>NC_133388.1:135025186-135331358 GCF_047511655.1 Castor canadensis
AACTGCCCTGTGATCGTCATCTTATTTACAGACAAGGAAAATGGTCCCAATGAGGTACACAGAATTGCTCAGGCTTTTGTGGCTGGTGAGCAATCCAGTTCAGATTTGAGTCCAAGGGGCCAGGCAACAGAATCTGTGTTCTTGTTCACTGTATATCCTTCGTCTATTACTCCTAATCACACAGTAAGTCAAACAAGGAAGGAGCCGTTATCCCCACTTTGCAAATGATGAAGAACTGAGGCTTAGGGAGGTTAGGAAACTTACTTAGGAGCACAGCAAAGACTGAAGCAGGTTTGTCTGACTTGAAATGTCCTACCCTTTTCAAAAAGATGGCCACTTAGGCTTGGCACTAGTGGCTGCATAGATTTTTTTTTTTTATAGTTTACAAAGGGCTTTGGCAGATGCTGGGTTCATTACAAGAACCCAGCAAAATATCTTAATATATCCATCCATCAAAATAAAATTGAATCAGGAGACAAAGATCTGGAGGATTGTGGCTCGAGATCTGGACAAAAGTGAGTAGTGAGACCCCCCATCTCAACAAAACAAGCTAGGTGTGGTGGCAAACATCTGCAATCCCAGTTACATGAGAGGCAAGGGTAGGAGGATGGCTATCAGAGGCCCTCCCAGGCAAAAGCATGAGACCCTATCTGAAAAATAACTAAAGCAAAAATGGATGAGAGTGTGGCTCAAGTGGCAGAGTACTTGCCTAGCAAGAAAAAGGCCCTGTGTTAAAATAAATAAATAGATAAACAAACCAGTACCACCAAAAAATGAAAAAACCTGAAGTTCAGAAATTAAAATAGGTTTCTTGAAGTTATTTCTTAGTAGTAAACTGTAACTCAAAAACCATGCCCCCTGTACTTTCCCCTGTTCAAGTTATGCTGTTTAGTGTGCATCCAACACAACCAGTCAAACAACCTCAGCACTAGTGCTGAAAACGCAAACCATCACTGCTGTCACACAGGCCAAGGGATAAAAGCAAAGCTAGCACTCTAGGGTACAGCTTATAACTGAGTTACAAAAAGAACCTTAAGCATTAGAAAACAAGTGTATTCATTATTACATAGTTATATCAAGGGCTAAACCTACCATCTATGAGATAAGCGCGTGGAGCTAGAAGTGTGGCTTCAAACCGGTGCTTCAGAGAGCATGACCTGGAGGCCTCTGGGCAGTCCTAGCAGGCACCCGATGGGTGATCTGCGCACCCTTTCTCTGGCAGCTGCTGTGTTTCTGCTGTAGATCCTGTCCAATTTGAACTTGGATAGCCAGACTCTTCCAAATGCTCACATCACATTCCAACCTGCGCTTTCTTAATGTGCCCAAACCAGTCGGGACTATTCAAATGAAATTTTTGACCTAATTCTTTCCAACATAGCCTGACATCCCAAGTCGTAACCTCATCCTAACCATCATGTCTAACCATGAAGGCCTGGTATCGTGCAAAGCGTGGTAGCCAGGCAGCAGTACTGTGCATGGATGTCAGAGAACACCAGTCCATCACAGAGAAGGCTGGAGAAAACGTGCACAGCAGAATGAAAAAAAAGAGAAAGAAAAACCTGGGTTTCCTGCATCCCCTTTTTTTATTCTTAAGACTCCCTTTTGTTTGCTCAAGCCAGCTCATGGTAAGTTCCACTACTTTTAACTGCTTAAACTGGAGTTATTCACGATGCTGAGATGCGGGTGGCAAACAGAGGAGGTTTTAGGGCCCATATTCTCACTAGTCTTGTTATGGGATGAATTATATTCTGTTAAAAAAAAGAAATGATTAAGTCAGAATCCCCAGTATCTGTGAAAGTGGCTTTATATGGAAATAGTCTTTGCAGATGTGATCAAGTTAAGATGAGGTCATTAGGCTAACCAGAGTCCTCATAAGAAGCAAAGAGACAAAAAAACAGAAGAGGGGACCCATATGGCCAAGTGACAATGTAGGCAGAGATGGAAGCAAGCAAAGGAAAGAAAGGCTGCCAGCAAACCATGGGAAGCCAGGGAGAGGCCAGGCGGATTCCACTCCAGGTTTCAGAGGAAGCATGGCTCTGTAAACACCTTGATCTTGAACTTCCAGCCTGCAGAACTGTGAGAACACATTCCTATTGTTTTAAGCCACCCAGCTGCTGGTACTTTGTTACAATAGCCCTAAAAAACTAATGCAGGATTCCAAAACAATTTTCCTGCTTTAAAAATTGAAAACCACTGGATTCTATAATATTGAATTTAAATAATCCAAAAATTTCACTTACATAAAATATCTTATTTGTGGTGAAGTAAGTAAATGAAACCCTGATTTTACTTGTAATTTCCTAGTTAGTTTGATTTTAATGTGGGTTATATTTCTGTAATGACTTTCAGAGACTTTTGCTAAACAGTGTGCTTGTTTCTGTTAATAAAATAATTATTGACTATTTCCATTTTGGTTAAAAGTCACCTTTTATTTCTAGACTCTTCAAGTATAGGAATAAGGAACATTCACATTTTATTTAATGATTTTCTTGCAAAACCCAGCATCTCAGCAAAACCTACTATTAGCATTCCAAATTTACCATAATTTAAAAGAAGACAAAAGTTGAGCTTTGAACATACAATGGGCCCTAAAGTATCATTATTTCCAAAGGTCTAGAATATCATCCTCTGAAATTTTTTAGGTAAGTTAATTGTTTACTTTTTTTTTTTATAAGATGCCTCTGCTAATGTCTCAAGAGACCTAATTCCTATATATATCAGCTGTCAACATCATAATCATGCATGTGCAGTGTTGGTGCTTGTAGCACCTGCCACAGGCACAATTGCTGCGTTTTGAAATTTTTATTATAGATTTGCAGAATGTTTTATCCCTGACTACACTTTTCTAGAGCTGTTTCCTACAACCAAGAGTTATACCATACTCTACTTTTCAAAGACCTTTCAAACACGTGATCCCATTTGACCCACGAAATTGTGATTTTTAAATAAGAGAAGACAAATTTACCACCTTTGTCTTATAGCTGATGAGACTAATGCTTGGAAATATGCCCCAGGTCACACAAGTAATAAGGGCACATCCAGATCTCCTAACTCTAAATCTGAAATGTCATTTCAAAATACTAGGCTGTCTATCTATGTAAGTACCACGCATACTAACCAATTGCGCCACTGTAGCACTCTTAGGCTGTCTATCTAATTTAGTCACAAGGTTTGGGTTATTTCATGTTTTTTGTTTGTTTGTTTGTTTGGTTTTTTTTTATTGCAGGCTTCATAGCTAATATAGTGATTTATTTTTTTAATTCACTTTTTTTTTCAAAGAGCTCATAAATGCTTTTTAAATAAATCTAGGAAGGGAAAATTGCAATGTGATTTTCTGTTTTATCCACATAACAGAAAGGAAAATGTTAGTAAGGCTTTTTACCATTTCTGTAATAATTCAGGTCATTCCTCTAGTCACCTCTCAGGGAGTTTCTGTTATGTGGATAAAACAGCAAATCACATTGCACTTTCCCATTCCTAGATGCGGGTAAAACATATGCAGAACATCCAAAAGAAGAAAAGTACAATTTCTGATTCAACATCTTTTTCCATTTCTGTGTCTACATAGGACACCACTCTCTGCACATGGCTCCACATCATATGCGAGATATTTCCATAACTCTGCTAGAAACAAGAGGCCTACATCTCTGTGCTTATGGGAATACATGAGGAAGCACCACTGTTTCCTTCCTACCTCATCCCCTCTCTCTCCACCTACAGAGCCATAAAGACTTAAGAAAGGATCATTACAAAGGCAGTGGAGATTCATAATATTATTTCAATAATTGTACATCGTAAGCATTGCAGATAGTTTTGTAAAATCACTCTGTATTTGAAACCTTTCAAAAATCTTCCTTTTAAAAAATATCATCTTTCTGATGAGAAAGCAAAGGTCTTCTCATCAGAAGGAAGCAAGCACAAAGCCTTCTTAGAAGAGGCGCAACCCAGACAAGGCCATTAGCAGGTGTAATTCTGTGAGTGAAGGGCTCTAGAGTAGAAGAAAGTTAAAAGCTATAAAACAATGGAGCTGGAAAGGACATCAATGAGGTTATATGGATTTCACTCACCTCATTTTACAGATGCAAAAATCGAAGTCCCTTGAGAAGTGCTTAGAATAGATTTCATAATTTTTAAAGAATGTATACAATGGATACTACTCATCAGTCAAAAAGAAAAATCTGCTGCAGCAACATTGATGAATCTCACAGATGTAATGCTAATTAAAATAAGCCAAAACCAAAAGAAGACATGGTATGAGGATTCACTATACATGAACGTGTAGAAAAACGTGCAAAAAAGATGGAAGCTGAGAACGACTGGACAGGGCTTGCTGCAGGATCAGGGATGGATGTGGGGGAAGAACTGGGTAGAAGGGACCCAGAGGATGAAGGGGTGGAGATGTTAATTTTTTTTTGATAGAGTGGGAGTTATATAGCTATAACCATTTGTTAAAACTGGACAGTTAAGATTTGTGCCTCTCAGCACACCTAAGAAGGGTCTGTGGGGGTATAACATAGTCATATGTTTATTCCAAATATAATTGAGACTTCTTGTAAGAAAAACTTTTGAAAGATGAACATAGTGAGCTAGGAAAAATTCAGTCATGTTGAGGAGTCTGAGCACTTTTGGTACTCATCCAGGACTCCATTGCATTTCTTTTGTCTGAATAAATTTAATGTTTTCAGCTGGGCTCTAGGTCCTCTTCCCATCTTGAGTTGTTTCCCCACCTTCTTCTTAAAAGCAAAGGGGGGAAGCCTGAGAGCAGAAGGAAAAGCCATCCCTGAGGAGCTCACCCAAGGCCTCCACACAGGGGTCTCTAAAGAGATGACTGCCATTCATGGTTGAGCAAGCAGAAGCAAAATTGCCAGGAAATGGCTTCTCCAATCAATGCCACATGGTGTTTGTTCTTGAGAAATACCCCGGCCTAGTTGTGTACCACCTCTGAGATACCCAACTACCTTTCAAGAGCAAACTGCTTCATTCTCACGTGACCAAAGAAAGAACAAAATGATATGTAATTAGATTGTCCACTAAACATGCAATTTTTTGTAAGAGCAGAAGTAAATTCTCTTAATCTTGACATTTTTATCTCTTTTTAATGCTCATCTCAAATCTTAATTTCTTCATTATTAAATTAGAATTGGTAAAATGCAAAATATCAACAGACATATGATCAGCAACGTCTTTGTAGACACTGTTAAAATGTGTTAGCGATTCTCCAACATGTGTGTCAACTTGCCTCTATCTAAGGAGCAATTATATACATGGTGGCAGCAAGCAGTAAGTTACTGGCAAGCTTATTTTTCATTTATTTTATATGCATCACGAGTATTTTAATATAATAAAATTGAGTATCACAGACCCACAGCAGGAGTTTAAACAAAATAAATAACCGAGTTAAGTATGTTCTTCCTATTTAGCGTAGAAGCTCACCATACAAAATGATCTCAAAGTGCTTTGTGTGAATTACCTCAGAGATGACTTAGAGGATCCATAAAGTACATTCTGTAATTGCATACAGTGTGACTAAAACTGCCGGGATAACACTTGACCATTTGTTATTAAAATCCTCGTCCATTAGCAGCCACTGCTTATTGCATAACACCGATAGGTCTTGTAAAACACACTCTTACAGGAACCACAACCGCATTACTAAAGATCACACTCCACGTCTGCAATAACTCCATTGTGACCAAAGCTGCACTATGAAAGCGGATGTCTGCCCCAAAGAATGCGCTGGAAAATTTTCAAGAAAACTGCTTTAACTCATTGAAATCTGCTTTTTAAAACTTAAAATTCATTGACTTATTCAATGAATGGATAAATCGGATGTTACTTATAAGATTACCTGTAACTGGAAAAAAATAATTTATGAGCCAAATGAGACTATTTATTTATTTATTTAATATTTATTGACGGAACTGGGGTTTTGAACTCAGGGTCTTGCACTTGCCCTTTACCACTTGAGCCACACCTTCATCCCATGACACCTTTCTTCCTGAAATGAACCTGAGGAAAATTTCTGAACACTTTCTCTTCTGTTCCTAAGAAGACAAAGAAAATATAACCCAAAGCTCTCTTCATTTGAAACCCATTCAAGATTTTATCAAACTGTGGAACTTCTAACACACTTTTAAATCTACACGCACATGTATATTCATAAAACAAATGCACATAAAACAAGCCAAGACATAGACATTAATTTCACATTTTGTGGGGCAAATATATGTTTTCCCTGAGGCACAGGAACATGTAAGCCTTAAAATTATGCTATGCATATTGGTGTAATTACATAATACTAAAGATTGACTTTTTCCTCTTTGATTCTACTTTTGATAGCCAATACCTCTAAGAAAAAGACACAAATTAGTTCAGGCTGATGAAATAGTGCACTACTTAATTCATAACGTCTAAAATCATTAAAAATTAGTATAGAGCTTTTGAGAAATTTCGAGATGCTCAGGTTACAACAAAAATACTCATTACGATTTTAAGAGTAATAACTCTTTCCTTAGGACTGACATTCTGTTTACTTACAGACTGTCCATTTATCCCCCGGGGGTCTTCCATTGAAGACTTCTTCTTCGGAATTATATATGGGCTATTAGCTACACACTTCTTCAAAGGTTTCCAATGCCCCTGCACCTGTGTAGAGCAGAGCACCATGCAGCCGTATTAATTGTGTGGCATGGAATTAAGAGCTGCTCAGTACATCTGCAGCCTTCCATTCACTAGCATGTATACACAAGTCAAGAACGCTTACCTTTACTGAATGAATCTTTAAAATAAATATTATGGACTCACTGTTTATCACAATTTACATGAACCAAATGTGGCCAAATTACAGCTCAGTTGTGCCTGCTGTCAGCAGCTGCAGCCCAAGAAAAAAAGAAGAAAGATGGAGAGAGGGCAACGAAAGAGCTTTCCACACACATTTCTGAGCCAACAGTACACAGTTTTCTTTTACCCCCTACTTTTTTCTTTTTGAATTTAGTTTCTCCCTGCTATCTATCAATGTCAACTGCCCCACAATGCAAGAAGGAAATACTAACAAAGAAATATGATTGTAGTCTGAGTGAGGATGAAAGAGAGAACACTGGGGTTGAGTGTTTTACCCTCAGGGCATGGATATTATTATACTATTTCTTAGCAAGTTTACATTAGGTCACAGTTTCATGGTTGATCAATTCTGCACCTCCAGAGACTCAGCACCTTCAGGAAGAATGGGCTTGGGGGAAGCTTCAACACGGTCAATAAATGTAGTGTTTTGAAATATACTCTACATATAAAACCAGTATTGCCAGCTCACTGCTCTTTCTAATTTCCTAACTTTCAGAGTTAATTTTCAGGTTCATGTTCAAATGAAGAACCCTAAAGATACTCTCAGGTTTTCAGATGGGTTTGATAACAGAAATTATTCCACATGTCTCATAAACTTGAATGCAGATATGTTAGTGTGCACTAAATGTACGTATAATGAAGCAGAAAAAAGTTACAATCTTAACATTGTCAAAGATAAAATTGCACATCCGAGAACATGTGGCAGTTTAACTTCTGTATTACTTTTTCTGAAGGTACTTAAAGTTCTGTATGATAGCATGCAGAAACCACAAAAGTGAAAGTCAAGAAATCTGAATTCTGGATTTGACTTTGCCACTAAATAGCTGAATGATCTCAGGTCAATAAACTAGACTCTCTGAATCTCAGTTTCCTCATCTGTGGAATGGGAGATTTCAATTGGATAGTGTCTTACATCCTCTATATTTTATAATTTATAATTTAATGGTTCATGCATTTGCATAAGTAATTCCTGGTATAAAAGAGCTCACTTGAAAAGTAATTTCGAAATACTCAGATTTGATTTTCTCACGATTATCAATGCTACAAAATATATGCTTTATCCATTGTCAACATAATACTCATAAATAACTAGATTTTTAAATGTTGGAGAATTCATAGTAAAGTACTATGTTCTATAATTTTACCAAGAAAAAATTTCATAATTTCAAGTTCTGTGTAAATAAAAATCATGTGGATGTATTTACAGCTGTTAAACCAAGAAAACACAACAGAGCACTCTATTTTGGATTGCACAAAATTTCAACACTGAATCTTAAAACTCACCATCATTGCACAATTAGGGAAGAGATATTATGGAATAAACTATTATTTTCATTGCTTAAGTTACTCTCAAGAGATGCATTAACTTTTGTAGGCACCTAAGGTGGGATTTTAGAGACATGATAATAATTTTGCTTTGTATTGGTAAAACGCGTCACGGTTTCCGAAGTGCTTCCATATAAGCTTCCCACAGTGCCTTATGTATGGTAAGACAAAGCCCAGTCTCATTCCTCACAGAAGGGAGCAGCCCTAAGACAAAGCCCTCTCTGATTTCCCATAAATTCCCATTCTCTCCATACCTGTCCTGAGAACATGTTTCAATCAAAATCTGTATATTTGATATTCCAGGATTATTTCCCATGTGTTTCTTTTCCATATTTCCATATTGAACTTACTGAACAGTTTAAGGTATTAAGAATGGTCAAGTTACATGAGCATGAAAGGTATTTCATTTGCAATTTTATTTCTGCTGAAGATGAAACTATTCTGTACTAAATAACATGTTTGTTATTGTTTCCTGGGCTAAAAAGAAAGGGCTGATATTATTGGGAAGTCAAAACAGTCAGCATTCATCTACTTCAGGTAGATGTCTCTAGTAAAAAAAAAGACTACCACTCAAAAACCAAAAAAAAATCACAGAGAGCCATGGACTTTATTTACAAATCCTCTGCTGCTTGCTAAATCAGTATAGTTGTTTCCAGATTTTTACATGTCAATCTAAACCATGAAATATATGATATGACTGGGCCTACTGATATTTAGGAGCCTGGCTCTGGCAAACCCTTAATTCCCTTGCTGGACTTGATCTTTCATGGTTTATAAATAAGCCTGCCTCTATTATAGCACTTATCTAGTGGGACTGCAATTATTTCTCTACCTGTCTCCTTGGCTCACTGCAGCTCCATGGGGGTGAAGACTATGCCTCACTTTCTTATCCTGGTCACATATGGCACTCATTAAATATTCTGAATGAATGAACCAATGAATTGATGAGTGAATGAGTGTTGCAAGACAATATTTGAATGCATGTAAATACTGAGCTAAAATTCAGTGGAGAGTTAAATAGTGGTGCTGTCCTTTAAGCAACTTAAAAAGCATCCATCACCTTTTTGGTCCTATTTTAGTTTTTGTCACACACTTGGGGGTTCAAGCAAAAACAGGTAATTTCATTGATATCTATCTGTCTACTTATCTGCCTGCCTGCCTGCCTATGCACATAGAGAGTAACTATTCATAGAGTGAATACACCTACACATAAGCACATACACAGATGAACTTAGAGGTAAACTTGCAGCTTAAATCTAGGAGTGGTTCCTAGAAAAGGATAATAAGAATGTCACAGAGGTTAATGTTTTAGGAGATTTGCAGATTAATAGAGGCAAGTACCTTGGTATCAGAGATGCCCTTATGGGACAGGGTACTAAAGTGGCAATTATCAACTTACAGAGCATCCTGACACTCACCCTGCCAAAGCAGGGACCTGAACTAATCACCCATGTATGCATTTATCCAAAATCGTCAAATCCTTTATTTACTCACTCCTGGGTCAACTGATATGGTACTTTGCAGAAGAAGAGACCCCTTAGAGTTACACACAATGGAATCCCACCTTTCTATTGGTCGCTAAAGTGCAAAGTTGCCTCATAAAGAGAGGAGGGACTGAGAGATGTCTTGGGGCCCTGCCTGCCAAGTCCAAGACTCTAGGTTAGTTATTTACTCTGAGCATAGAGGTAAACCCTAGAAGCATCTTCCTGAAATCTACTTTACCATGTCCTTAAGGAAGAACAGACCAACTGAGCAAAACACTGAGAAATTGCTGGACAATATTAAGCATTTAAATGGGGCCTGATTCTTCATGTTTTCTAGCTCCATGAGGGCACCTGAGATGTTGGTTTTCAAGGACAGACAATGTCTAGCAATCCTTTCCAAGGCTACTGCAGCCCACAGGACACAGAGCAGGGCTTCCCACAGCTCCAGGCCAGGGAGCCCCCATCTTGCATTCACAGTCTCAGGCTAGATGCTCGCCAGGACATCTGAGGCTGAGAAGACTCCCCCAGCAGTTGGCAAGAGGAACAGTAAGAGGCTTCCCCTTGAACTGGTCTTTTCAACACCTGATGGAATGATTCCTTTTCTACTCCTTCATGAGACTCTGCTAAGGGATGTGGGGGGAGGGAGCTCAGTGCTGGTCTTTACTGAGAAGGGGGAGTTTTGGAAAGCAGGGTTCTACACTGCTGATGGGAAGCTCACTTTGTTCGGTAGACTCATGGACACAGGGTTAAGGGTGCTTCAGGAACTCCCTGATATTTGCCACTTTGGGGAGAGATGTGTGGGAAGGGGATGGAATTAGTAAACATATACCAGAAAATGAACAATGGTAAGTAAATGTTAGATTTAGGTACTGATAAAAACAAACTACAAAAAACATGAAACTGAGACTAGAATCTCACAAAATTTGTAATCATACCAAATGTCTCGTGGAGGCCCAAGGCATTATGAAGTTGGACCCCTGGAAGTGACATTATAATTATTCCAGAAGAGCCTAGTGATGCGTACTTGAATGTGTTATTTTATGTCCTACTGCAGCCAAAAAGTACAATGAATATACACTGAAAAGTACAATGAATATACAATGAAAAATACTGAAGCTTTAAGGCATGTGGGACAAAATATCTATTTGGTACATTGCCACTACAATTTAAACTCCCTGTACTACCATCATCCTCAATAATTCTACAAACGAGCTGGGCGATGGTGGTGCATGCTTGTAATCTTAGCTATTCAAGAGGCAGAGACCAGGAGGGTCATGGTTTGAAGCCAGCTCAAGGTAAATAATTCACAAGACGCTATTTTGAAAGAAACCTTCACAAAAAAAGGGCTGGTGAAGTGTCTCAAGGTGTAGGTCAAGTTCAAACCCTAGTACCACAAAAATAAATAAATAATTATAATAATTCTACAAACAGCTTTTGCTACTTTTTTTTAGAGTACTTCAAGAGCTCTAGACCTAGTTTTCCAAATTTTGAAAAATCCATATTCATCCCACACAGACCATACAGACACTATTCTTTGACTACCTATCAGCTAGGCAGTTGATAAAATAAGCAATAGAATCCGATATTGCATGCAAATATTGTCATCTGTCTTTTCTGTTAGTTCTACTGCATCATACATATTCTGCTATTTTCACAACAAAAGATTGGAAGAAGAATGACTAGAATAACTGTGTAGATTGCACAGACTGGATGTAGCTAGGGAGAGGGTCAAGTCAGGCAAACCATTGGGACAATCTTTCTAGATTAAAGAAAAATAGAGTGGAGGTAAAAGTGGGGAGTAATATGATTGGGGAAAATATTTTTTATTTTATATCCACGTGCATTTTAATTTTTTCTGCTGGTTTTGAAAACTGGATTGTATTTTAGATGGCACATTAATCATCTCTAATGAACCAGAGATCTATTAGACACTTGATAACTTGTGGCTCCTTGGATGAAAGAGTATTTTCATTACAATATACCATTGCTTTACTCTGCCTTCTCTTCAAGTGTTGAGTTTTCTAACATTCCTGAGAAGCAGAAGGAAGCTAGCAATTGAACACTGCTTTATAGGAAAGAAAGAAGCTATTCTAAAATATGTCCCCAAAAGACTACAACTACAGATTGAATAAACATGTCAAATCAAGGGGTCTCTAAGAAAATTTACCAACAGAAGTCTGCAGTGAGATGAGTCATTGGATAAATGACCTCCAGAGACCCGTGCAACTCTCTATTCCTTGGCTCCAAAAGCCAAAAAGCCCTGCATCTGTCATTTCTCCTTTGCTTTCTTCACCATCCTAAGAAATTTGGTTGGATCAAGGAAAATAGAGATTGGGCATACCCAGGTATGTTACACTCAGAAACCCTGTACTCACTGGTCTTTCTGTCACTGAAGCCAACTTACTGAAAAACTAAAATGATCGCTACCTTGGCAAATGTCTTCTACAGCTGCAGATGTAGTTCCTTCAGAAGCAAATGTCTACACTAATTTTCTTTTTAAATTTTCCACTCATTGGTACTGCTGATTTAAAGTTTTTAATGTGAAGACTATCTATTCCTTATAGAATTGCTAAATAAATGTGACAAGATTTATTTTATTTTTGATAGACACATAATTGTACATATTTTGGGGGAGTAATATAATATTTGATATATGTATACATTTTATAATGATCAATTCAAGGTCATTAGCAGACCCATCACCTTAAACATTTATCATTTCTTTATGGTGAAGTCATTCAAAATTCTCTCTTCCAGCTCTTTTGAAGGATACCCTATATTACTATTAGCTACAGTCATCCTACTGTGCAATAGAATGTGCATCATTAAATGAAGAATAGAAGGCAATTAGACAATCAAACAAACTGCCTCTAATTAGGAAAATGATAATGTGTTTATTTGGTAACTTAAGATGAATTCTAACTATGTTTTCAAGAACATCAGGCCTACAAATTAATTTAATGTAGCATTCCATTATCAATGTTAACAAAAGTAAATAAATGCTTGCTGACTGTGATTGGTGGCACACTCATGAGGGATTTGAGAAACAGTGTTGTGTTGTAGCACACTGCTTGACAATCATAGGCCTAAAAATCCTATATGTAATGAGGAAATCCGGACATCCAAGAAAAAATAATCTAAAGCACACATAACATCCAAAATTTCACTAAATGGTGTATTGATTTGCTGCATCTACTGAGTTTAATCTTCACCATGCAGTTGTATACAATGTATCACAGAAATAGTTGCTCAGCCTATTAAGAGAGTAGTTTCAGTGTTTTTGTTTTGTTTTTTTAATGCTCCAGAATAACTGCTGGATGGCAAAAAAAAAAAAAAAATGGCTCCAATTAACAGTTATGTTTCAATGATGAATTGTCCTACTTTCTAGAAAGGAAAACACTACTCCTTTATATAGAAAGATCTAACACCAAACAAAAATACCTGAGGATATTAAAAACATACCACAAAAACTGCTCTCCAAAATGGAGAGCATAACATTGGCTACTTGGAGCCCAGGGTTGGGGAACTGATGCAAATGTCAGAGGGGGGACTGTTGGGGATGTATTTTGAGGGTAGTAGCTACAACAGAATATCTAATTGTCAAAACCCATTAAGCTGTATACTTAATAATGTTAAAATTTGAAAAAAATATGCCACAACTTACATTTTCTATGAGTTGTCACCCTGTTTTCCAGTACCACCAAGGAAGCACGTTTTAATAGTGATTGCCTCCTTCACGATAATCTAGCACTTTCATCTCCAATTCAAACATGTTAGCGCTGATCTTTGCTGAGATGATCATTCACCAATTCTCCTCTCTAATGTGGGTGACATTTGCTCCTGTTTGAATAAAGTACCTGGATTCAACAACCAACAATGTTCATATTTAGGTGTAGAAATGCAGAAGACTAAAAACATATCCTTGGTTTAAGGGGTGAGAATTAGAATACATACAAGCCTCTTTAAGATTACAGTTCAATTGATTTGTTTATAACTGATATGATCCCACTAAAATCAGAATAGTCTGGCATTCTATAATACTCCCGGTCAGATTCATAAAGCACCTGGTTTGTGCAGAACCCACAGTAGTTCAGAAGAATCAAAATGCGATTTTATTTGTAAAAATAAGATGAAAGCGAATTTATTGCTCAGACTCTTATGCTACTCTTTTGCTGCTAAAATTCAAAAGCAATTTCAATAATGGATATAGGCATGGACTTTTAAAATCCAGCTCATTAGATAATATATTTCATGGAGGGGAACCCAAGTTCATCATTAGATCTTAGAATCAATGTATATTACATGGGGCAGTTTTAGAAGAACGAGAAAACAAATGCCTTCCAATACCATATCTAGACAATCACATCTATGGTTTAGTAAAATGATCCTCTTATTTCCTGGATGCTGATTCTTATTTTTAGTTGCTGGTTGATCAGAGTGAGGATTGCCTGATGGACTAAGTAGGTAACTGCAATTTCAAAGGCCAAAAACTCAAAACTGAAAGGACAGCAAAGAAGAAAGCATCCAGCTGTCAGAAAAAGGGTTGACTCAGTGTTTCTTTGAATTTTACTCTTTCCTTAAAACCAAAGGACAACATACCTGAGAGCAAAACTAAAAAAGATTTAAGAAATCGGTCCTTAGTTCCATGAGAAAGCACTTAGTTGGTGGCAAGTATAACCGAAATATACGTAGTATGCGGTATTGACAGAGCCTCAGAAGGAAGTCAAGGAATCCACATTTCCAGCTAGGGTAGGAATCCTCTGAAACATCCCTGGCAGATAGCCAGGCTGATTCTGTGTGAACACTTCTGGGAACAGAAATTCCCCCAGCTTGTCAAGCCACCTGGTGCAGAGCTAAAATGTTTCACTTTTAGGTTTTTCCTTATACTAACCTGAAAATGACCTATCCAAACCCTCTTCTGTTGGGTCGATTTTTCTTCTGAACCAATATAAACATATTTCAACATCTTCCTAGCCCAAAAAATTCCTTGAAGTATTTGGAGATTCCAGTGATAACCCCTAATAGCTCTCTTCTCTAGGCCCAAAACCTTATTATATATCTTTTTTTTTTTTTAATGAGTTACTTAACTTTCTGATTCTCCTTTCCAGGACACACCTGTTGATCAATGGTATCTGAATCTGACCACTGCTGGTATTTACTGAGCTTAGGAACACTCTGGTCTTCTGCAAACTACCCATTTTCAAGTTGTAATTCCTCTCTGCCACAGTGAGGAATTGACTCATCCCTGTGAAATTCTCATCTTGTTCCTTTCTGCCTATCAGTCAAGCTCACTCAGATTCTCTTTGACTTGTGATTCTATGAGATACCTATTCCAGCCCTTTTAAGATGGCAACCTAAAAATCATTAGTTTAGCTTTCTTTGTTACTGATAGACATGCTGAAGGAAATAAAGCCATAAATAGATCCAGTTCTAATAAATAGAAGGGCAAGGAAAAAGACTACTGAAGACTTAGGGTCGGAGAGTAAGCACTTGACTTGTAATGCTGGCACCTATCAATTCCATAGTCTTGGAAAAAGCCTGTGAGCTTGTTAGTTCATCAGTGATGGTACTAACATCAGTGATGTTAATACCACCTTATAGGATGAAGCACATCAGCAATGCGTGCTGTACATAGTACCTGCTCAATAAATTCAGGTAAGTGGATAACACGCACCTTGTAAAGAATGAAAGGTCATGAAACCATAATGCAGTATACTTAATTGTTTATATTTACACCCAACAATTATTAACTAGATGATGTAAGCCAATTGTTTAGGGATAATTAGATACTTTTAGAAGCAACTTTTCAGACAACTAAGATAAGAGTGCAACAATACTGTTATTGTAGCACTCCTCCTCATTAGTTACATTTTGTGAACATCTTGATTTTTTTAAATCATCTAAACAATCCCACTATTGGATTTTTTTTGTAGTCCTTATCTTGTAAACTCTCTTAATTAGCATTTCTTTGGCTTTCTCTCCATGTGATCACATGTTCCCAGTGGTGAACATGTTAGACTATGCTGTTTCCTGAGCAGGGAGCAAGTCTGATTTTACTCTGGCCTTTACTAATCTGGGTTTAGCTACCATCCCAGCCATCACTCTCTCCCCTAGGCCACTTGTGCTCACCTGCAGCTCCCCTCACCTACCAGACTACTTCCAGATGTCTCTCATATCAACAACTCCCCTCCAGGCCAATGCCCCTTCCACCCAGACTTCTCCAAAGTGTCCAACACTCATCCAGTCCACTCCTCCAGGATGCCTGGCACACCTGCTTTGTTTTTTGCTTTTTGTATTTTCCCATCTCAGCACCAGTCACATTGATTCACAATTGTCCATCAGACAGCTCCTTCAGGGCAGAAACCATTTTTATCCATGTAATAAGATGCCTGGACCACTGCACATTTTCCAGTATTGGCTGAATGACCAGCTTGTGCTAGAGACAAGGGACATTTGGGGCACAAGGGACTGTGACCAAGATGGAAGAATGCCTTTGCAGCCAACATGGACAGCCTGTTCCTACACTATTCTTGAGCTTCTCACTCAGCCAGATCCTCTGTGCTGAGTAGACACTTGCTACTGATTCTTTTAAATGTGTGTCAGTTCACACTTCCTGCCAGATTTGAGTCCCTCTGCCACCTTTTCTTTTTTTTAAAAAAGCTTTGAATTTCATAGGACAATTTAGCTAACATTAGTTTAGCTACCAGAACAAAAAGAGGGCCTTAACATAAAGAAAGCAAAATTGTTTACAGAGCATGCATTATTTTTACTCCCACATCCCCAACTCTCATGACAGGTAAAGCAAAGATTTTTGCTTATTTTTTCTTGCTTATATTCATTAAAGTAGTAATTCCTCAACATTGTTGACGCCTGATTCTTCTACTACTTCTGGTAACTGGCTTCTTTGATTTGGACCAACCAAACGACTTTACTTGAAAGGAAGGAGTAAACGCTAAAGATAAATATCAGATTGTCCCCACTGTCCCCCCACCTCAAAAAAAAATGTTTCTATTACCGGAAGTTCGAATGCAAGCACATGTCTAAGACAGCAACCATCAAATAAGGCCAAAATGACTCCCCCACACCCTGTCCCCTACGTCCCAATTAGTCACCACCTCCCCAACGGGTAAAAAAACCGGTCCAGCTACATCCCTCAGCGTGCAGCGAGCGCCCAAATACCGCCTGGCACGGGGGCGACAGCGGCACCTCCCAACTGCTCGCCCCACGGGCGTCCCCCATTATTGCGCGCGGCGTCGCGCCCTTTAGGTGGCTTCGCGTACCTGCCAGCGGTGCTGTCCCCGGAAAAGGCGGCCTCGGGGCCCCGCGGTCGCTCGGGGGTCGGACGCCCTTCGTGCCCTTGGGGCTGAGGGCGTCCGCCGCCCCCGGCTCTCGGTCGCTGCCACGGAGCCCGGGAGTCAGATTTAGTTTCACAACAAAGTCTCCTCGTCACCACAGCACAACTGGAGGCCAAAGCTGGCGGAGCGGCCGGACAGGGGCGGGCTCGCGGCCACCGCGGTGCGAAGGTGGCCCGACAGGGCGCGCGGGGAGGGTGGCCAGCGACACGGGACGGCGACGGGACCTCCTCGTGGCCCAGCCTTGGCGACGCGGGGCTGAGGAACCGGTTCTTCCAAAAGCAAACCGAAAATGGGTAATGGCGAGGCAGGGGCCGCGGAAAGAGGGGGCCTGGCTCGGTGTGGAGGGCAGAAGCCCTGCTCCAGCTCCCAGAAATCCCAGCCCGCCGTGGCTTTTCTTCTTTCTTTTGGAAAGCGCGCCTGTGCCCCCGGGTGGAGGGGCGCCCTCCGTGACACCCTGAGTGAGCAGCGACACCAAGGCCGGCGGTGGCCCGCGCAGCTCTTGTCAGCACCCCCCACCCAAAGCCTTTTCCCTGGGCCCCGGTTCCCTTGCGCGCCCGGGCCTGCCGCCCACGCCCCGCGGTGCCTCCCACGCCTGGGCCTTGCAGCCTTCACTAAATGAGAGGCCTCAGAAACAGGGGGCAAGTGGTGGGGTTTCTCTGTGAGTGGGGAAGCTATGTGTGCCTGGGGCCTGAAAGGTACGATGGGTGTTGTGAGTTGGTGATTTTTTTTCCTAGTCGATTAGGTAGATACAAAGAATATGCAGTCAACCTGAAACTATTAAAACATCCGGGATTCAGATGATTTGTAAAGTAACTTTAAAGGTATGTGCTCTTTTTCTTACAGGTGAGACAAAGAGTGGTAAATGGATTATCCCAAAGTCATGCAGGGAAGCCTGGACTCAATGCTCAGGAAGAGCCCACTGTCCTTCTTACTAAGTGTCTTTGCCTTTCTTTGAATAAAGGAACCCTTTGGAAGAATAAGGGAAAGTTTCTGTAACCCTTTAGTTTCTCTGCATCTGTGACTTACAGGGGACTAGAGAGTCTAGATTCAACCTGTAAAGTATCTTAGCACTGGCTGAAGCCGCCATCACAGACAAGTAATCTGAGATAGTCCTTCAACCGGAACTTCCTCTTACTTGATTAGGGAATCCAAGCAGGAGCAAAGATATGCAAATAACTCGATAATTTGCTCTTACAGGGACTCATCACTTATTCAGCATTAAAATGTTGGCTTTTCTCTTTTCATTTCTCTTAATGAAATCCCTTCCCAGTCCCAATTACATCAAAGAAGGTAAGCAAGGACCTTGGAAAGCATAGAAAACTCCATGAAGCAGGTATTATTGTACACGCCCTTTGAAAATCACCTAGAATCACATGCTTTACTGTTGTTTCTATCAGTCACCCAGGATCTGTTGACTTGTGCTAGATACTATGCAGTTAGAGCAACAAGACCTAATCCTTTACTTTCAAAGACCACGGATTATAGATTTTGAGATAAAACCAATAAACATACAGGAAATAATTAGAAGTCCACACAAAGACTGACTTTTGATCCTAAACTGTTAGATGTTTATATGTATGCAGACCCAGAAACTTTCCAAAATAGAGAATGTATTTTGGTGAGAAAGGCTTCTTGTAGAAATCAATGCATTGACATTAACCCATTAAGACCCTAATATATCGCCCAAACAGAAATACTAACCGAACTGTCTAGTTGATGAATATGGATGGCTTTGCTTCTTATAATCTATTGATTATCCTTCCTACCCATTCATAAATATAAAGAATTTCCATTTAAGAAAAAGTGAATGGAAACAGCCTCTTAAAGCTTAGATGATCAGAAGTTTTATTTAAGTTTGGGGGTGGGGAGCAATAATACAGTAATTCCCAAACTACCAAATACAAGTGGCTGACAAGAAGTCATCAAAAGCAATGGCAGTTTCTCTTTTCAATGACTGTAGGCATGCTGTTCATTTGAAAATTATAGTTTAAAAGGCAGTCCTTATAATTTGGAAGTGACATGTAATGTAAAATTTTTATATATTAATACAAGAATTAATACAAGAATTCTCTTGATCCTTCATCCTGGTATTTCCTAAAATACAGGGAAAGAACAAGTCATGACCCAAATATCTTTCCTTTTGAAATTTATTTTCTGGCAATCTAGTTTCATATGGTTTTTGGATAAAAATATCTAAATTTTGAACCAGTTTCTGAATTCGAAGGTGTGGAGAATTATTTCATTATTGCTGTTTCACAAATGCCATGTGTTAGAATATTGGTCAGAGGAGATTCAGAAGATAGAGTTATATTCAGAATTTTCTCTTCAGAAAAATTATTTGGGCAAAGTACACTTCTTTTAACACAACATGGGAATTTCTCATATTCTCCAAAACAGGAGTAGCAGGAGCCAATTTATGGAGTATAATGTATTCCAGACACTTGCTGGAATAAACAATGCTCCTGAGCCCCTTAGATGCACAGCCAATAGGGAGCTGTTGACTACTTGAGGTTTTTACACATCTCTCAGCCAAATCAGAAATCCAAATCCCAAATCAATCACAGACACAGTGTGGATTTACAGTCCTGCCTGGGTATAGGGTCACAATCTGTAAATGCATTATACCACCCAAGATAGGTTTATTTTTTATAGAAAATGTACTTAATTTTTATTTGACATGAAATATAAATTTTCAATAAAAATTTTGTGTTTCAGTCCCATGGCAAAGTATAAGAACATATATTCATAATTATCCATTTAAGAATATATGAATCCTTTCAAGAATATATTCATATATTGATGTGTATGTAGATATATTTACTGCAAAATTTCTTTGTGAATGACTAGATGATGTCATAAAGACATCTACTAGTTATGTATCTGTGAGTTTCTATTGGATTTAGGATGTTCAGCTGTTTACATGTCATACAATGCTAATCCCAACTGCTATCCTAACCTGCATTATGTTCAAGAAGGAAATGCCAAAGTTTTTCACATGTGAAGGCACAAATTGCTGAAGTGTGGAGTTATATTCTGGTTTATAGCATAAACACACAACATATGTGACAGAAATGCATATTTAAACTTGGTCCTATTCAGATTCTGAAATATAGATCTATAGAAGGCAAAGGACAAAAAAATCAAGAGTTTTGTAGTTCTTTCTGTTTGGATTTTGTGTAATCTGACAGGTTAGGTATGGTTTGGCCAATCTTGATTCAAAAGATATTCTCCTCCCACACCCACACCCACACAGAGATTGAAAACCCCTTTGTTATGTAGTGTGCCAATGTGACTTCATATAGAAAACCTTGCCAGGGGCACCTAATGGTGACAGGAAGACCCAGACAACTAACTGAGGTATAGATATATTCCTGAGCATCAGTGAGAGAGGACTGGACCATATGACAGCCAAAGATGAAACCAACTCCCCAGGTGTGAACTAACAACTTTCTGATGTACAGGAATAACTTGAAGAAACTTTTAAAGGACCATTCTTTCCTTTTTAATATACCAAGCTTTCTTCTTTTACTTGGCAGCATTATTTGATACAGTTAGGAATCATGTTAACTCTTTTAGTACTGGACATCTGTCTGGAAAGTATTAATTGAAGGTACTGAAATAATACCAACAAAAGTTGTATGCCAGACTACAGACACAGTCTCAAAGTTCTAAGATCTCTATATTATATATAAGTATTTGTATTCAGTTTCCTGAGACATCCTGTAATCTGAAAATAATTTGATGTCTGGTGGTTCCCTTAAAAATGTATAAAGTACACCAAGAAGAATTTTAATCACTACATGGGAATTTAATGCATAAGCCATAAATTTCAACTTTTACATTAAGTTTTTTGTTACATTAGGACCAATTTTCTTAACTAGTTGTTGTTGAGTAAGGTTAGGAAATACAGTTCTCTTATCAAAATGTCTAAAGGACATCACCAATTTCTTTAATCATAGCAGGAATAATGGAGGTACGCAGTGAAAGGATCTGGGTTGAAGAGAGGACATTTACTTTTGCCTTTACGTACTTAGAGTTTAGGAGTAAAGGATGCACATTCAGATTCCTGGGTCAGATTTCTACCCAGGACTTAAGGTTAATTTTCAAGTGATGTTTTACCCTTATCTCACGACTCATGATAAACCTTATTGTATCTTTGATTAACTTTTAAAACCTGTTTTGTTGAACTTTCGCTTTTAGGTAAATTTCCCAAAACTATTGAAATATAGGATTTTCTGCATATTAAACCTAATTTGTCTATTATTCCTTTTACCATTTTTATCTCTTGATATACATATATACCCAGTATATGTGCATATATATGTATGTATATGCTTTTCATTGTCACCTACTACTATAAGTGGAGCTTCCCCAAGCTCCTGGTTTACTTTTTTCCAGATCATTCTGCTCATGGTCTGTTTTTGATCTGGTCTTACTATAAAGAGAGGATATCTAACACATGCTTTGGGGAAATATGATTCCTCAATGTGGCAGTCACCTGTTCCCCTTCCACCAAAAGGCAATGGCTTGATTATCCCTTTTACATTTCTATGATGTCATGTGACAAATAAGTATCAAATTATTCTTTCTCACAACTATGGAGATTTTTAAATGACACCCTTTCTTTCAAGAATAAAATTGCAGGTGAGTTTGAAAAAATATCCCACACACTTCTCTTCCAGTATGGTTTAGAACAGAATTGGTCACTCCATAAGTAAACCCTAATGGCGAACAGAAACAGAGGTTTATTCACCAAGAGTGGACTTGGACTTAAAGTTTATGACTTTTAGATTGTGTTTCCCTGGATGTACTACTTGTACTTACCTAGGTTTAATTTCATTTTCTGTTTCCTCACCATGCTTTTGGCAGATAACCGATAGTATTCTTTTTACTACTATTTACAACTGTAAATTACTATTAAGCTTTAAAAAAAAAAATCTGTTCCATTCTGTGAGTTCTGTCATCATACAAAATAAAGCTAAACGGATTTACCCTTATTTCAGAAAGTCCAAAGTATGAAAACGTGGACTCATTGAAAAGATGCAATCCGAAAGTTTCATTCTATAAAGCCATAGAACAAGCAGGTCTCTATTGGCCAAGGAGTCTGGAGAATTGTTCCAGAGGTAGCAATAAAGATAATTTTCAGACGTCCTTGCCTTATATGCCAAACTAAGCACCACAAAAGTGCCAAAGTTAGTGTCAAAGGAGTAGTGAAGAGCAGAAAGCAAACAGTCCATTGTCTTTTGATAAGCATAAAATATTTAAGAGGGGGAAAATTATGCTTCCAACATTGTAATTGTCTTCATTTCTTAACATGTTAACAAGAGGCACTGAACAGCTATTTTCAGTAATGAAAACCTAATGTGTTCTGGAATATTAGTCAGATATTCAGAGGTCTGACTTGTTGATTGGAGTTGACTTCTTTTTTGTTGTTGTTGTTTGCTTTTTTTGTTTTGTTTCATTCTTTGCCACCACGTGGTTTTTCTGCGAACACTAGATGTTTTGTTTGTATTGTTCTGCTAGGGTATTCAAACAAATGCATTATTCTTAAACTATCCTAAGGAACAAAACTGAATAACTGCTTTATAGAATCACTTAACCAGTTCTTTTATATGATATTAAATCTGTATGTTACCTGAATCTTAGCTCAAAAAAGCATATGTTTATGGTGAGTTTAAAAGGAGGGACTCCAACAGGCAAATTTTATCATTTTTCATAATGTACAGCATGCTGACAACTGATGGCCATTTCATTCTGAAATTTTTGTCCCAGATTTTTTTTTTAATTTGCCAAAGATCCTGGAAAAAAAAAAAAAAAGGCCAGTCCCATGATTTGCCCAAATCTAAATATAGGTATTTCCCTTCAAATCATAGAATCTATGTATGCAAAAGGAAAACTCAAATTACTTTACAATCAGCTAAGAAAACCACACGGTTTCAATTGGGATAAAATATTTGTTGGAATAAAAAACAAATTATTCACATACGCATAAATAAATGAGAAAAAGTGATCCCTGTGGTAACTGCAGTGTGATCGCTTCTAGCAATTTTTAATCTTTGAAGTTATGTATAATTTCTTAGCATTCTCAAGTCACTAATTTAATAAATCTGGGTCGCATTCAAGTAACACGGGAAATTCTTATGTGTAATCGAACGCAATGACATCGATGAGGCAAAACGCAGCGAGCGTTTACCTGTGCTCTGTGCTGTTGAAAGTGAATTTCCAGCGAGGCCAGAGGCAAGGGGCTGTAAATGCATGATGAAAAATAATTACAAGCTAGAAATGCTGAAGGAATCGTTTGCATCGGAAAGAGGTGTCCATAGTTCAAGAAGTGACTGCAAGGATCAAAGTGGGTGACCCATTTGATGTGAAAGGAAAGAGAGAGAATAAGAATGAGAATCTGGGGTTGAGCTCCCGTCTGTGGCGACGAGGGAGGAATCGCACGACCAAAGACCATGAAAGGACTTGAGCCGGGCTCAGATAGTTAAACGAAATTCACCTCAGGTAGGAGGGTTTTCTTTTGTCGACTTCGCCTCCACTCTACGGAAATCTAGCTTCTAACGCAAGGCTGTCTTTTTCCCCAAGCCTTGGAAGCTGGTACAATTTGAGGCTGTCTGCGAGAAGTCCCGGGAGATTGGGGAGCTGGTGCAGCGGGCGCTGTGCGGGCGCGTCTGCTTGCTCTGCCTGGTGGCTCTGCAATTCCACTTCAGGCCCCCTTTGCCCTCAAGCATTATTTTTCTACTTGAGAGGAAAAAAAAAAAAAAGAAAGAAAAAGAAAGAAAAGAAAAAGAAAAAAAACCCACAAAAACTAAGCAAGAAACTCGAGAAGAGACTGAGATGCAGAACCGCACACGTGGTCCTGCAAATTGGATGGGAGGGTGGGGAGGCGGGAAGCGAGAAGTGAAACTAGAAATCTTGGTACAGTTTGAGAATCCGAGGATCTCCCGCTTTCTTTTCCAATGTGCATTGTCTTTGGTTCTTCACAGCTGCACTATCCAATAAAAATGGAAGCGAGAAGACGAGGGTGCCCACAGAGACACGTCAAATGTTGAAGCAACTCTATGGTCGGGATTTTTGCAGGGAAACTTCCACGAAAGATGCTGATTCCGAGGCTGTTTGTAAGCAGTAGTAGATTGTTTTCCCAAAGATCATCAACAGCCACTTTGTTCGAATCTAAGACACAGAGATGTGCAAACTTTCTCAAACAGGGCATTTGGGTTTCATTCATTTAGGGAGATATCCCAAGCCCTCAAGAAGTAGAGAAAAGGAAAAGACATCCTTGTATGATATGCTTTGATATCGTTAAACAGGTAGGCATAGAAGTGGCTTACTTCCGGGAGCTGTTTTGTTTCACGATGTACTTTCTTTTTGCTAGAAGAGAGAATATATTATTGCAAATAAAACGAAAAGACAGACTTGCCAATGTTGCATCATTTGGTAAATAAAATCGAAGACATTTTATTGGAAAAGAGATAAAGTGCTACTGCGGATATCTTAATAAGTTGAGGTTTCAGAAAAACTGTTCCCCTATAAGAACATTGATCTAACATGTCTTGAATTAAAACATGTTAACACGATTGTAATGAAAACTCCATATGATGTAAACATCCAAAGAAAGAAACTCTAGATTGATTATATTTGGGGTGCAGCAAAGGTTTTATTACTAGATATCACTGAAGTAGTGGAACTAGAAGGTATAAAGCCATGGAACTCTAATTGGGAGAGAAACGTTGGAGACTTTCTTCCAATTAAAAAAAAACTGCATAAAATGTAAATGCAATAAGTTGAGTTGAGTTTTATTTTTCTAGGATTTAAGTATTTAGTAGGTTGTGAAGGCCAATTGCCAATTCATGAATGTATCAGAATAAAACACAAGAGCAAATGCCAAATGCCTGTGGTTTATGTAAACTACGTTAAGAAAATCATGGGGTTTTTGTATTTAGGTAGATAATGGAGAGATAAAATGGCAGATAAAAATCAGTTGTTATGGTTTGTGTGGATTTCTAGCCACGATAGGATTTTCCCTAAGTTTCCAAATACAAAGTTTCCATGTACAAACACTTGCTAATATATTAAGCGCCTGAAACTTCAGCAGACATTTCCTTTTTTCGTGTCTCAAAAGTACTTGGGAAAAGATCACCAAAGAAACTCTTAAAAGTGCGCCCTTGTTGCTTGACCTCGGGAAGCTAAAGAACGTTTTTTGGCCATCTCTGCCAAGGATGCTGGTGTAAAGCAAAGAGGTGAGGGGACTTCAGTTGACTTGCACAGTCCCACCTCCTTATAAATCTTTGAAAAACGCCTTTTTAACACCATTTCTGGGGTGCTTGGAGAGAAACGGAGAGAGCTCGTTTGGGTGGAAGGAGAGGAGGGTGAGGAGGGCAGCTCTGGAAAGCCCTCTGGGACTCTTGGGTCCAACCGGAAATTAGGTGGATCTGCAGTGCGGACTTGGCGTTGAGTGGCCGCCCCTTGGCGATGACCGCGCGCCGCCCGCAATCACTCGGTAGCCGCCTGCGTCCGGAGCTGGGAACCCCGTCCCTCCCGGCGGCGCCTGTTACCGGCAGCTGCTTCTGCTTAGCCTGCAAGGATCAGTTTGCCCCAACCCACGGCCTCTCCCTGGGTTCAGTCCCTCCCGCCCCTCCCAGTCTTGCCTCCTCTCCCCCCAGCCCCGCAGTGGCTGCGGCAGGTCAACGCTGTTTTGCAGTCAATGGCCCAGGTTCACAGCTCCTGGATGGGGCGCTCAGGGAGGGCGCAGGAGGAATGAGCCAGAAGAATCGGGAGGCTTTAAACCCACCGTGGGAGGTTAGAGAAAGGGTCGGCGGTGGCGGGATTAGGAGGCCGAAGGCCGGAAGGGAGCTGGGCTAGACTACCAGCAGAAGTCAGCCTCTCCACCCAACTGGAGGCACCGAAAAGGAACCAGAGGCCGGGACCAGACTAGCGCTGGCGCGCCCCTGGGTGCCCTGCTCGCCACCTGTGGCGTCAGGGAGACTGGACCCGAAGAAAGGGAGCTGGGGGCGCGGCTGCCCTGGCGCTGGAACCCGGGAGCTCGGGAAACGCTTCTTTGGCCAGTGCTGGGGAAAAGCGCGCGGTGACCTCCATGGCACAGTCGCCGGGCTGTCTGTCCTTTCCCTCCTCCTCCTCCTCCTCGCACTCCACTTTAGTGTCTGCTAGACTCGGGTCGCGATAGCAGGCGGTCACTGAGGTTCCGAAGGAAACTAGGACAGAAAATTCGGCTCTGCAGCGCTGAGCCACGCAGGCCGCGGACCCGGCCACCACCGTGGCTCCAGCTCCAACCAGCTGGAGTCGGTTTCTCCTCTGAGCGCTAGGCAGGAGAAGGACCCCGGACCACGGCGAGTGCCCTGGTGTGAACGCCCTAGGTCCCAGGGGCCGGGCTGTAAAGTGATCTAATGCCCGCCTGCTTGCCACAGAGGCCTGTTCTAAAACCAAGGACGCTGGGACCTTAAGGATACGCTTCCGGAGAGAGGTTTCATTTAGACTGCAGTAGTATTTTGGTAAATGAGCCCCTTGTGAGGAGGATGGGTTAGATTCCAGCACCCTTTCACAGTTTTGTTTTGTCTGCTTAGGATGAGGAACAATAGCATCTCATCTACCCAGAAGTGACCAAAGCAAAAGCGCCTATCGGGTCCTTCTCCCCGCCCATCACCCTGAGTAGGGGGCTAGTCCATCAGCGAAGTCCACACCCATTCGCGCCTGTCATATTTGACAGCTGGAAGGGATCTTAGTGCCCTTACAGTCGCGCAACCCTGAAGTTCTGTTGAAGAAACTGACTGCCAGGGCTTCACTTGACCAAGATGACAACTCTGTGTGCCTGCCATAGGGCAAGCCACCAGGAAATACGTGTTCAGTGAGTGAACATCCAGCCAGGTCTGATCCCCAGAGCACCCCCCTTTAACTCAACCACATGCTGGGTGGGACATTTCCCACCCAAGCCTAAGCACAGTACTCCAAACCCGAGGTCCTTTTGCTGTCAAATTTCAGCGATCCCAACCCTAAAACCTTTTCTAATTTCTAAGAACACTCGTTCTCCAGCCCCCACCCCACCTCATTTTTCATCCCGCAGTTCTGGGAACTATGTTGTGGTCAGTATCATTTCCTTGCTACCAAAACCCTCCAGGCTATGCAGGAGGCTTAGGTTCGGGGTCCTGGGACAAAAAGCGGAGGACCAGATCTCAAAAAACACCTAGGCAAAAGAGCTGGCCCGGGAGTGTGGGGGGATAGGGAGGAAGGGGGCGGGGGGCGTGGCTCAAGCAGTAGAGCGCCTGCCTAACCAACGCGAAGCCCTGAGTTCAAAACCAGTGCCGCCAAAACAAAACGAAAACGAACATAAGGTTACAGGCAGATTTTTCGATGAGTAAAGTCTACTCCTTTTTCTCATCTTTTATGGACACCTTGCTCCCCCCCCCACTCTTTTTTTCTTGACGACCTTAACCTTGGCCAAGTACAAACTGATACTTTCTTAGCAGAGGTGGAGTTGTGAATGGGTCGCCTAGGGAAGTTTCAGCATCTCACCGCCAGTCGCCCACCGTGAGTATAGATCTAAGTGGTGAAAAAGCACGTGCGAAAGTCATCGCAGCTTGGAGATGCAGCACCTCCCCGCTCCCAGCCACATGCCAAGCCAATTGCTGCTCTTAGCCAAGGCCTTACAGAATTTGTGGGGCCGTCACTGCTGGGGGTGGGAGAAAACATGGAACACAATAGCTGTGCAAGATTCTGAAAGTGCACAAGGGCTGGTATCAGACGGGTTGGCCCAGGTTCTCTCCAGTTCTTTCTCCAAAGCAGTAAAGTGACTGTGCAGGTCACAGCACACGAGCCTCATTTACCCTTTACTGGAGAACACCTTTGCTAATGCATTTAATTTAAAGAGGTTGAAAATCTTCAGCCACATGCCACCTGAAGACAGTAAGGCCTTTTCCAGGTAAAGACACCCTCTTCCAGAGGGCAGATGTCAATATTCAGGAAACACATAGAAACTTGGGACATTTTGAAAATTTAGAACAGCAGCTTAAAAAATACCACCGAGAACGTTTGTGAAACTCAACACTTCTTGTGGGGCACTTGCAAGGAAAAGCCTGCTCTCACCCCTCACATAGGGCTTGACAATTAGAAGTACAATGATCATTGATCGAACGTGTGACCATTTGCCCTAACACCTGTAACCGCTTTTTCTGGAGCGATACCTCAGCAATCACCACCAAGTTTCTATGCTTGCTATAAGACCTAAATGTATTATTTCATGACTGTCAGATTAGAAGGCTGTTAAAGGAGCTACTTTCCTTATCTGAAACATCTAGTTACTGGCCAGATCTTAGGATTGGGTTCTCACAGACACTGTTGATTATTTTCTGGTACTTGTGATAAGAAAAACAGGAATCCATGTTTATATTCACAACTGAGGAATGTAAAATAAAACAAGTATTTGTGGTTTTGACAATGCAAAGAAACCTGTTTCTTTAAAACAAATATGACAGGGAAACTGGCTCCCAGATAATCATCACTGATAATTTGGTAGTACAAAATGTTTAGATAAGTACTTACTGAGCAGAGATATATCAGCAGTAAAACTACTCTGGTGTTGTAACTATCTTTTCCAAATATTCTATTGGTGTACTCATGTTTGAGCACAGGATCCTACATTTCTCCATTGTCTTTCATTAGTGAAGGTTCTGAAAAATATTATAAATAATTCTGGGGAGAAAAAAAGAAGCATGACATTTTAGAAAACTAGCTGGAGACACCTGCAAAACTCTCATTTTGCTGAGGTTAAGTCTTGCTTTCTTTTTCTGTTGCAATTTAAACTTGAAAGAATACTTGTAAGTAATACTGAATTCTTGGTCCTGCATCTCTCAACAAAGACATTTTGTCTTAGCTCTCTCATATAAAACCAAAGTACTTTGCAATGATGGGTTTTTCACGTTCACCTTTTAATACCACACACACCGAATTCCTTGTATACTTCAGGTAGACATTGGTAATATGTGCATTGATGCGATATGAAGAAACATCTCCCCTTGGCCAATCAGTACATGGCGTCTGTTAGGAAGCACAGCCCTGTTAATTCCTCTGAGCTCCATCTGTGGCCTGATGAAACCCAGCCATTATGGAGAATTCTGAGGTTAAATTAATTAGGTTCTTCCATTATACTGCTGTCTTCTGGAGATGGCTGCCATTTTCCCTTTAAATGTCATTATTTCTTGATCTAGTTAGCAGCTGATACAATTAAAGAGGAGATAATGTAAATTTAACAATACAAATAACACTTTCTTTCATGTATGTTGAAAAAAAGCATAAAAAGGACCAATTAAGTTGTACCTGCCTGCCATAAACAACTGATGTAACTCGTATTTTAAGAGAATAAAATAAAGCCAGTCAGTATGCAATCGGATTCTTTTCTTCAGTGAATTCTTGAATCAATACTTTTGTTTCATGTTTTCATGTTCTCAGTAATGTTAACATATCCAGTTACAAACTCTTGCCAGTAAGAAAGAAAATATGCCCTGCTGTGCATATTAGAAGTGTGTTCTAAACACTTTTAAAGAATCATGCTTTCTTTTCATTTGGAATTATGATTTTAATTGCCTATTATATCTTTGTAATCTCCAATGGATAATGAGTGGACACACTTAATTCCCTACACTAATCACCTGAGTGAGTGGAAAAACAAGGTCACATTAGCAGATGCCCAGTAACATCTCTGATCTTGTACAAAAAGGAAATATGTAAGCATAAAAGTAGCATCAATTATGATATTTATTCTGCCACTGCAGAAACAGATCAGAAAGACTGGTAGCCTAATGAATCTATACAGCAAATATTAAAAACAGATGTATTCCTCTTGAATTGTACAGCAAACATATTATTAATAGGTGATAAACTGAACATTCTAATAAAATAGTGCAATATAATTTTTTTTCAGCTTTTCAGGGATTATTTTATTAATGTTATAGCTAATAAAATTTTTGGTAACTTATATCCAGTATTTTTAGGACCAATATTTAAACAGATCACAGACCACAAATAAAAGCCCTTTTGTTCACAAATACCAGTTGTGTTTCATTTGCTCCAGATTTGTTCAGCTTTTCTCTTTGTTTTCCTATGAGATGGCTAAATGATTTTAATCGTCTTTTAGGGTCCCTACAAGATAAAATTTAGTTTATGAAAATCAGAGCTCCTTTGTATGTATGTGACCCAAGTACAGCATTGACATTCTAATGCACTTACAATTTTTCATTGACTCTGATGGAATCTGAAGACTGGGTTCTGTGCTGCTTCAACTCAAAGACAGGTGCTTAGGTAAGGGTTGGTCATTGCTACCACACCCTTCTCCACCCATATGTTGTGTGGGAGGGAGATCACAATGATGCTTTTACTATGAGTGGTGTAGTCTTATGAATTCCAGGGGAAGATAACTGACAGGGATCTTAGGTGCATTGAGAATGTGCACACCCTGTTTACCATAGGCACAGACATCACAGCAACAATGTCCTAAGCTGTTTCTGATTCAGAATCTCATACCCTTGTCCTAAATTCCTTTAGGTGGTCCCTAGTTCAGGAATCTAAAAGTACTAGTGTCCTTTGAACTGAGACTGTTTGTTTATGGACATTTAGATTTTTGTAAATGGTAACTCAGTAGAGAATAGGGAACAAACAATTAAATCTAAAGATAGAACTAACTAAAATAAACATCACATTATGGGATAGCACAAAGTATATCACCAGCATTCAAAAATGTCATGTGTTCAGCTCCATTTTTTTTCTACCTCTTCCCTGTTTTATGCCATATTCTCAAGTCAGCATGTCCTTTACTTCCAAAAAGGAGGGTCTAGGTTTTGGACATTTGAAAAGTTTATCCATCCAGATTTGTCAAGAGAGAGAGACAAAGGGGAGAGAAAGAGATAGAAAGGGGAGGGAGAGAGAGAATGGACAGAATGGACGAATGTGAATGAGACACTTACATTTTGCATTTTTACAGGAATTTGCCCCTCCCTTCTTTTAATTTTAAGTGGAGGTAGGAGGAGCCATGCAAAAGTCTCTGCAGCAGTCACTATAAATTGCATTTTGCTGAAAGGTTTAATACTGAATTTCAAGTTAAAGGACATTTTCTTGGCTACTTTAGAACTTGTAGTTCACATGGAGAAAGTCCAGGTGGCAAATTTAATGTAATTCAGTAAAATTTTCCAGCATGGCCTTGTGTAAGGCAAACATTTTTGAGTAGAGCAGGTATTTTCAGATGCAAATCAAAATCTGTTTTTATTGACATACAGCTTTTGGCATTCATTCAAATATTCTTTAGTTCAGAGCTTCAAAATGTGGGTCCAGTGGCAGTTGTGAGGAGGAAATGAAATGGATGAATGAATCATCAAGAGCAGGATTCAGGGGAGGGAAATTCTTCAGTACACCTTTGGATAATCTTATTCACTCAAGTGATATTTAAAGAAGACTAGGAGAGATCAACTCTTGATACTTTTGTATTGTCAAATATCTGTAACAAACAAGGAATCCAGCATATCTGGAAAAAAATGAAAAAAAGGGGTGGTGGATTCTGACGTTCAAAAGAATGAATCACTTTGAATTAGACTAAAAGGAAAATCCAATGACACATTCAGGGAGAGTTCTTAATCTCTTATTTGTAAACTGCTAGGAAGTACTGTTGATAATTGCATTAACAACTTTCTGATTCTAATTGACTGCATCTTCAGAGACATTCTGAAGACTACACAAGGAATTCACCTTTAAAAAAAAAAGTGATATAGTGTAGCTAATATTTTTTTTTCCCACAGAGATGTGATGAAACCAAGCCTTAGAACATTTTTTAATGTTGATAGAACAGGCTTGAAAAAAACTTGTCATATAAATCAAACTGTTCTGGGGGCAAACTGGTGTTGTTTTTAAACCACAGAATGGGTCAATGGGTGTGGTTAGGCACATGGTTGAATGGTGAATGTATAGATTAAAATACATTTTGCCACACTAGTTTCCAGAGGATTGTTTTGGCCTGGTGCTCTAAACCATGAGCCAAAACTTTGGTCAGTATTTTGACAACAGAGCCAGGAAAAACAAAAAAGGCTTAGCCTGTGAAAAAGAAATGAAGATGTAGTGAAGGAAAACAGTAGTCCCTCTGCCACTGCCTTACTCAATCCATATGTGGGCTTAAACACAGGAAATACCCACCATTCACCGCAATCAAGCCAGAGGCTTGTGCATCAGAAAGTGCCTTGTGGAACTAATTGGACTCGATTAAGATTGTCATTGACATGGGAAAGCATTTTGAAATTTTAAATCAGAACATGCGTTGTACATAGAAAAAGATAACAGTCACATTGTTGATTCAGGACTACAAATATAGGCACGATACACATGTGGCCATGTGAGATTTGTAGCTTTATCCAGTGATGTACTGCATTAGTTATCATTCAGGAGCATGTTTGTCTTTCTTTGCTTTTTATGTTTGCTTTTAATCTACAATCTTTCCAGAACAGGCAGATTTTACTGCGTACGTTCTGGCACCAATTCATAGGCAGAGAAAATCCCAGCATTGCCAATTTAAAATGATAATCAACAAAGTTCATGGTACTTGCCATAAGAGCAAGGTTTACAGAAAAAAGAAGAAAAAAGCATAGTTTGAAAGAATGTAACTTACAGGGAAGTTTTTCATGATATTAGGTAGAAACACATATTGTGTAAGTATTCAGGCATACAAGTAAACCTAACTTTGCCAACAAATCTTTGGGAATGAGTATATTTCAATATTTCCTTTACAGATGTCTTTAAAAATTACCTAAATATGGCCAACATTGGAAACTTACCACTTTGAGAATCTGACTGGAGTCCGATGTGCTTAGCTCTAACAACCTCCTAACGGTACGGTTGTCAATCAGATTTGTTTTATAGATAAGGTTAACATGCTGCTAATATTCTTGGATCTAAAATCTGCATTTGGTTTGCTTTGCTAAAAATATGATTTCCCACTATTTTAAGGAACATGCTGTATTTTATCTACCTCAATTTTTTAAGAAAGCCTTTTATTGAATAGTCATCTGATTCAAGTCTTCTCTTGTACCAAGGGTGACAATAACTGTGCCTCCAGTATACAGCAGAAAATAATGGGTGATAAATATACACAAAATGAACTCTCACCAAATTTCTCATCCCAGTGATGTTGCCATGTTTTAGTAGCAAGCGTCTTTATTTTGTTAGTTTCAAAATGTCTTCTTTGTCATAGGTCACTTCTAGTGTAATTCAGCATCTCTCCAATTTCAAAAACAAAATGATTGCAGCTAGGGAGGGTATGTAATTTGTTTTCATGAAACTTAGGTTTACTATGAAGATATTGCCAAAGGGGAAAGTTGGACAAGAAACAGATCACTGGAAGCTTTGATGTGTGTGTTAAATACTTTTATAATTCTCGTATCATAAAATTGCAATCTGATTACCAAGATCTTTAGATGGATTCTGAAAACTAACACTGTTCCTATGAATTAATTCATTTAATTCTCACAACAACCCCCTGGGACAGGTGTATAGATTATTCCCATTTTATGAAGAAATTGAGTCACAGAGAAGTGCCAGCTGAAATCATATAGCTTGAGATCAAAATATAAGTATTTTATTGGCAAATGATAAAACAGTAAGACCACTGGACTCCTATACTAATCTTTATACAGAAAATAATAAAAACATTTCCTAAGGTGATTTTAAGCCTAACCACCCCATCCCCATTCTCTTAATTGCCAGCATGGGAAGTACTTTGTAGAAATAGTGGGAAAATACAGATAAAAAATATCTACTATAGAGACAAATAATTGTATCCGTTTAAGATGGTATCATTTTTCCTCGTGATTACATTGTCTCTCATACGTACATGTCACATGCACATATATCATGCCAATTGTCAACCATAAAAGGGCTTCTCAGAGACAGGAAGGCCACTTCATAATTACATGGGCAGAGAAACCTTAAACACATTTTTCTTTTTAACCACATGGAAAAGTCTCTGCAGTGGGAGGAACAAGCACCAGACTAGACAAAGGGAGAATTGAAGAAAATTAATTAGTTACATTTTTTAAAAAGTAAATTAATTTAAGGGAGGGATAGGATTAAGGTAGCAGCAAGGTACAAGGGAAAGAGCTTTGTCTGGAAGTCAAGTAAAGCTACAATCTTGCACAAAGATAGAACTTCCATTTTTCCATCTGCAAAACAGAAGCAGGAAAAACTCATAAGTCTCCGCACATCATGGTGGATTCTCACCCATGATGTTGTCATTTAGAAGGAGTTGAGCAGGCTGGTTGAAGGCAGGTTCTTTAGAATTAGACTTTGGTTTGAATCTTGGCTCAAGATAAGACCAAAGTAAACTGCTTAATCTTTTCAGCCTGCATGTCCTCATCTATTGAATGGCTGTGAAGACAAGAAACTTATAATATTGGTGTGAGAATTAAATTCAATGACTAAGCACCTAAAAGAAATCTTGGCATAGAGTCAGTCCTTAGTAAGCACCAATATAATTATGAACATTTGAGAAAGAATAAAATAAAGACAGTAGGATTTGAAACTCTCTAGCCTTTTTGATCCTTAAAAAAAATACAAATAATAAATTTCTCTTTTGCCTATAATAGAAACCTGGGTCTACATTTCCTGTCTCATTCACTCCCTTACAATTTATACATTTAAAGTTTGGTATCTTCATCTGTGAAATGTTTTTATATCTACCCCTAACTCAGTACTGGCAAAAATTTAAACTATCATTAGGATATCTTTGTCCTAATGGCATTAAGTTTATCAAAATACCATCTCTATAGTATGGCACTCAAAAATATCAACGACCAAATACTAAGTGATACATGAGCTATCATTTTGATAGGCCAACTTCTTTCTTTCTTTCTTTCTTTCTCTTTCTTTCTTTCTTTCTTTCTTTCTTTCTTTCTTTCTTTCTTTCTTTCTTTCTTTCTTTCTTTCTTCTTTCTCTTTCTTTCTAAATAAAGAGCAGAAACTTGTTTCCCACAGTTCTGGAGGCTGGGAAGCTCAAGATCAGGGTCCCAGCATTATCAGGCTCAGTAGGACAATTTATTCACCCCAGAAATTCAGGGACTAATCTTTAACCACAGAAACTCAGTAAAATTACTTCATTGGGTTAAATAGCATGACAATCTATTCAAAATAGATTTAATCCTAAAAAAGTAATTTTGAGATGCCTTTCTTTTAAAATCAATTGTGCATATGTATAAATTTCATGCAACTTATAAATGCCAGTGGGGAAAACAAATGAAAGAAAATATAAAATAATATTTCCAGTCAAAAAGGAAAGGCCGTCAGTTGAGAATGTTATGGGTGACAATCACACTATAAGTCACCAAGAAAAGATCAAGGCACGTTGGACAGTACCTCTGTGTTCTTTACGTCCTGACCTTTGTTATAGCAGACTTGGAGTGATCTTGACTAAAAATCACCCCTTAGGGTACAATGAAATTTGCTCGTTAAAGTATTTTAGTGTTTCTTTTGGATATCATGCATAGCATGCTGCTGTCTTTCTGTGGTGGAACCAAAAGCTAATAGCTTTTACTGATTCTGCGGATAAATATCGTATGTCACTACCCATTAAAAATCCGTTCTAAAACCAAAGTTCCATTAATCAATGTGGCCTTTGTTTTTAAATAATTAATTAAGAAAATAACACAAGAAAACTTATAGAGAATCTACAGGTAGTTATGGATAGAAAAATTTAACTCAGTTATTATAATGTTATAAATTCATATTTGGCTTTAAATATTTTCCTTATGTTTTTAAAATATAATACCGTGGTCTGTTCTGTAGTTCATTTATCTATAACTAACCTGAGTAGGTATTTTATTTTCTAAGGCAGAATACTTTTAAGAGTGTTTCTCAAAACAACAGAGACTATCCTGGGATAGAAGGAAGTTCTCCCTAGTTATAAGAATAGGTATTGATCAACCTGAAGATTTTATTCTGTAAGTTGTGGAATAAATTGGTGGTTTCATGAAAAAGCCATAATTTTTATCAATTAGTGTCAATATTTATTACAAGAGCATATTTAAAACAAATATGAAAGAAATCCTTATAATTTTTTATATTAGCTAGTGAATTGTCAGAAAATCATATTGACTCTCTATTTGCTTCTTCAGATCAGATTATATGACATTTTTGCTTTTCCAATAAAAAAGAACTAATTATGAAACTAAATCTAATTATTATTTGTACATCTCTAGCATTCAAGAGAGTTGTGCTTATTAGATAATCAGTAAATGTCCATTGAATGAATGAAAAGTTTAATCAGGATATTTCTGGTTAACTTGGAGCTCTCCTGACTAACTCTGATTTAATCAACAAATAAAATGATTTCCTTCAAATCTTTTTGTAAAAAGACCATGTTCAACCTCTTTTTGGAAGGTTCATGTGTATAAATATTTTTAGAATATTGTTTCTTGAAAAATCAAGTGATTATGAGCACTTTACTGAGAAAAACCACATAATTCATCCTCACAGACAAAAAATTGACAACTCTTCAAAAAAATGAGCAGCTTTTCTGTGTCAAGTAAGAGAAGTATTTTTATGGCTAACACATTCCTTCAAAATATAATGTCCAAAGAGACAGTTACTTAATAGATGTTATTTAAAAACACAAATTAAATTCATTTTTCAGAAAAGAAAAAAGAATGTTTAGTGTGTCTCATGTACAGAGGACGCAAATACTTCATGAGAACATTTATCCTAGGGCTCTGCTGTTCTGAGACAACTTGAACATTATCTGTTAGAAACACTTAGTCATTAACCTTCTATTTGACTGTCACTTCTCAAATGCCTTATATTTTCTTGACTTTGGCCTAGCTCTGAGACTTGGGGAAAAGAAGTCACTTTCATGGAGCCCTGGCATGTAGCAGCTGTCTATTTCATGGAATCTCACACTACTTAGGAGCTAAGGGAGATTTTGCTACCCTCAAATTAGTCATCTCCTTCTTGAGACCCATGCCGTTCTGCTGGGTTATTCTCCTAACCTCTCCGCCAGTGAGAGACATTGGCCTTTGGTTTACAGTTCTCTCTACCCCTATCCCTATGTCAATTGTATTACCTTGGTGCCCAAGTTCATCTGCCTTCACCAAGGCCTCTCAGTGCTTCCCCTCCTCACCTCACTCCATTTTACTTCAGTTACTCAGGCCATAGTCTTACCTTAGACATTGTCACTACTTGCAAATTCTTTACCTCCAACATCAGGCAAATTTGAAGCCTGCATTCAATCACAACTTTCTCATTTTCACCTTTTCTGTTCAACTACCCTTATTCTACAGATGCTTTCATCTTACTTAGGACTTCTAGGTCACTGGCCATTTCAATTTATACAAATGTATCAGCTTTTGCTCTTTTACTTCAGTCCTATACAAATTAGAGCTTTGAGGTCATCATTCCAGTAATAATAATTGTCTCCTCAATAACCAAAATTCCTTCCTCTCTTGTCTTTGGATTGTATTCCCCTACAAATCTTGAGGTTTGGTGAGACCAAATATTTACTTCATCTGTGTTAAATAACATAGTAGTTTGGTTCTATTATACTTGTGACCAGCCTCAAATGGAGCCTCAACAATGCTTCATTGTTTTTGTTAAAATTCACTTTCCCACTGTCCTTAAACCTCTAAACTTGCACCCATGCCCCTTTCTCAAGAGGTTACCTTACCTCCTAATTACAGAGAAAATACAAGCTCTTCAGGTTTGTACATCAACACAAATATGCAACCACCACTGTCCATACTATCGATTATGTATTGATTCTTTGGTATTCCAAAATACATTCCAGCTTTTCACCTAAAGCTAACTCCTCTGCTACTTAGGAGGCTGCTGCAACTGTTTAAGTTGCTAATTGGTTACATTCAAGATATATTTGAAAGGGAAAACCCATAGGACTTCTAAGTAGGTAACACGTCAGTGTCATATAAAAGAAAGAAAATGAAAATCTAGACTTACTTCTATGGATTTTGTTCTGGCTATGGTGCATTAGATTTTATCAGACCATGTACTGGAAACCAGAAAATCTGGATAAAATAGTTTTTAAAAACATGGGTATAGATTCATTGTAGAGCTCCCAAGGCAGGCAACCATGAAGTTCCAAAGCTACTCTTCTCTCCTAAAAAAGAATGAGTGCAGAGAAAAAGCCCAACAGTTAGTGCAGCTTTTCCCCTGAGATACTTACATATCTACAAGTGGCCTCAGACTAAAAAACTGAGCAGAACTTGCAGCAGTCTCATGCAACTGAGAAGACAAAAATAGGAGTTCAGAGCTCACAGAGATGGAGCAGGGCTGGCAAGTACTTCATACATTCTGTTTAAAGTAGGCCTTCTAAATACTAAAAACCAAACCAGAATCTGCTCAAACTCTGATTTCTTTGTGATTTTCTTCTAATTCCTGCTAATCACTAATGTAAAATCTCTGGAGGAAAACATCATCCAGAGCCTCAAATGACTGATATTTTATTAAGATAAATGCTCATATCAGAAAACATGTCTAAGTGACTAAAAAGTAGGAGAAAAATAGAAGTCAAACAGAACTGCTATAGTTCTAGTTACTGGAGGATCAAACATGAGCTTAAAAAAAGCCAAATGTGACATGTGACTAGTATGTTAAAAAATAAACAACAATATGGTGAAGTTCAGCAGATATCTAGGTAGGCACTCTACTGCTTGAGCCACAACTCCAGCCTCAGCAGATAACTAGAATATAAAATAAGTTTGAACTAGAAATTCTAATGCTATAAAAATAAACTAATTAAAATTAAGGGCTTAATAAAATTAAGGTTTAACAGAACATTAGACATAGCCAAAAAGAGAATTAATGAACTAGAAGAAAAGTCAACAGAAATTAAGCACAAAGAGAAAAGTAGGAGTAAAGTGTAAGAAAATAGTTATATTTGCAACATGGTAAAGAATTGAGCATATTGATTTTTGAGTCCCAGAAGGAGAAAGAAAAGAGGATATAACAGAGCAATTAATGAAGATATGGAAGCCAATAGTTTGCAAAACTGATGAAAGCCATAAACATAAATTTTATAATGACTCATGAGTTTTTGATTTGAAAACTTAGACAAATAGTATTATTTACTAAAAACATTGAGGAGAAAAAGGTTTCAGTGGAGGAGGAATTAAAGGAACATGTCAACTTCATGGACATGTTAATTTCATGATACCTATTAGCTACACTAGAAAAATGTTGCATAAATAATTTTATATTTAAGGTGAAAAGTCAGAACCCATATTAATTATTTCCCTTATCGACTCTAAGAATGACTTTTCATTCTTTAATTAGATGTAAAAACTTCATTAACCTACAAGGTCATTTGAGTACTTAGTATTACTTTGAATGTGTACACAATACTCTTTGAAATCCAACCAGCAAAAATATAATGTTCAGAGAACTGAAAAAAATATAAAAGGCAAATGTCTCTATGATATTTAGGTTTAGGATTTGAGTCACAATATTTGACAGCCAAGATGACTGCATATATTATTTAACACTATTGGAGATCACTTTGGAAATAGGTATTTAGAAGAGAAATTTTGTAAAGATTTAGCCCTAGTCACTCTGATACTTTAGACATAGTTCAAGGAAGAGATTCAAGCACAGGACTTGGGAAAGAATAGCTAGTTGAGGTGGGAGAAAACTCAGGTGAGTGGTATATCCCAGAAACAAAGTGAATAAAGGAGGATTTGACTATTAATACCAAGTGTTGCTGGAAGGTCAAGATGAGAACTGGTAATCAACCATTAGAATTACCAATCACTGAGGAGAACTGTTTTAGTGGAGTGATAGGGATGAAATCATTATTTGAATAGTTTTATGAGAGAATGAGAGATTTCTACTTCTTGTAATGGTAGTCTAGGTCATCCAGACTAACCATTTCACTAAGATAGCTCCAAAATAAAGATCTTTTCAACTTAAAAAAGCCATACAGAGCTACCAAATATTGAGTCGTTACAGGGATAAGATTGAGGAAGAGCTGTAAATCTGGAGAAGGAAATTTGCAAGACGGAGCTGTCTTTTCCCAAGTCATATTTGTTAATATGAAAGCTGTGCATAACAAAGATAAGCAGTGCTTCTAGAGGTCTCAAAGAACTGGAGAGCCAACACTTCTGGCTAAGGTCTTCCAAGGGAGACAATCTTTGTAAACCACGTGCTTTAGGTGAGTGCTCTAAAGGTTCTCACACCAGAAATGAAAAAGTAAGCCGAAGTAAAACAATTTTTGTACTGATGCAGCTTTTAACTCATCTTGTAATTTAAAAGATCTCAGAACCTGAAATTAGATTGAAATCATGCTAATTTATTCCTGTCCCTGTCTGTTTGGCAAAAGAAAAAAAAAAGTCCCCCAGTAGACAGATGTGGTAAAGAAGGCAAAGTAAAATTTAGGCTGGGTGGAGGGGGGGCATGCCCCGTTATCCCAGCTACACTGGAGGCATAGGTGGGAAGATCAAGATCCAAGGCCAGCCCTGGACAAATATAAGACACTATCTGAAAAGTAATTAAAGCCATAGCAGGTTGGAGGGCATGGCCTGCAAGCTGCAAACCCTGAGTCCAAACCCCAGTACCACTAAAAAATTAACTAATTAAATAAAGGTAGACTCTGGATGGTGAATATATTTGCCCACTGTAAAATTATTTAAATTTTTTGGTAATTTTGAACACTGAAAAATAAAATGTTGTAAAAGAGAACAGCTGTCTCTGGAGGAAAGGAATATCTTAGGTTTCAGATACTGTGTCTTCCCTATCATTCTGTGGACTGAGTCTTCCAAAATTCCTGTGTTGAAATCCTTTCCCTAACGTGAAGGTAATAGGAGGTGGGGCCTTTGGGCGGTAAGTAGATCACAAAGGCTCTTCCCTTCTGGATAGGATTAGAGTCCTGTAGAAAGACCCGAGAAAGCTTTCTTTCTTTGCTCTCCATCATGTGAAAACATAAGTCAGCAGTTTGAAAATGAAAGAAGCACCTTCTCAGAACCTGACCTTGCTGGCTGCAGGATCTCAGACTTCATGTTTCCAGAACTATGAGAAATAAATTTCTGTTGGATGTAAGTCACCCAGTCCACAGTACTTTGTTATAAGAGTTTGAATTAAGACATTAGGAACCACTAACCTGCTTTCTGTCACAGAGGTTACCTTGCATTTTCTAGGCATTTGTATAAATAGTATCATGCACCAAATACTCCCCCTTTTTTATCTGACTTCTTTTACTCAGCACAATTATTTTGGGATAATCTATGTTCATGCATCAGTAGTAATTTTTATTGATAATCTATGTTCTATTGCATGAATACACTACAATTAGCTTATCCATTCATTTATTGATGAATGGATGGCTAGTTTCCAATTTGGGGCTGTTTTCTATAAAGCTGCTATGAAGGTTACTATACAAGTTTTAGAATTGACATGTACTTTCCTTTTTCTTGGGTAAATACCTAGCAGTGGAATGCTTAATCATATGGTAGGTGTATGTTTTAAATTAAAAAAAAAAAACCCAACTCTAAACTAACTTCTAAAGTGGTTGTGCCGTTTTTCATCACCACCAGAGGTGCTCCCATTGTTCCACATACTAAAGCTCAGTCTTTAAAATTAAACATCCTAATAGATGTTCAATGATGTCTTGTGATTATAATACACGTTTCCCTAATGAAACCATGTTGACCACTTTTTCATAAACTAATTTTGGCATTAATATATTTTCTTTGGTAAAGAGTAGACTCAAATCTTTTGTCCATTTAAAATTGGATTGTTGATTTTCTTTTTATTTTGTTTTGTGAGTTCTTTATATTTTCTGGAAACAAGTTCTTTATCAGATATATGCTTGATAAGTATTTTCCTTACACTTTGTGGTTTCTTGCAATCCTTTGTCAATGTCTTTCAAAAAGAACACTTCTTTATTTTTATGAAGTCCCATTTGTTGAGTTGTTCTTTTATGGCTATTGCTATTTTACCTAAGAAATATTTGCTTAATCCAAGGTCATAAAGATTTCCTTTTGTTTTTGTGAAGAAGTTTTTTATTTTATGTTTTGCATTTAGTTTTCCAATATACTTTGAATTAAATTCAAATATATTTTGAATTTGAATTTTATATGTGTGAGGTACAGATTAAGGTAGAATTTTTTGGCATACAAATAACTTACAGCATTCTTTTTTAAAAAATGACTCTTTAACAGTTGCCTTACATGTTTGTTTAAAATCACTATATAAAATCTCTTCTGGACTCTTTATCCTGTTTTATTGATCTATTTGTATATCTTTGTGCCGAACCACAGTCTTAATTATTGTTGGTTTATATTAAGTCTTCAAGTCAGGTAGTGTAAATACTTCAACTTTGTTCTTTTTTCGATGTTCTTTCCTCAATTTTAGATCCAAGTGACTTTTTTCTTTACTTATTTTTTTATTAAAAAAATCTGCTGAAAATTTGGATGGGATGCTGCTGGATCTATGGATCAGTTTAGGATAGAATTGATATATTGACAATGTTTAGATTTCTGAGTCATGGACACAGTATAACTCTCCATTTCTCTAGATCTTCTTTACCTTCTTCCAACAACAATTTCTATTTTTTTAAATTTGTAATGTTGTTTCTTTGAGACAGAGTCTTCTTATACAGCCCAGGATAGCTTGGAACTCACTGTTTAGCCCAGGCTGCCCTTCAACTAATGATCTTCATGCCTCAGTATCCTGAGTGTTGGGATTATAGGCATGTGCCACCATGCCTAGCCTCCAATTTTTAAAATTTGTTTTTTATTAGTTTATCTAATTATTTTTTATTAATGTCTATTGATTATATTTAATGGTGGTGTTTCACATATGCCTATATTGCACTTTGATCAAATTAATTCCCTATCCTGCTACCTCCTTCCCCTATTTTTCAACAGCTTTCAGTGGGTTTCCTTATGCCATCTTCATTCTTAGACAAAATGTATTTTGATATTGCTCACCCTTATCATTCTCTTTCCCTCTCCTCTCACAAACAGTCCTGCAATTGCAATAATTTATGTATATGCATATATACGTATATATGTATGTATGTGTATTTATATGTATATATGTTCACATATTTGTATATCTATATTTTTTAAGTCTACATTCCACATTTAGGAGAACATTAGCCTCTACTCTTTAATGAAGTGTGTTTTTTACACCTTTTGTCAGATTTATTCCTCAGAGTTTTATATACTTCAATGCTATTTTAAATAGTATTTTATTTCAATTGGAAACAGTTATGCTCCTATTAGTGTAGAAATTATTTTTGTATATTGATCCTATGTCTTACAACCTAACCAAACTCCCTTACAAAATTCTGCTATGACCTTTTGTAGATTTTATTGGATTTTAATTGTGATGACCACATAGTATGAAATGGAGATTGTTTTCCTTTTGTCCAATCTGGAATTTTTTCCCTTCCCTTACCGTTTTGCACTGACTATTGTCTCTGATATAATATTGACTAGAGGTGGTGAAAGGATACTCTTGACTTATTCTTGATTTTAGAGAAGAATAATTTAGGTTTTCACTCTTAAGTATGGTTTAACTCTAAGTATGGCTAACTCTAAGATCATTAGGAATATTAGTGTATAGTACTCATTTTTTTCTCTTCCTCTTCCTCATTCCCTTCTCTCTTCCTACTCTCCTTGCCCCCTTCCTAGTTCTTCTTCTCCCTTTATCTCTCTCCCTCCCTTCTTTTTCTGTGTGCAACATCTCTGCTTTGTTTTGGTGTCATATTAATGCTGGCCACACAGAATGAGTTGGAGCGTATTTCCTGCCTCTTCTGTTTTATGAAAAACTATGTGTAGATTTCATAGTTTTCTTTTAAAATGTTTGCTAGAAATCCCACTCCTGGGGATATATCCAAAGGAATGTGACACAGGTCACTCCAGAGGCACTTGTACACCCTGTTTATTGCGGCACTATTCACAGTAGCCAAGTTATGGAAACAGCCAAGATGCCCCAGCACTGATGAATGGATTAAGAAAATGTGGTATGTATACACAATGGAATTCTACTCAGCCATGAAGAAGAATGAAATCTTATCATTTGTAAGCAAATGGATGGGACTTTTTTTACAACAAGGGGAATTGGACTTTGGTCACATGATAAGGTGAGAGCACACAAGGGAGGTATGAGGATAAGTAAGAAACCCAAAAAAATGACAGTATTTGATGTCCTCAGTGCAAAGGAACTAATGCAGAAACTTTAAAGAGACAGAGGCCAATATGAGAAGGGGATCAGGAACTAGAGAAAAGGTCAGTTTGAGAAGAATCAACTTAGAATGTAGCACACATGTACATGGAAGCAATGCTAGGAATCTCCCTGTACAGCTATCCTTATCTCAACTAGCAAAAATGCTTTGTCCTTATTAATATTGTTTATACTCTCTCTTCCACAAAACTAGAGATAAGGGAGCGGGCAGGGCAGGGGTTAAAGGGGAGAAATGACCTAAACACTGTATACACATATGAATAAATGAAAAAATAAATAAATAAAATGTTTGCTAGAATTCACCAGTGTAACCACCTGGGCTGGGAATTTTTTTGTTGGAAGGCTGCCTAAAAATGAATTACTTAATTAATTTTTTGGAGTGGTACTTGGGTTTGAGCTCAGGGCTTCAAGCTTGCTAGGCAGTAGCTATGCCACTTGAGCTTCTAGCCCCTGTCAGAGGGTTTTTAATGATAAAGTTAATTTCTTTAATGGATGTATGGCTATTCAACCTCTGTATTTCTTTTTGAGTAAGCTCTGAGAGTTCGCATCTTTCAATGAACCTGTCTATTTCAGCAAAGCAGTTGAGTTTATTGGCATAAAATTGCTCATGGTATTAGCTTTTTGTCTTTCTCTTATATTTAGATTTTGTCTTGATGTCAACTTCTCATGTCTAATATTTGTAATCAGTATTTCTGAATTTTAATTCCTGGTCAATGTGGCTACTAGGTCTATCAATTTTATTGATCTCAAAAAATCAACTTCAGGTTTCATTTACTTTTTCTGTCATTTTTCTTTTTTCTCCCTACTGACTTCCACTCTGATGTGAATTAGCTTTTCTATTTTTACTTTGTATTTCTTTTGCTTTGCTAGTTTCTCACAGTGAGAGCTTCATTATTGACTTGAGATTTCTTCTCTAATGCACACATTGCCATTACATGTTTTAAATTGACCTATAAATATTGTTTTAACTGTATCCCAAAAGTTTTGACATGTTTTGTCTTCGTTTATATTCAGTTTCTAATTTCTAATTCATGTTCTAATTTCTCTTTTGATTTATTCTTTGACCTGTGGGTTATTTATAAATATGTTAGCTTCTAATACTTGGAAATTTCCAGATACTTTTTGATATTGATTTCTAACTTAATTCCACTGTGATCAGAGAGCATGTATTACATGACTTAAAACATTTTAAAATTTATTTAGAAGTGTTTTATGGCCCAGGATTTGCTCTTATCATAGCAAAATCTCTACATGCTCTTGAAAAGAATGTCTTTTCTGATGTTAGGTGGAGTGTGATGCAGATGTCAAGTTGTTTCACAGTGGTGTTCAAGATAGCTGTATCTTTATTAATTTTCTGTCTACTTCTATCAATTATTTCTTACTAAAATCTGTAATTAAAATTGTAAATTTGCTTATTTCTTCTCACATGTTTTTTACCCTTTGCTTTGAGTATTTTTAAGTTCTCTTAGTAGGTACATACAAATTTAGAATTGTTATGACTCTTGGTAAACCGGTCATTATGAGATAGTCATCTTTATCTCTGGTAATACTTTTCTCTGGACTCTAGTTTATCTGATATTAGTATACCCATTGTAGATTTCTTCTCATATGTATTACATTTTACACATTTTTTAATTCTTTTATTACTAACTTATTTGCACCATAACATGCAGAATTTCTTCTTTTTTGGTGACATTTGGTATACATCACACATTTATAAGTGAATATCCTTCTGAAATCAGCAGCAATATTAAACAAATATTGATTGTACTACTTGGTCAAGCAGAACTAGCAACTTTCATTTTTAAAAAAAGTACAAATCTATTAAAAATGTCAGTCAGTGTACACACACATATATGACACAACATACTTGTCATGCTAAAAGCTACAAACAAATGTGAATCCAATGGAATGGGATTTAAGCTTTAAAAGCCATTTTTTTCTCTCTGTATTAGCATTTTTCTCAAATACATACATGGGAAAATGAGGTAACTGTAAAGTGTGCAAGGAACAGAGTCCCCCCATTACATATATTTATGCATGTACGTAATTATGTATATGTATGTATATATATATATATATATATATATATAAAACCTTTCTAACACAGAAAACAGGTTGGGAGAAGGGGCCCACTGTCATGTCTGGACAGAAGTCAGTAAACAAGAGTAAAGTGACAAGCCCACACCACAGAAGATCATTGGTAAGTGGCATCTATAGCAAATCACAAACATCCTAAATAATTGTTCATAAAGCTATTTTTTTAAGATGATGATTTTTAAAATTCTGTGTTCCTCCCACCCCCAGTAGCTGCCCATTGTAATTACTGCTGCAGTCAACACAGTCCATGAGCCATTTTCACCTGCCCCAGGAAGCATAATGTTTGAAAACCTTTTGCTGGAGTGGAGAAAGGAGGGGGATTAGAGAGGATGGTTCTCTGTGTAAAACATGAGTTTTTAACAGTGCTATAAATATACAAATGTCACCTGGAGTTATATACAGTAAGACTTTGGGTTCTCCATGGAGTGGGAACAGGCTGATGGGTCCAATGCAGGCTGAGGTGGGAGGCAGGGACCCAGGGCCACTGCGCGGAGAATGAGGGTACATGGAGCATCCATGAGGCAACAGGCGCCAGGACTGCCTGCTAGGTTGTGCTGTCCCACGCATGGTTTCTTCAGGGGCAGCAACCCCAGCTGGGGTTGGAAGGGAAAGGAATGAAAATGGGGAAAGACGGAGGGGAGGTTAGCCACACTTTACAGAGGCCTCCTGCAGACCTAGGAGGACAGGGATCAGGCTGGGAGGAAGCCCCTGGAAGTAGAGGTCCTGACCCTCTCTGGTCCTTCTGGGATTCCTTGGAGGAGACTTGCCCAGGCAGGTGGGAGATGGGCCCTGACTAGAGAGGAAGAAATGCCTTAAAAATGTATGGTCCCGGTACATATAACTGGGTATTGCTTTTTAACCCAATCTGACAATGAATATCTTTCAATTGGAATGTTTAGGCCAGTTATATTTAATTATTAATTTGTTTTGGTTTAAATCTACCACCTTGTTATTTGTTTTCTGTTTCTCCCATTCAGAACTGAATATAAGATTATCAGGGCCAAGTACAATATGAAAATGTAGGGTTCTTATTCATAAATTATGAATAATTATCCTGATAGTAGAGCAAACATGGGGATGCTCCAAGAGCAAGGACTTATGGGATTGTACAGGTCAAATGCCTTTGAACTGATTTTTGGTTTTTTTCTTCTTTGTTATCTTTTCCTGCCTTTTGTATTTTTAAAATTCCATTTCAGCTCTTCTGTTGACTCTGTTCTATTATTTTAGTGATTGCTAGAATACATATATTTTATATATCTTCACATTTGTGTGTGTGTATCTTACCATATTTCCTTTACTTGTTTCAATCTTTTGGTTGTTATTGCTTATGTTTTACTTTTGCCTATGTGATAAATGTATATCTTGTTATTATTTTTATTTAAACAATTACTTCTAAGGATGTTTGATAAGAAGTATTTATATTTACTTATGTAGTTATCATTTCTGATTCTTTTCATTACTTTGTGTAGATACAGGTTTTCGTCTAGTATCATTTTTTTCCACTTTAAAAACCTTTCTTTAATATTTTTGTAAAACAGGTTTGCTGGTGATGAATTCTTTCAAGTAGGACTGATATGCCTTTTTTTGTTCTTTTTTACTGAAACAGATTTTCACTAGGTATGGGATTACAGTCTGACAGATTTTTTTCCCAGTATTTTAAAGATGTTATTCCACTGTTTTCCACAATGCATTATAATGATGTATCTGCTGTCATCTTTTTTTTTTTTTTGAAGTACTGGGGCTTGTACTCAGAGCCCTCACCTTGAGCCACTCCATCAGCCCTTTTTTGTGATAGGTTTTTTCCAGATAGGGTCTTGTGAACATTTGCCCCAGCGGTCCTCCTGATCACTGCCTCCTGAGTAGCAAGGATGATAGGTGTGAGCTACCTGCACCCAGCTAACTGGAATAACTTTTTTTCTTTTGTGGTACTGGGGCTTGAACTCGGGGCCTCACTCTTACTAGGCAGGTGTTCTACAACTTAAGTCACTCTGTCAGCCCTTGCTGTCATCTTTAATTTTGTTCATCTCACTTTTTTTCTTTGCTTTCTTGCTTTTAAGATTTTTTTCTTGTCAGGTGCCAGTGACTTATGCCTGTAATCCTAGCTACTTAGGAGGCAGAGATCAGGAGGATCGTGTGATTCAAGGCCAGCCGGGGCAAATAGTTTGTGAGATCCTATCTTGAAAAGACCCATCATACACAAAAAAGGGCTGGTGGAGTGACTCAAAGGGCAGTCCCTGAGTTCAAACCCCAGATCCACGAAAGAAAAGGGTTTTTTTCTTTATCTTTGAAATCACAGTTTAATGATAAGCTTGGTGTACTTTGTTCTTATTGTGTTTGGTGCTTGTTATTAGAACCAGTTTGGTCTTTCGGGGTCTTTTTAAAAAATCTTTGTTACATGAGACAAAAGCAGCCTCTAACTTATAGTTAATTGCTCTCCTCTGCTAAGGTAAGGTCATTTTTACTAATCTAATGAATCGTTCATGAGTTATGAGATTGTCCACTCTGGTTGTTGGGAGCAGGCATTATTCCTGTCCTTGCTGATTTTTGAAGGAACTCTTTTTTTCTGATATTTTGGGTGGTTCTTTCTCTGGACTTGAGCAGTTTCTTCATATGCATATGTTGATCAATATTCAGCTGAATATTTTAACCAAACCTCTTGTGGGTCTCTGGGGTCCCCACCTTTTCTCTGTTCTTTAACTTTGCTTTACAGAGCCTCCTAACTTGTGCTTCTCTTGACATGCCTCCAGATCAGTGATATAGCTGCCCCCTGAGGTTACCATATTTGCACTGCAGTCTGAAAACTTTTTCCAGTCAGAAGAAAGGACGATTATGCGGCTTACCTCACTGGTTTCTTGCCCCTCAGAGATCAAGGTGTTCAGTCTTTATATCCTACCTCTTAAGAGATATTTTTTCATGTATTTTGTTGGTTATTTTCAGGTGAAAGGTTAAATCTGGTTCCTGTTACTCAGTTTTGGCTGGAAGCAGAATCTTAATATTAGATTTTGATGAGTCAAGGTTACATATTATAATTTCTGTGATTAGAACTAATAAAACATTAAGAAAACATTTAATTTCCAACCCCCCAAAAAAGAAATGGAAGAAAAATAAATAATTATCCTAAAATATGACAAGAATGGGGTGAAAAATAATACAGAGAGGCAAAACAAATAGAAAAGTCATAGTAAAAAGACATTAGTAATTAACAATATATCAATAATTAAAAACTAGGTATACTAAATTAGGCAGTCAAAAGGCAAAGATAACACTGGATTAAACACAAATTAATCATATGCTATTTTCAGGAGTAATAGCTAAAATACAAGTGCACAGAAATGGTTGAAAATTAAATAATGGAATAAAGATATACCCTGTTAAGCTAACAACAGCAACCACAAGGGTGCTGAAGCTATATTAATATTAGATAAAATAGAATTTATAGAACTTAAGGCAAAAAAATTATTGCTAGAATAAGGGGAGGCATTTTAAATGATATTTTTAACAACAACATGTAATTCTAAATATATGTGTCCAAGAAGTGATTGTTATGTCTTAAATAATACAGCAAAATTGAAAGACTTACAAGGAGAAGTAACAATTCACATGGAATATTTGATCACATGCCTCTCAGTAACTAGGAGAATAAGCATGCATTGATCCTGGAATATGCACAATCTGAACAACACAAGTGCCAGTTGTTATCTAATGTGCACATTGAGTACACAATCTGCCGACAACTGCAGACACATATAGAAAACACACAATTATTGATTGAGCTGTGAAGCAAGTGGCCCATAGAAGAAATAGATGAGGCATAGTTCTATGAACACTCTACATTTAAAATAGAAATTAGAAACAAAATGATATCTAAAAAATCCACATATGTTTGGAAACTAGATAATACACCATCAACAAAACATATGCATATGCAAAAAAAAATCACAAAGGAAATTAGAAATTATTTCGAGCAGAATACTGAACATACAACAGATTCACATTGATGGGGAATTTTATAACCCTAAATACAAAAACATAAGAAACCTTTCAAGCGATGAAAATAAATGAGTTAAGCATTTATCTCAAGAAGTTAGGAAAAGAATTACAATTCAATCCAAAATGAAAAAAAAGGAAATAACAAAGATCAGACATAATTAAAAACAGTAGTACAAAAATCTAAAAGACCCACCCATAGTTACTGACAAAAGTAACTCTTCCATCTTGAAACTTGAACAATAACTGGAAGAAGAATTCTCCAAACCTTCTGGGACTACATGGGTCATTGGCAAACTCTACCAAACAAATAAGGAAGACTGACCACACAACTTTTCCAGGGAACTGGAAAAGAAAGAACACTTCCAAACTAATTTTTTATGAGGCCAGCACAACCCTAATATTTAAATCTGACAAAGATATTATAAGATAAGAAGAATTTAGGCTAATATTACTCTTGAGGATAGAAGCAAATTTCTAAGCAAAATCCATGTAAATGGAATCCAACAAATACATAAATTAGACAATACATTAAGACTGAACTGGATTGATTCCAGGACTGTAATGTTACTTTTCCATTTGTAAAATGCATCAGTCAGGTTTGTCTCACTAATAGAATAAAGGAAAAAATTATATACTTACTTCAGTATATCTATACATATGTATATATATAAAGTATTTAATATGCTTTGCATTACTATATGATAAATATTCTTAGCAAACTGGGAATAGAAAGGATCTGCCTTACCTATAAAACATCTGCCACTAACACCATCTTGTGGATCACAGGATCAATAGGAGTAGGTGGAATGATGCAGCTGCAAAGTAACTTGATCCAAACTTAGAAGGAAACACAGGGCTCTGCTCAAGAAAGGCAGACTCAAGTTCTACTCTACTGAAGTCAGGCAGCACCCTGCATATTGTGCTGGGTTTTTTGGAAGGTATCTCCTCTAACAGGGATACTGACAAAGCGGCTGGAGAGTCCCCCAAAAGATGGCAAATACCATGGATCATGAAGTAAGGAATGATGAAAACAATAACGAGAAAAGAAGACATAACAAGTAGACAGAGTCTCTTGGGAAGAAGGGTTTTAACTTTCGTTAAGTGTCTAGACAGAGTATAACTAGAAAAAGAGAAACATGGTTAAAGATAGATGCTTCTTGAAAATCTACCAAGAAGACCTCCTTAACAACTGAAATACACTGGAAATGAGAACCATCTGCTTTCTAAGTTCTTGGATGCTGTCATTATATATTAAGAGGCTGGATAGCCTTCTGCAGGGATATTACAGAAAAGATTGGGATAAGTAAGCAACATCTAAGATGACTTCTAGCCCTAAGATTCTGATTCAATAACCATAGATCAGAACTTCAATGCCATTACACCATGAGGCTTATGGCACCAAACCAAACCAGTGTTAGTTGCCTCTCTACCTCCTGTCTGACTGTTGTTATGAGTTACTGAATTCTAACATTTGAATAAGACTCCAGGTCAGTCACCTTAATTTTACAATACTTAAAAGCCCTTCACTTAGCTTCTACTTCAGGAGTCAGGATACTTAATTAATGAGAAGCTTGAGGAAATTGGACTGGTTTCTCAACATCCCTGAATTTGCTTGTGACTTCTTGAACTCTTTTCATCTGTTATACTCAGTTTACATACTATCTTTCTTCTCTTGAGACTAGATCTATTTCCAATTGCCTTTCTTACTTCTTCCCACCTAAAACACATTTTAAAATTGGTAACTGCAGAAATGTAGCATTGAAATAAAATTTCCCACCTAAGTTTCTTGGGCATCATTACATTGGTATATACACTTCTAATTTACTTGCCTATGTATTTACTATCTTGTATTTGAGCTGTGGTCCATTAAATTTGCATCCCATTTCTAGGCATTTATAGATATTGGAATATCTCATATTGCTAGTAATTTAATTTTATGTCAGTTCTGTGAGAACATCAAAAGGGTTGTAACGTTTCAATAGAAAGTTTGTGAATTCTCCCTTTTTTTTTTGTTCTTTGCAAAGGAAAGTTTTATTTACTCAATAGTGAAAAAGGGTGAGTCACAAGGCTAAGCCCCCAAAACAGCAGCTCTAGTCAGAAGTCCTTAATGGCTGTGTCTAGTGTTTGAAAACTACTCCTGGTCTCATGTTTTATCTCTTCAGAAACATCTAAGCATTGAGACAATGATGAATGTCAAGGTTAGCACCCTCACATCTGAAGTCTAGCAATGTATCAGAAGGATTTGTACATATGACTATCTCCTATGTTTTCCTAGTTACAATTCTTATTGCATTTTAATTGTGGTTGAAAGAAGCTTTAGGAAATCTTTGCCCTCCTCTTTTAAATAAATAATTTTATTTAAGCAAATGCATACCTATTAATTTTATAATTTTATTTATTACTTTAACAATGACATTTTGGTAGGGCTAGAATAATTATAAATTGTTAACACTGTGAGGTTTTTCAAGTATTTTAAGGGTACTTCAAGGATTATTTCTTTTTAGATCAGTATTTATTTTTATAAGAAACAAAATATTCAGTATTATGACAAACGTGTGTGGTCTTAAGAAATCCTTTCTAATTTATTTTTAAATTTACTTTAAAATTTCACCAATTATTTGAACATATGCTACTTTAAATGGTTAATAAAAATCTTATAGCACATAATATTTTTAAAAATTTTATTAGCATATAATATTTGTACGGGGGATACATTGTGATATTTACATAAGTAGTACATAATATTTTAAATAGCACACTAATAAGCCATCAAATGAGTTATAGGATATATTGATATGAAAAATTTCATATTATAGATAGATGTTTGTATGACCAGTCTCTAAATTTTCACAAATGACAAAAGCAGGTATTTTAGTAATACAAATGGCGAATTACCTACAAGTCTATCTATTCAGAATTTAACAAATTTGGTCATAAATACCCGTATTATAATTTTGCTAAATGAAGTCGGATTGTATATAAAAAATTACAAAACATGCAGAAAAACATTACAAAATGCACTAATGTTTTATTGCAACCCTAATTGTATAGGATTTGATATAACACTGAATTATTTTGGAGTCCTTCCAAAAGAAGTTAGTTACTAGAAATGTACAGTTTATTCTGATATGATCCTATAGCCTGGATCCTGAGGACACTGAGAATAATAATGATGAATTAAAAATCAATAAGTGGTTAGAAGGCTAATACAAACCACAGCAGGCTTTACAGTGCTTTTATGTTAAAGAGACCAAGACCCATACTTAAGAAGTAGGTTTTCCAGAGAAACAATCAAATTAGGCTTTTATCTATCTTCATTTAACAAATTTTGTTCCCTAAATAAATAAATAAAAGGCAAATCAACTTTCAATAATATTAGAGTAAGTCTTTAAAGTGAACAGTTAAGAACATCTGCCTTGGGAGAGTAAAGAGGAGATAATTCATATGTGTTTTTGCTTTATGGCTTGCAAAAAATAATTGAAAATGACACAAGAAAATGTGCATTTCTAATTACTCTTAAAAAAAGGCACAAAATCATAGAACTCAAGATTCTAGAACTATTCAATACAGTAGTCGCTAGTCGGGTGTGACTATTTATATTTAAATTTTAATTAACCATGTAAAGTTTAAAATTCATTTCCTCTGTTGCATTAGCCACATTTCAAGGGCTCAGTAGCTAAGTATAGCTAGTGACTATGACACTGGAAAAACGCAGACATGAAGCATTCCCCTCACCACAGAAAGTTCTGTTGGACATTGCATTGCTGCTCCAGGATGTGAGAGAGGAAATGCATGCGTCAGCTGAAGGGAAAAGGGTCTCATCCTGGGAGCAGCACACACAGTAGGGCCTTCTTTTCCTTCTCTGTTTAGCTTCATTTTTTTTTTTTTTTTTGCAGGCACTCTACCACTTGAACCATTCCACCAGCCCTAGCCTTCAATTTTATTTAACTAGAAAATCCATATAGTCCAAAAAGACATTCTCTGTTCTCTATTTTTTAAAGCATATTTCTGTTAAGAGCAAGCACTACTGAAGAAAAAAAAACTGACCAGTTGGGAAGTCACTGAAAAGGGATGTTGGAAATGGAGTAGCAGAACTGATTGACACTTGATCTTTATAGAATTGTAAAGAAAAAAAATCACTAGTACAAAATAATGCATCTGAGGAGCAAGATTAGATGTGCAGCTTGGTTACTACAAATAAATTTCGGTCCCTGTACTCTGAAGTGCCTTTGATCTCACTGCTGTTTAAGGAAGAGTTCTAATGACCAACTGGGAAGAGATGGAGCTCAATAATGCTGCAGGATGATCTGTTGGGGCATCCTCAGGCCCACAGCAAGTGAAGGAGAGGATTCTGGTCCAAAAAACTCTTTAAGACAGGAAAAAAAAAAAATTAAGCCATGTAAATGGCAACCTTTAGAAACTAGTTCCATGAAAACCACAGTGACTCAGCAGGAAAAGTGCATATTTGAAAAAGTGTATTTCTAAAAGGAGATTTTCAAACTCTGCATTTGATTAAGTCCTCTGAAGAAGAAAACACCCTCATTTTGTGTTGGGCTATTATCTTCAAATGATTAAAATGATATCATTACCTCTTATAAATTTTATATCTCCCCTAAAGATTACATTTTTAAAAACCACTTAAATGATACCAGGCTACCATAAAAGGTAGTTTTTCCTCACACTGAAATGATATTCCCTGAGGGGTCAGATTTACATCTAATGCAACGCCATGGGAGAATTAGACTCCAAGAAAGCAAAGAGAATCCTCATAGAGTTACATAGGATGAAAATTTGGCACAGACATTATTTTTTAGATGGAAACTGATAAATGGAATAAAAGTTAAAATATACAGAAATGGGGATCCAAGGTAACAATGCCAAGAGAAAGGAGTTCTTTGTTGTTGTTTTTAGATTTTTTTTTTTCTCCCTTCTTGGGGCTACTTTGACCAATCTCTTCTGTTTTTTCTTAGGTCTTCATGCTACTAAGTCTTGTTAAAATGAAAAGGTAGGACTTCAAATGACAACGAAATGGCTCCTTGTTCTACTTAGCTTTCATAATCATCAACTTTGAGCTAAATACTTCACGTGTCTCAAAATGAGAACTAAAAGACCAGATTCAAGGCTGGAAGTATTGCATGGAGCGTGATAACCACAAGGATGCACAGAATGTCTCTCTTCTGTTCAAGAGCCATTTTCCTGGACAGGGCATCTTCCATGTTTAGAAAAACCAATGAGATCTAATACTTATTAGAATTACAAATGTAAACTTCAAGATGTGTACGTTGCAAATGTGCTAGTGTAACCAGTGATATAGCTTTTCTAATAGCCACTTTCATGCTTGTATTTTATTTCCCTTGCCCTATTTTTACTTTATTGCTATTCCAAAATATAGTAGTATATTGTGGTGCTAATTCCAAAAATGGATTAACCACAGTCTACATATTATTGCTCAAATAGCCTGTAACAGCTCTGTGTAATTTCAAAGGTCCAGACTTACTCTGTGCAAAACAGAATTTACTTTTTATTTGAGTGTGATATTACCTATTCTGAGCTACTTTTAAATTACTTTTTGATTGATATTATTTGGATGGAATTCAATTGCACAACCTAAAGCCATCTTACAGAATGTGAAAAATGTTATTTTGTATGTGCATTAGGCATATTTTCAGATATTTCTAAAATACTAATTGCTAATTTTAGAGACATAAGGCTAATCCCATGAAGTCTGTAAAAGAAGCATATCTAGTTCAAAACACTGCTTTATTTCTACTGCTGTGGTATCGATGGATGGTTGCTTGTCCACAAGCCCTGGTTGATAAGTTTTAATGAAGAAGCCAATACTACCTCAGCTTGCAACTTAAGAAAGTCATACCTCTGTGTTCAGAGAGCATGCACATGTGTGGGACACTGATTTAGCCTTTAAATGTACAAATGTCTTCTTTAATTGTTATAATAATTATCTTATTGTCTCCATTTTGCAGACAAAAAGCTTGGCCCAGGAAATGTTAAGTAACTTGTCCCATGCCTCACACCTAGAAAATAGTAGAACCATAACTTGACTCCTATAAAAATATGACTTCAGAGAATCCATCACAATCAGTAGAAATATACAACTGGATTTTTAAATCATCATGGAGAATAGTAAAGGAAGTTTCCTATTGAAAATTGTTTAGTTCCCTTTAAATATTATTGTTATACACAATATAACAATAGTTTCATCATGGAAAGGAATAGTCCTAGACTTACTGGATACCTACCAGGTGCTCAGCACCATGTCATTTTATAGAATTAGTAAGAAAGTTTAAAAATGTTTGATTTCCTATTATGCCAAAAGGTATAATATTTAATATTTTAATGTTCAACTTTCTGAAATTGTGTTGAAATCTACGTGAGAGGAGATTGTAGTAAATGATCAGTAAGATTGGAAACAAACGAACAAGTGAACTGAAAATTAGTTGTCCATTTTCAACGTGTATCACAATATGGACACATTTGTGATATATAAGGATATAATATGGTAAAAATATTATATTAAAGCTGGGTGCTGGTGACTCATAACTATAATTCTACCTACTTGGGAATCTGAGATCAGGGAGATTGTGTTTCAAGGCCAGCCCTGGAAAATAGTTCGCAAGACCCCATATCCGAAATAACCAGAGCAAAATGGGCTAGGGTATGGCTCAAGCAGTAGAGCACCTGCTTTGCAACCTTAAAGCCCTGAGTTCAGGCCCCAGTCCCACCAAATGATAATAATAATAATATAACAATAATGATCATATGTTAAAAAAGGGGACAATTTTTTTCAAAAGGAAGAAGATACAAACTCCATTATCTTATCTATCTATGCATCCATTCCATTCATTTTCCTTTCATACTTGAATCACTGTAAAGAATTATGGTTTTTGCTGTCTTATCCATAGATACTTTATAGATCCAAATTTCTTTTTGCTGACAAAATTCTCTGCCTAATAGTTATGTGGTTTCATTAAACCTTTATTCCTTTGCTTGATGACTGCCCGAAAGAAGAGATAAAATAAAAGGAAGCTGTTCTTTCTCAGAGCAATATGTTTTCATTTCTCTCCCTTCAACTTCCAAGCTCCCCTTACCATTTGTAATACCCCATTAGGCTTCTCATCGTCTACCCCAGTGCAGCCTCTGGCCAGTTCTAGAGCCACCATTGTGCACTAGTCAGAGGCCATTATCCCACATCAATAGCTTGGACGACTAGACAAAACAAGTGCCAATATCTGCACCTGTACAGGGTTTCAAGTGTGGATGAGGCTTGGGTGTCTTCAACAATAGCTTGTTTGAGGGGACAGAAAGAAATCTAAGAGATGGTGTCATGCAATGCAATGCATGTGTCAGGAAGGATGGAGAAGATTTTTTTTTTTTTTTTTTTTGCTGTACTGGAGTATGAACTCAGGGCCTACATTAATTATTTGCCTGGACTGGCTTCAAACCACAATCCTCCTGATCTCTGCCTCCTGAGTAGCTAGGATTTCAGGTGTGAGCCACCAGCAGCCAGCAGAAGATTTCTCTTTCATCCTGAGGTAGTTAACAGCTATCCCTACCCTCTCACTATCATGAACCAAAGAGACATTTTCCATTTTCATTAGAAAAGGGGACAGGATCAGACTTGCTATCTCCTCTAAAATGCAATCTTACAAATCTTCGTATTTGGAGTACCAAAATATGCATATTTGTATCTGCAAGGCTACCACAGTGTTTAGCAGCTTACTGATGCTCACTACATAATTGTGTAATGAATAGATGAATTTCTTGTTGCAAGTGATGCTGAATCACAGATAAAATGTATTAGGAGATTGCATAAATGTATTTCAGATGAGGTTGGCATGTGTACACATTTTGAGGGAAGCCTGAGGCAGAAGAGTGAGGATGTGGTGTACAAACAACCTGCCTGTATTTGCTCCCATGCCTACTTCCTCATCCTTCCAAGCTTGGAGCACTACAAATGACAATCCATGAATCACGTGGATGTAGGCAGGATTGTAACAGAAAGGGGGTGGAGACTTACAGGTATCCTAATGTGTCCATTCATTCTTTATTTATCTCACTCATTTACTCATTCATGAATCTACAAAACATTTTTGAAGCTCTGCTGTGTATTCCAGTAACTGCTCTTGGAACTAGGGATACAAAGATGAGTAAGATACTGTCATTTACAATTGAGTGGAAGAAATAACTGTAATGAACTGACTGTAAGTGCTAAAACTAAAAACATTGGTACTAAAGAAAGATATTCAAGGGTGAAAGAATGCAAGAAATGGAAAATACTGATTTCCTGGAAATTTAGAGAATCCTGGAAATAGCCTGAGATGTGAAAAAGCATGATGGAATATGAAAAGTGTGGTCTTGGTAGAGATTTTGTCCCCAGCAATATGTCTTACTATCCCTACTGTGGACTTGGTGAATTTACTTTATCTGGCTGAAGGTTTTTCTTTAGCTGTAATATGCAGATAAAAATGATTATTGTGTTATTGTGTTCTGGAAAAGGCTGGAGGTAACACGGGATTTTTTTTAATTAATCATGTTTACATTCTTAGAGATCATATATAATAAGCCATGAGGTAGCAAACTGACCCACAAATCCTACAACTTCCACTAGCTTATAGCCCTGTCCTCTCAATCTACCTCTACTGATGTTGACACCTGGGGTTTAGGGGAAAGACTAGTCTGAAAACTGATTAACCTAGGACTCAATTGCCTAAGCCATCATGACATTGGTGCTACCAATCCCTCCACCCATTTTCTTCTGCCTTTGAGACAAGGATAGATTTTCCCAAGAGGTGATCAAGTATAGGGCTGGTAATTGATGAGAAGCATGCTCTTTGTGCTTTTCTAGGGGTAGGATGTACACGAATTACTGCTTCCTTAAAAATTTAGCCAAATTCCTCAACATGGGAAATTGACCAACCTACTTTTGAGGTGGTCCACTCCTTGTTTCCAAGCCTCTCATTTGTGTCTTCCACCTCTGGGTGTATAATGACCAATCAGCTACCACATTTATTAGGGAAAATTCAACCTGCATCATCATCTGGAGAATGTGTCCCAGATCTTTCTTTCAAACGTTTGGCTAGGGATTGACCTTGTCCATGTACTCAAATTAAGAGTGATTTAGCTCAGTGGTTTTCTGTAGGTTCCTGAGGAAGACAGCACAGGGCACTCTGAGCTTCCCACCATAGCAACTCCACAATGTTCTGTTTCATATATTGGGATTCCAACTGAGGCAAAATGTTTACAAAGCATTGTTTAGACAAATAGACTACAAAAACTAGGCTAACAGATTATATTTATATCCTTTCCCTAACTTTAGTTTACCTCACATACATTTTGCAGGGACCTAAAAATAGACTAGGGAGCTGAGGTCTGTAAGAAAACTTACCTGCTCCCCTTATCAACATACTATTTTATCACCAGGAAGAGGTGGCTGTGCAGAAGTTGGAAGGAAAGAATAACATCTCTTTCTCTGTTAAGCTCTTTGTTTTGGCATGGATTTTCTTAATTTCTTTTGGCTGTGATATATGCTAGAGTCCTCATCAAGTTCATTTGTTCTTGAGGAAAAAAATATTTAGTGATTGTTGGTTTGTAGCACATGAGTGTTCTGACCATTCTTGTGACTGATGGCCATGCAGTAGGAATAGATAGAACAGTTGATTTTTGTTTTCTTTCCTCAAGTCACTCTTGAGTTTTTAGAGTCATGGCTCAGAACTGACCAGAATAAAAATCTTCTGTCTGGTTACCTTTGTTAGGTCAAAAGATGTGAATCAGCTTGTGAGTTTACCAGGATGATTTGTTATTTTCTATGGAAAACTAGACAGTTCTGTTTGATCAGAAGCTTTCTTTTGCCTCTCTCTTCTCTAGCACTCTAACCCAGTCGTTGTGTAATTGGGTTTCCAAAAACAACAACAACAAAAAAGTTTCTCAATTGCACTAACACCCAGGGAACTTGTACTGCATCCAGAAATCCAGCAAGTCCTTTGGGAGCCTGGCAGACAGATTTTGGCGTCAACAGGGCACCAAGCTCCAAGATCAAGCTAAAGGTCTACAAACAATGGAGCTGTCCAAAAGGCTGTGAGGCTCTGATACCTGGACCTGCTACAGATACCACACTCAACTTCTGGGCAAGGTCCTATCAGTTACATCTGTAAGCTTTACTTAACAAACTCACCATTAATGAGGTTTTTCTGTGTGCTCCAGGAAGCCATTTTTTTCTTCACTTTAGTTTCACTGGGCTGTACATCTTAGGATCATTATGCCCTATCTAAGTTGCTAATGGACTGAACTAAGGTAACCTTGAAGAAACAATATAAATACAGCAGGACCTAATATTAATTGCTTAGGAAAAAGACTCAGATAAGTTTTCTCCCCACAAAGTAACTGCTTGATGACCTTTCCCACTTTTTTTCCAGGAGACCCTTGTCCTCAGTCTACATGGTAACTACAGGGATATGCCATGTCCTTATATGAACTCCCATTATTGGCCAGAGGTAGGCACAGGACCCATTAAAGGACCCCATCCACTTGCCATAGTTGACTAATCAAAGAAAAAGCATCAGATCAAAATCTGCTTACTGGGTTGACTGATTGGACTTGAGATAGAGATATGGAGCGGTTGCTCCTTTGTGGCTGGACTATGTAATACCAAGAGCCATTGGTGGTCAAGTTTTGTGTCATGTAAAAAGACATTTTGTAACAAGATCAGAATGCATTGACATGTACAGCTCTCTGCATCTGTCCTGTGGTCTCACACCTTCATACTCTAGATCAAGCTCTATTCCTCTGACTTGGATGTTCTTCATCCCTGACTTCATCTGGTGAACCTTTAAGGTTTGGCTCAGGTAATAATTTATTCTATGAAGAATTCTTTTAGTTCCTAAGCCTTTTGTGTACTAAATGTCTCTCACATCTCTATGTTCCAGATCTTCTCAATTAATAAGAAGGAACTTGAGATCAGGAGCTATGACCTTACTTCTTTTGATAATTCTTATGGCTCTGGGATACCATGAGAAAGACACCAAATGTCATCTCAGAAACTGGTCAGATCCCACCCATTATAAACTCAAGGATATAAGAGAGTAAACTCATTGAAAGACTTTCCCTTGAGAAAAGAGCACCTTTGGGGCACCCCGTTCACACAGGTCCACCAAAGAATTTTTTTCTCCAGGATTCATTTCACTTTATTTGGACACCCAAGAACTCAAAGGCCAATGTGACCATAATCCAAGTGATTCTGGCTACCACTCAAGCTGGTTGCAGAACTTGGCATTGTCTATGTGATGCTGTTTTTTTCAGGCATGCAAAAATGCAAGTGTTATGGTGCCATGGAGGCTTCCAGATTTCAATGGAAAGACTGGAAGGCCAGGAAAGTTGTGACAGGTAGAAGTCCCTGTACACTTTACCTGAGGGAGTGATGTGTGAATTGTAAGGGTAAAGCTTAACTTGTAGTGGAGACCTCAGGATGTTGGAGATGCTGGGAATGTGGAACATCTACCAATGAAAACTGTAAGCAAGTTGTGAAGGAAGCCCAAGCACAGAGGCCATATGAGCTCCAACCCAGAATGAATAATTCTCCCCTTTAAATTGTTTTTCTTAGGTATTTTTCACAGTGATGCCAAAGTAACAGACAAAATTTGTACCAGAGAAATGCAGTCTCTGATGTGACTACCAGACAATGTGGTTCAGAAGGCTTTGGAACTGGTTTATGGGAGGAATTCAGAAGAGTTTGGAGATGTGGTGTAGAGAAGCCCTAGGATTCTGTAAACTCAGTTTATTTGGAAATTCTGGTGGTAGCTCAGATGATCAAAATGCCAGCAGGAATGTGAGAATAAAGGGCAGGCTCATGGGGTTTCAGATGGGAATGAGGACTCTACTGGGAACTGGACTAGAGGCTGTTTGTGTTATATTATGCAAAGAATTTTCTACATTTTGTCTATGTCCTGAAACCTTGAATAGGCTGAATTTAAAGGTAATGGGCTAATTAATTTGGTGGAGGAAATTTTAAGACAGCATAGCATTCAGTCTGTGGCGCAGTTATTCTGGCTGCTTTTAGTCAGGTTTATAGTGAGAATTGGGAGCAAAAAGTAGAATGGTTAATCTGAAAAATTCGCATGTTTGTCAGAAAGGCCAGTGTGAATTTGGGGCTAAGGAAGCCCTGGTTTTTGAAGAGATTAGCAGCACTGAAAAGGAGCCCAAGAACTTTGCCTTGCAACTCAGGAGTTGATCAGTCCCTATTCACTGCAGATTCCAGGGTATGAAAAAGTAAACACATATGAAAGACTCCCTTGAGAAGAGAGCACCTCCAGGTTGCCCTTCTCACTCAGAGCCTTTATAGTAATTATTTCCCTAGGATTTGTTTCACTGTGCTCAACCGCCCAGCCTCTCAGAGGCTACTACCGCTGTGGTCCAAGGGAGCCTGGCAACTGCTTGAGCAGGCAGTAGGCCTTGGTATCATTCACATAATGCTGGTTTGCAGGCATGCAGAATGCAAGAGTTGTGGGATGGTGGAGTCTTTTACCCAGCTTTCAGTGGAAAGCCTGGGAAGCCAGGCAATGTGTGACAGGGTCAGAGTCCCTGCGGGCCGGCCCTTGAGAGATGATGTGTAAACTGTGAGGGTGCAGCTTAACCTGTAATGGAGACCCCAGAATGTTGGAGATGTAAGGAATGTGGAAATCTTGCCAGGAAAACTGCAGGCAATGAGTGGAGGCAGCTCAAGAGAGGAGCCCTGTGGGCTGCAATTAGCAAGGCATTGGGTGTGGCTGCCCAACCCAGTTGAAGCTCACATCTCAACACTGCATGTCCTACATCATAGACCTGGAGTTACAGGACTTAATGTTTGAACTGCTGGGTTTTGGTCTTGCTTTGATTCCATTTCTCCATATACATCCTCATTTCCCCCTTTTGGAATGGGAATGTTCACTCTGCCCATTATATTTTGGGAAGATGTAACATGTTTTTTATTTTATAGGGGCTAACAGCTTAGCGTTTGCCTTGCGTGTCATTAGAGACTTTGAACTTGGACTTTTGAACAATGTTGGAACAGTTAATACCTTAGGAACTCTTGGAAATGGAATGAATGTATTTTGCATTATGAGATGCTATGAGCCTTTGGGGACCAGGAGCAGAATGTTATGATTTGAATATGAAATGTCCCCCACAGGATCTTGTATTGAATGCTTGGTCTCTAGCTGGTGGTTCTAGTTTGGAGGGTGTGAAAACAGCAGGAGGTGGGGCCTAGCTGAAGGAAGTATGCCACTGAGGGCATGTCCTTGGGGTCTATATACTGCTTTGGTTACTTCTTGTTTTTTCTCTCTGCTTCCTGTCTGCCATGAGGTGAAGAACCTCTTCCTTTCCATGCTTCTACTGCTATGATGATATGTCCAAGTGCATGGGGCCAAGAAACCATGGATTGAGCTTTCTGAAACCATCTTTCAAAATAAATATTCCCTCCCTTAAACTGTTTTCTCAGGTATTTTGGCTACAGTTACTCAAATGTAACTAAGGTCAAAGAGCTGATATAACAGTATGTACAAGTTCTATGTTTCAGAACACAATGTTGTGAGTTCCAGGTACTAAGAAAAGGCAGTGCATTGAGATTTAGGGAAGTGACAGTAGGATATTTTGAAAAAGTATTGGGAAGGGTCTTACCATGTTACAAAGGTTTGACTCGATCCTCGGGTCAATGGGAAGACTCAACATTGTAAAATAAAATGACATGGTCAGGTTTGCACTTTCTAGATGGTATATGTGACAGACTAGATGCTCCCAGTGAAAAATGATGGCAAATTAGACAAAGGATAGATATGAGAAACAGTATGTAGGTGTACATAGACGTAAAGAAATTCTTAGCTAGTAGGCTTCTGATTCTTGAGTCAGAGAACTGAAAGTATATTAATGCTGAGAAAAAAGCATGTTATTCATGGCAAACAAAGAAAGAAAAGAAAAGAGAAAACTTCTATTGTGTGAGTTATCTGAAACTTCGAGGCACAAAAACAATCTTATCTTGTGGCTTGTGCTTAATACTAAAATGGGGTAGAAAATGTTTATGAAATGGAGACTCTAATGTGATTCAAAACATTTAATAAATATGCCCAAGAAATTTAATGTGACTATTGATGTTCATTTTTTCATATGGGAATCTTCATTGTAAAGATATATTTTAGAAGATATTTACAATAACCAATTCTGCTCCTGAAAATAAAATAATTCTAGTCAAAGTGAATAATTGCAGTCAAGGAGAAGTAAGTTATTTGGGGTAGTCAGTTTCTAGTGAAAACATTCCAAGCTCAACAAGCAATTTTATTCCTGTGTTTATCCCTGGGACTCTATTACTACACCATGGAGACATAGGGTCTTCTGTCTGTATCTGTGCAGACATTTAATTAACCATGAAGGTGCTTGATGGTGAGGAATCCTGCTTATTCATGGTGTTTTAACATCTATGAAAAGGAAATACCATGGTTTTTAGGTCTGGTCACGCGGCCATACATTTCCACTGAGAACATAATTGGGAGGGAGAATATTCCTTAAATAAATAAACTGAAAATAGGTGCTGCTAGAGATGAGTATCAAACAGACCGACAGTTCCCGTTCTTAGGGTGATCAAAATGACTTGAGTTAGATATTAGTATCTATACACATACGTATATAATGCTGAATAAGTGAGAACGTATACTGACATTACTCCAAAGTCAATATTTTAATCATCTCTCAAAGCATGTGAAAACTCGAAATCATAAGATCAAGTTAGACTCCTTGACTGTGACTCCAAATTATGCAACATAGATTTATTCCCCAATGAAAAGCTATCTTTCAACAAGTATAGCCACAATTTAGATTAACTAGAGTATGAGAAAAGGAAGACAGAAAAGCCACATGTGCCTCAACCAACTGTAAAATATGAAATGAAAAACATAAAGGTAAAGACTAAATTTCCAGGGCTTTCAATTTTTAAAATCTGTTTGAAGAAGGCACAAATGCCATTTTTCATATAGTGCCATGTGTTACCTGGTGGTAATTTTCCCCAGCCTTGGATCCGTTTTCGGCTACATGAACCAGTAACTTTTGTTTGTAGCCGTCAGCTGGTCTAGACAGACAATTCTTTTGAGATCTGTTCTCTTTTGATGGGTTTATCAGATTTCCACCCCCATTTTTCCTTTATAGTTTTCTATATCTTCCTGTCTCTCCTGCTTGCATGTATGATGTAATGTTTCTCACTGGCAAAGGTCATTTAATGGCCTAAAGTCTCCCAAAGCAGCAGAAACAGCAGGAGAGAAAAGCAATGTACAGAATATTCCACAGGCCCTCCCACCCCCAACCTTCCTGCCAGGAATAATTCCTTCCTTACCAACTTCCATAAAAATAACCACCTCTACTTCATTCTTAGCCTCTTGAAATGTTGAATACCAAGGCCCCCTCACCAGAAATGAAACAGAGCAGTGAGAAACATACACTATGGGTGTTTAGACTCCTGGGTCTAAGCCCTAATTTTGTCAGTATTAGATGTGCAACTCTAAAACCACTCACATTCATTTTCCCCACCTGTGAGGTCATAGGGTTGTTGTGAGGATTACACACAGCAAACAAAGGGCCTCAAAAGATCCCTATGCAATGCCTAGCTTATTATAATTAGTCAATAAATGATAGTTATTATTATGAAAGGTCAAAGATATAATCATTTGAACACCACTAGGGAGATACTAGGAATATGGCATGTAGAGTTCTGTAAGTACATTGTATGGACATATTTATTTCCTCTGGCAACTTTATTTTGTCTAAGAACAAAAATGACTTCTGTCCACAGAGAGGATTACTGAAAAAAAAATGAGTAGGTGGATTTAATCAAGTTGTGTTCAACCATGGGGGTATTTTTAATTTATTTTCAATAGGAGGACTAGGCATTGGCAGCCCTGTCCTGCCGAATTTGTAAATGATTTAAAAATCAATTCCAGAAATCAAAGCAGTACTGTTCAAGATACATCAAGAGCAAGACTTGAGACACACATCAATGTAAAGCAGGTAAAGGTGCAAGTCACACTTTATGGTAAGTTGAATAAAATAGAAGGAACATGAGAAACTAGTGAAATAATTCAAATTAGTGAAAAATAGCCAGCTAAGAGTAACAAGTCCATTTTTGTAGATATACCTCTTACTGCTAAATACATATACATGTACATATATGATGGCTACAAATGAGCTTGCAACTTTCCTCTTAAAGTAAAACCTTTTCCCAGTGGATGAAATAACAGTCATTTCTGCCAATCTAAGTAAGGCAGATTTAAATTTTATACATGTCCAACTGCTTGTTCCCCCTTAGTTAATAACCTGCACACTGGAATCATTTCAAGTGAGAGGGAGTTCACAGCCCCACGGCCCAGGTCTGAATATATCTCCCGTGCATGTAAACAAGTAAACCATTATGTTTCTTATTGAGATAAAGGATACAATGATAAGTGAGGACTTCCACAAAACAAAGAGCTTCCTATTGCAAGTGTGGATAATCTCCCAGAAAACCCTGTGTTTTGGCAAATCGCACCAGATTAATCTATTAGGCATCTCCTTTCATTATCAAATTTCCGCTGCCTATCACAGTGGCTGCCTTATCAAAGCACCCCGTTTTCAATAGCAGCTCCATTCCTAAGATTTCAGATGCTGGCCTTCTCTTCTCAGAAAACAGGTGTCCCTACTGTTTGCAGGCAGCAAAGGTCCCTGCACGGAAGCCTGGGAAAGGGCAGGGCTATCAGCCTTGGTTCTACCTGAAGGAACAGGTAACAGAAAACTGTTGATTCAATGAAAGAAATAGAACTTAATTGGCACACATTAGCCAGGAGCGAATGTTTTTTAGAATTAAAATTCCTGAAAAATTTCCCACTGACAAGAAAAGCTTAAAAAAAGAAAAACATAGAATATCGTTTTGTAATAATCAAATGGATTGTTCCAAACATTGGATCGATTCTTTTGGGAATTCCTTTATAAATGTAATATTCACTCAAATTCATTGTTAAAAATAAAGTATGGTGGTTTACAGCAATTTCCCAAAGTTACCAGTGGAGCTTACGTTGTCTGTTTTCAGGAGGAAATGCATTTCGTGCCTCTGCAAGGGCTAATATTCCAAATCAATTAGTATGATGTATCAGGTTTGCTGGTTCTCAGTGTCTCCACTGCCAACCTGTCTTCTCTTTCTTACTTAATAAAACTGGGCATGTGGTTTCTGACCAGATCTTTTGTGTGCTAGGCCAGGGTCACCCACCAACGTGGAGTAATGAAACCCATAGCTAACAAAAATCTCAGCATTAACAGTGATACACACATAACCACCTGGTTGTTTGCTTTTATCACAGATAACATTTATAGTCTAGATAGATGTCATCTTACATTGAAATTTATTTGCAATGGTTATACAGTGGAAGACAATCATTTTGTTTTTCTTAGATTTCTTTAATTTCTTGACAACTCAGAACTCTGCAAGTTCTTGTCTTGCTAGTATATCTGTGCCCATCTGCATTCTCCAGCAAATAGAAAGACTCCATTCTCTGCTTGAACTTAGCCCTTAAAAACTTGGCTTGTGGGTTCTTTACTGTAATAAAATAAAGGCATTCAGGAAGGCCACCGAACTGACAACCGGAAGATCCAGTCTGCCTGCAGCTTCCTCGCCTGATGGCAAGACAGCTCAGAGATGGGTGCTGTGTGTGCAGGGTGAGTAGGAAGCAGTTGATAGGCACATGCCTTTGCTTCCGGCCCTCTACAGCACCAGCTTTGTTTCATCTACAGATGATTAAATGGTCTATGGGCAATTATGAACTGGAGGAAGGAACAGTCAACTCTCTCCAGCTTTCCTCAATCAGCGTGATTGAATTTCTCAAAGGCAGGCAGCAGTAGCAGAAGCCATTTCAATGACTTTTCCTGGAAAATGTTCTGCAGCTCAGAATTGAGCCTTTCATTTAACTACTTGCTGTTTCATTTTATTATGTGCAAATTGTGGCTTAATAGATTTATAGTCGCTATAAACTCTCAACTGTTAGGTAGCCCAAGTGGCTAGTACATATTGAAATGGCTTATATGAACGGAAGGAAAGTGATAGTTGCAGATTTTAAACAGGGATGGAATAAACTCTATTTTAATAACAGCTGCTGACATGCTACACTATCTTCATTCAGGGAGCAATGTTTTATTGCCCTTTATAAGTTATAGGAAATAGGAAAATATAGTGTACTCATTTAGGCTGAGAAAAAAATGGAAGTTTCCCAAGAAAACCTTTCTTGGGAGAAGTTGAGGTAGCTACTTATCATGTCATAATTGAAAGCTACAGTGCTCTTAAAGATATTAGCTTTTGAAATTTATACAAGCTTTATAAATTTTATTTTAAAAATTAAGTAGCTATTGGAATGAATTTCTTTCTTTTTCTTTGCATATTAAATCTCAGTAAATCCAAACAAAATGTTATTGTTGAAGACTAAGACACAAATTTTTAATTCTGTGGGCATCATCACCATGGATTTCTACTGACAATGATCATAACTGTATCAGAATCCCAATAGTAGAGTTACTTACCTAGTATGCATGATGTATATAGACATGTTGAAATAATGTATAATCAAAATGAGAATCCTAAAAATAGCTTCAAAGCTGTGCATCTGGGCAACTGGTTTATAAAAGAAATCCTGGACTAGACCCTGTATACAGTTCCAGAAACACACTAAGTTGCTGGTTGACCTTGGACTCCGTCACTTAGCCTTGACTTTGGGCCTATGGGATACAGGTTTCTCATCCATTAAATGACATTTCTATCTTTCCTGATTGGTTCATGCCATTTTGACTATCACGTGGGGAGGTGATTAATCTCTCCCCACCAAAAAAAAAAAAATAGTGAAATAGCTTGGACAAATGTAAAATGTTTGCCAAGAGCATATCAAGGTAGCAATAATGCTTTGTCAAAAATGGGTCACTGAATGGAGCAGATTGGTTGTTTAAGTTGATTGGTTGTTTGCCAATATTCAAAAGCATCTATAAGGACTTGCATTGTAGTGACACAAAAATTACAGCCTGCAAGAGAAAGGAGGTAAAACAATTTAATGCAATAAATTCTTTTACTTTATGATTTGAATTTCTGAGAGAATCCCATCAGAAATGGCATAAGTTCATGATTCTGCAATTGGATGAATCCATTTTGAGCATGAGCAGTCAATGGTTTAGAGACCACTGTTTGGATGCTGAGGTCCCAGGGGTGGTTAAGTCTGGACAACTTCAAGACTAGACAGAACAAAGTGAGTCCTAATTTTACATGACTTGCCGGAAACAAACACAAATCAGTAAACACTGAATAATAAAAATGTCATATGAACCTTTCATCAGGATAATACAATTTCTTTTGGTATCATTTAGAATAAAAGAATCTTTTTTGCCCTAAATTGTATAATAAAACCTATGGTCAAATACTAATCTTAGGAATCTGAGTTCAAGCCACTGCTTTTTAAGTGAAATAATCTTTAAACATTTAAATAATATACTTTTACTTCTGAGTGATTTCATCGACTAATTTATTTTCTCTTTGAGTGTTTTCCAGAGAGAATTAACCTTAATGTACTAGAGACCAGATTAAGTAATTAGTGACTTATTCATCCTGTAGATAATCTATTTCAACAGTTAGTAAAATCTGAACAAGAAGTAAAATGATGTGACAGTCAACTCAATTTCTACCTCTTTGAAATTAGTAAAAGACTTGAAGAAGTAGAGAAATAAAAGGAAAGGTTATTTAGGTCAGGTAGAGAATGTAACACTGATTTTAATACAACTAAATTAAATTATGCTTATCTGAAGAGAATTGGCATTTTGTAAGTCTTTGGCAATAATAAGATATAACACAAATAGATCAGTACAATAAAAATTTTGAATAAGATATGCGTTAAAGCAAAACTTACTATATGGAAAGAGAAATATAAAAATACCTGTTGAAAAACTGTAACCACAGTTTTTTGAATTATACTAAAAAAATTCCCTAAGGTGTTTTTTAAAATGCGTATATCAAACATTTAAATAAAATTAATGTCTCTGTATAGTTTTCTGTTTACAAATCCTCAACCTTCCTAAGAACAAAGTCATAAATAATTATTTGCTGAGAGACATCATTTGAGAAAAACTTTTCTTTATGATATGCCCTTGAAATAGCATCTGTTTTATATAATGTAGATAACAGAACAGTCTTTAATTCATCCATCTACACAACCACTTAAAGTGCAAGAATATATAAAGTATAATGTGATTTGCTGCATTTTTGCTGTGAAACTTAATATTAAAATGGTTCAGGTTTTCCTGAATGTAATTTTAAAATTGCATAGACTTCTACACTTCATTAGCAAATTACAGATGTATAGATAATAAGGCTCTTTATCGGAGAATAGGTTGTTTTGCAGCTGTTAGCACAATGCAGTAAAGGGGGCCATTTGCAAATCTCATTAATAGTTCTACCATTTTCCACCACTTGAATGAAAAGTGATAATGTATAGATCTTACAGTCATTAAGAACTTTCCGTTACTCCTTTAGGATTAATTTGCGCTGACCCAGAATTTTGTATTTGCTTAACACAAGCCGTGGGTTACTTTGATGTTATCTGCTTCTATAAACAGTAATATACACTCCTCTCCTGAGCTAAAACAGCTCTTATTCCAGTGAGAATTGATGGTATTAATCATTTTGAAGTCCAAGAGTGCTGATCATAAATTGTTCGTAGGACTACACTTAGTACCTCCCAGGACTCCCATTCATCAAGTCCTCTTTTCCACCTGGATATAAAGTATATAAACAGTAATTTATCCGAGAACTTGGACTCTTGGATCCTCTTGATGTCTAGTTGACATAAGAAACATTTGGCAACAAATAAATATTGATTCTCCTATCTTTTGAAATAAAGACCTAAATTACCTACTATTTCTAAAGTCTGATTCCCTCAAGTGGCCAGAATTGAAAATGCACATCTTGCCTTAAAGTTACAAGCATGTGAAAAAAAAAAAAAAAAAGAAACGACAGCAAATAAAGGGCATCATTTCTCAATAATGTTAAAAATAAAAGATAGTAACTTTAAATCATGACCAAGATATCAACCCAGATTTATTTTTACCATACATCAAGACTAAAAATGCTAGCCTATAATTCATGACCTGTCAAGCCTGGAAAGTGTTTGAAAGCATTATATTTTTATAATGCAAAACTGCTCAGATCTGCAGAAATATTTCTCTTACATAAAAAAAACTAAACAAATAGCTCAAGATAATACAAATCAGGAGAAAACCAGAAATCAACTTTGTTACATAGACATTGAGAGTCTCCTTTCCATACCACCCCAATTAGCTGTCGAATTTGAGAAAGGGTTGAGATTGGTAATTAAGTTTCAGGGAAAACTATGTCCTCATAAAATGGATAGGAGATAAGCCCCAAGAACAATAGGCAGGAAGGATGGTCAGAGGCTAAATGGAAATTTTGCATTTCAGGAGGTGCTTATTCCTCCACATGGCTTCACTCAGTAGCTTCTGGGATTTTCGTTCACATAAGTGAAAGAAGGCAAATCAACACTCAAAGACTCAGACTCTTGACCATGGAGACATTCTGCCACATTTCTGCTTTCATCCTAAACTTAGCTCAGATTTGCACATTGCAAAGCTCTCCCTGTTTATCTGTGAACATCGGTCGTAAAAGTTTTCTGGGCTCCAAAATTATAAATGTGTGAATTTATTTCACGATAAGCACTTCAAATCCAATAGAAACAACTAAAACACAAGTAAATTGTTTCACTGAGCCAAAAATCTAATTTAACAAAGTAAACCTGAAAGATTTTTGCCAGAGTATAAACTAAAAGGATTAAAATTCTTGCAAACACAGTTTTTTTTAAACTGCAACTATAAACGTCACAACTGTTTTTTTGAAGTTATGTTATTAAAAAGCAGAGTGGAAATGTGTGATATCCAAAGTTATTTTACAGGCTGCCAGTTGACAGTCTTCTTTGGAGAAATTAATTTAGTTTGTGCAGAGTTCTGCTCTCAGAGTTCAACTTCTTTGGTATAAAAGTAGTTTCTCACTAGATGATTGAATGATACTTTTCCGATGTTGAAAAATGCCCAAGTTTGCTACTTATAAATTGCATTGTTCACTGAATGTTAAGTTACTGGTGAGTCAGGAATAACACAAAAACACTTGTTTCTATGTAGGAATTCAGTTGGTTCCCTACAGGTTACAATCTCAGTGATATGGAGAAAGTATTTTCAAATCATTTATCTGACATATCCAGAAAGAATTCTTGTAACTTAATAGTAAAAGCAAACAATCCAATTAAAATGGACAAAAGCTTTAGATAGATATTTCTCTATGAAAAGATAAACAAATGTCCATCCACTAAACATATGGTATGATGTTAAACATCATTTTTATTAGAGAAATGCAAATCAAAACCATAATGTGATCCCGCTTCATATGGCTATGATAGGCAAACAGTAACAAGTGTTGACAAAGATGTGGAAAATTGGAACCTTTATACATTGCTTGTGGAAATAGAAGGTTGTGGAGTGACTTTGCAAAACAGTTGTTCAGAAAAAATTAAACATAGACTGATCACATAAAACAGCAATTTTACTTCCAAGAATATATCTAGAAGTAGTGAAAATATGTTTCTAAACAAAGACTTGGACAGGAATGTTTATAGTACCATTATTTATAATACTCCTAAATAGAAAAAAAACAACTGATGAATCCATACAACACAATACTATCCTCTCATAGAAAGAAATGAAGGTTTGATTTGTGCTGCAACATGGAAGAACCTAAAAGACATGAATTGTTGGGCCTGAAGAGTGTCTAGAGAACATTCGTTTTCTTATGCTCAGTGCAAACCAGTCATTATATAATGAAGACTACACATTCTATAATTATATTTATATGAAATGTCCAGAAAAAGCAAACTCTATCAAAATAGAAAGTAGATTAGTATGGGAAATGGCTAAATGAACATGAGGTTATCTTTTAAGGTGATGGAAATATTCTAAACATGGACTATGGTAGTGGGGTAAATACACTAACAGTTTTGGAATTTTACAATTAAAATTGTAAAATTTTCATTGTGTCATTTATGTTGTATAAATTCTGTCTCAATGAAACTGTTCAAAAAATAGAGAGTGAGTCACAGGATTTGCATTCGGAAGAACACTACGCCTAATGTGTACAAAACAGCCCAGAATTAGAGGCAGGCCAGGCAGATTTTCTTTTCTATGCTCTGTGAGTCCTATGTTCTTAACTCCCTAGCTACTCTATTCAGTAGTGATTTACTCATTTACTTGCATTTATTTACCCCTGTAGCCTTACTTTCTTCAGCACCACGATGAATTCTGGAAGTAGGGATGATGTCTTTTTTGACCTTGTGTTCTCAGCGTCTAACACGTGGTCTGGCATTTAGCAGGCTCTCAATTAATGTTTATGGTAGATGATGATGAAAAAAGCAAGTGACAGAGGGAAAATCCAACCTCAAGTCTACCACTCTTCTAATTTGATAGACTGGCTGTCTTTTGTTCCAACTGGTAGTTTTGCAAATAAAATCATAGTTTGATCCCTAGTTGGAAGCTTCTGCATTGTTACCATACTACCAATTTTGACCTAACTCTTTGAGAATCAATATGTCAGGCAAACATAGGCTTGGCATGGTGTTTCATGCCTGTAATACCAGTTATTCTGGAGACAGAGATTGGGAAGATCATGGTTTGAAGCCAGTCCAGGCAAAATGTTAGAGACACCATCTCAACAAAAAATCTGGGTGTGGTGGTACACACTTGTCACCTCAGCTATGCAGGAAGTGTAAAGTAGGAGAATTGCAGCCCTAGCTGGCCCCAGCAAGAAACAAGAGACCTTACCTGAAAAATCACTATAGCAAAAAGGTTTGGGGTATGGCTCAAGTGGTAGAGTACCTGCCTAGCAAGCTTAGGTCACTGAGTTCAAATCCCAGTGCCATCAAAAAATTTTTGTTAGAAAAAAGGAATAAATAAATAATTTGTGATAAGAACATCTTCTCTGTGTGCTTACTCCAGTTGGCAGCATGTCTAATTTGGACGTTACCCTGATTTGTATACTTTCAGTATAAATTCTTAAAGCCTGGTTTAATACCGGCTTAACAGAATGAGCACGGCTTGTTAAGCTAAATCAAATGTTGGCAAAACTGATTCTTCTACCTAGTGTGTTGATGTATAAGATAGATATGCCAGTAATAGTAGCATAAAACATCTTTTTTTAATACTTCATTTTAAAGGAAAATGAACAATCTTATATCGTCAGATATGTATATATAAAAAAGCCAAACCAAAACAACTCCCAGCTTATATCCTGAGACAATCCATGTTCAATTTACTAACACTTAAAACATTCCTGGGGTGTTTGACAAAGGGCTCCCATCTAGAATTATGACCATGAAGCTCTGAATAAGTCTATCCAGAAAATAAAGACTGTTTTATAAAGGGTCATAAATAATGGTAAAAACAGAGAAGAGCTTGGAAAATTAATCGGCCAGAGTCATTTATATCTTTTTTTATTTATTTGGAAATCTCTTATGCAATAGTGAAAAACTGCCATAAATTGAATTCCATGGGAAATTTCTCTGTAGTCTATTAGCTAGAACTGTAAAGAAGTTCCTAATTCCTCAAGCTGAAGACTTGGAGTTCAAGATAAGTTACTGGTTACCTTCTAGTTGTTCTCTACCAAACTTACCGACCTATTGGACACAGGCAAAGCTGAATAGACATTGAGAAAAATTGCCCAACAAACATTTCAGTCAACTGTACAGTTTAATATTTTTCATGTCCAAATTGACCTGTTATTTAAATGGATGGCTTGTTTTTGCATTTGTATCATGGGAGTAACTGTTGGCACACTTTTTGATTTGCTATAAATGAACTAGGCCAAGATCTTCATTGTTTTAGCAATACAACCTTCTATTTTATGTAAGTTGTCTGGCATTTTCAAATCACTTCATAAATTTTGGATAACTTTTCCCAATTTGCTTTTCTCATCGAGCTTTTCTTAAAAGTACTGTCTGACATCCTTAGGCTTAAATGTATTTGAGTAATTGGAAAGAAGAAAAAAGGCACAAGAGGTAAAAATATGTTTCTTTCATGTTGCTATCACTCAAAAATAAAAGCAGATTTCTCTCAGACTAGACCCCTACCCACAAATCAACTTTGGGAAGCATCAAATAGTAATTTAATTTCAAAAGAAATTTTTTTTTAGAAAATGACATAAGCCGTTATGATTGTATTGCTGAACAATTTGGGATCCATCTATAGCATTAAGTCTTTGTAAAGTCCATGTGCTGTTTAAAACATTTTAACTTTAGTAATTTAGATTATAGGTATGATATAAACCATCTGCATCTTTCTGGCTGTAAGTACTGACTTTTCTTCTTGCAGTTGGCCTGGACTTAAATTCTAAGAGCCAGGGGGCCAGCAGACCTCCCCATGTATGGTAGCCATCTTTTGTAATAGAATCTGAAATAAGAATATTCTGAGCAAAGTTCTGTAATGTGGTCCTAAACTTTACTAAACTGGTTTGGAATGCTATTTAAATATTACCTCTATTGTGTGTTTTTAACTCAAGTTGTTACAATTTAAGTTAGGAAACATTCTATGAATACCCTGAATTTTGCACAACAAAGGCTTAAAATTTTTTCACTTGTCATAAAACTTCATATTTTAGCCATCTAGAGTGAAAAAAAATCTATCAACAAGTGTTGAGAATAGTTCACCACAACTTGGCAGATCTCAGACTATTTGATAAGGTACATGCTACACACATTCTTCAGTGAGCATAGGTGTCGTTGGAATTGATTTGTAAGGCAGAGGTGACATAATGGTTCATATAATCTTCTTCTGGCTTGTGTATTAAAGCAGATCATGAGCAAGCTAAGATAACAATGGTAGCATTGATTTCATTAGGATCAAGGAAGAGTCAAAGGAAAGTCCGAAAGGTACTCACACTGTAGCCCGAGACCTCCAGCAAGAACGAAAGAAGTTGTACGGAGCAGGACAAGCCAAGCTGGAAGCCGAAAAGTATCATGGAGAATAGTTTAAAAGAAGACCAGCTGGTGTCAGCAGATAGAGCAGCGGGTGCTGACTCAGGATGCAGAATCACTGGTGAGGCCAAAGTTCCCAAGATGGGACAACATCAGCAGGAGAGAGATAGCACTCCATTCATTGTCTGATCTCACAGCCCACCCCAAACCCTTTGGCGGGCTCTCTTCCTAAGAGGAACTTAAGGATTTTCCTTTGGGTCAATGGGAAACATGGGCCAAGTACCCACTCCGCAACGCTGAGATTTGTGTGCTGTATATAGTATGTGTTCATGCAGCTTGCGCCTCTGTAAGCCAGACACTGCACCTACAGGCAGGTAAAAACGAGACTGTTAAGTAAAAGGCAATGTCTATTGGAAAGAACAATTCAGCGACTTTATACAATGATGAATTCTGGGTTAATTTTAACATGTCAGGGAAAAACGTCATCTAGCCATGCATGATAAAACCACTTTGACGGCTGGAGAGAAGTAAAGTATGTGATGGCTGGCAGCAACCTCAACGTTGTCAGCTGCATGAAAAGAGAGCCAGGCCCATGTGGATTTCAGGATGCCCCCATGTCGGGTCACTACCACCAAACATCCCACCCAGCAGCACACTAAGACCCTGGTATGTCTGGTGAAGGCACACTGGACCATGTAAAACCCAACAAGGCATGAGATGCTGTCATGACTTATGTAGGAACATAGGTATATACCTCCACTTTCCTGACTTTGCCTTCAGAAAGCACATGATAGAAAAAAACCTAAAAGATCAATAATACCCTTTTTGCTCTGAAATTGTTGTACAGTGGGGAATATTTTTGTCCTTTGAAAAAGAAATACTGTAACTTTAACTTAGAAATGCACTTTAGTAAGCATTATTTGTGGAGAGCAGATTATGGAAAGCCTCTGAGAATTGGACACAAGCAAGGTGAGATGAGGCTCACCTGCTTTTCTGAGAGTAGCACAGCCCTGGAAGCAGAACAGCTGTTTGTCCTAAGTTGTTTGTGTTCAGAGAAGCAGGAATGCAGTTTCTCCTGTTACAATGTCACTCCCCTCCCAGAGAGTCACTGCTCCACCCAGTTTGCCAGAGTTTATAAAAGACCCCTGAAAGAGGAAGAGGGGCTTTTTGCCTTTGGCTTTTATTTGGGGCTATTGCCTTTGGCTTTGGCTTTGGCTTTTCACTTTGGGCTTTGGCTTTGGGCTTTTTGGGGTGGGAAGCTTTTGGAAGGGATAAGAATTACTGAAGGGAAAAGAATTGCTAAAGGGAAATTGCTGAAAGGAAAAGAATGGCTAAAGAGAGGTTGATAGAAAGTCTACACTGAGAACTTTAACATAGGCCTGAGAAAAGCTAAGTTAAAGAAAGAACTTTGTACATAGGCCTTAGAAAAGCTAAGCTAAAGAAAAGCCAAAGAAAAAACTGCACAGTGCAAGTCTAAGGACTGAGACTTTAAGAGTTATGCATATGCAGGTTGTAGATGAAACTGTTTGCAAGTCTGAGCACTGAGGCTTTATGAACGCCAAAGAGAGATAGGACAGTGCAAGCCTGGGGGCAAAAGACTTTAAGAGTGATTAAGATAAGGAACAGCTAAGAGAAAACATAGGATGGAGGTAGTCTAAGGAAAGAGGTTTTAACAAGGTTTTAAAGAAGACTTTAGAAGCAAGGTTTTAAAGAACTGCAAAGGAGTAAGGCCTTAAAGAATAGAGATAGAGAAAAGAAGCAATGAATGTTGGGCGTTTCCCCCCCCACCTCTGAGCGCTCAACACACCTGACCCCACTTTCTGTCTGTCTGTCTATCCTGTGTCTTTTCTGAATCTCCAGTCACCCCCAGTTAGCCCGAGTTAGGTTCAGTAATAACCAGGAGCAAGAGAAAGCTTGTTCCAATAGGGAAGGGAGTGAGAAAACAGCTCCCCCTCCATTTACTGATGTTGAACTCCTGCTATATGCAAGTAGGTATAGGCAAGGATGCAAAAGACATGGGATTTGCTCTTGTGAGTCTCATCAGAATCAAGCAAAAGGGAAGCACTTACATAAATAATTATAACACATGAAAGAATGTGCTTTCTGTAGAGGCAGTTGTGAAATGCTAATAAAGTGTTGTGGAGCGTGGCTTTATCCTAGAGTGTTCTTGTAAAACATTTACACTGTGTCTTCTCATGTGTGTCACCATTAATGCTAACGGTGTGGTCAAAGTACCCAAAGGTGTCCCATTTTGGGAAACTCAGTCACGGCGAGGTGGAGAATAGATGCGTCAGGGGAGATGAATGATTCAGAGTTCAGACTCAATCATTGGAAAGGTCAAGCTACACATTAAGCTTTCTTCTCTCTGAAGAATTTATCTCTTACTACCTCATCAGGTTAGGTGGGTGTTTGAGTATTGCTTTGGTTCCTCTCCAGTGTCCGTATGTCTTATTCTATGTGGTCTATTGCTGGCATCTGCCCTGCAGAATCTATAGCTACTATACCTGGTCATGCCATTCCCTGGGTAGTACTAGAATCTCCTTTCGTTGACATCCACAATGTGAGCACCTTGTACTCCTCTTTTCACCCAGCCTGACTGACATGTATTCATGTATTCATGTGAGAATCCTTGGGATTCCTCCATGTCAGGCTTAGGCCAACATTGGGGAAGCTGTAATGTTTAGCTTCCTCTCATTAAAGATATTCCATGCTTCCCTGTTTTCTTTATTACAACTATGTCATAGAGAAAATATTGTGGATTCCATGGAGGGAGCAGGAGACAAGTCACCTCTGCTCTTGGAGTCCTGATTTGAAACTCCATTGTGGGGCTTCCCTCACCCTTCCTCAGGTAAAAACCCAGAGATGGACCCCAAAGAACTCAGTAGCAGTTTGGGGTTCTTTATCTTTAGCCTCTTCTTGTCAGACTTGGAAGGAGTGAGACAACTGCATTCCATACAGTGTCCTCTCCTTTCTAATTTGGGACAAAGACCCTTTCTTGATATTTAAAATGTTTGAGATAGGAAAAGCTTTCACTTTCAAGAGCTAAGCTCTTGCAAATCAAAAGATATTTGGTTTCAGCTTTGTACCTGATTCTTAATTGACATCATATTTTCCTTTGCCTCTATCTTCACTTGAGCGAGATGTCACAGGTGGAGAACTGTTGAGTTATAGCACATCATCTGGGTTATAGGCTAAGAAAGTTTAGACTTCCAAAGTCTAGATTATTTTATATCTCTTTGAATTGTAGAAAATGGATGCATGAATCATTATTAATAAAAATACTTATGAGGTATGCTAGTGTACCTCTGTCTATAATCTCAGCAATTTGAGGTCAGACCGGGTTACATAGTGAGTTCCTCACTAGCCTGAGCTACAGAGCAAGACCCTGTCTCAAAAAAATGCAAATAAATTTTATCTGGTGGAGATGTCTATTGACCAGTTTTGGATCTATTAGTAAATTCAATTCAGTCTTTTTGATGGCATATACACGTGTGGTTTTGAATTCTCCTTTGTTCTAGTTATAACAGCTAACTTTTTTCCTCACTAACTAATGGGTTCAGTAAAATCTTTGACATATGTTTATTTTATATAAGGTATGAGAATTGTGATTTTTACCTTTAAAAATAATCATTCTTTAAGTATGTTTTGTTCTCGTTAAACTGATGAGAGCATTGAAGGTATCATTGAATTATCCAGTTAGAACAGTAATAAATGATAGTTGGTACCTATGCATTTCACTCTGGTTCCAAGCTCTTATATTCTTTACTGCCCCATAATTAACACATAGAGAAATATGAAAAATATCTTAAGGTCTGTGGACAAGTAACCTAAAAATAAAAACAATCCAGAATTGTTCCATATTTCTTTTTCTTCACTATGTCTACCAACCCCACATTTGTGCCTGTGTTGAGAGGGAATTTATGTCCTTGGCATTGTAATTTCAAAGCAAAAAGATTTTGTTATATATACACAATTTTATAGATGGGTCACAAATAGGAAGAAATACCTCCAATACATATGCCACGTAGTTAAATAATTTATATGGAGATGAGGAAGATAAAAAGGGGATTATTAGGATCACTTAAAATTGTCTCTGAAGAGGGTCTGATTAGAACTGTCTCCTCAGATTAATTTTTTTAAAATTTTTATTTTATTCATATGTGCATACATTGTTTGGGTCATTTCTCCCCCCTTCCCCCTGACCCCTCCCTTACCCCCCACTCCCCACCCTTACCCTCCCTTACCCTTTGCTATCAGGAAGAAACTATTTTGCCCTTATCTCTAATTTTGTTGAAGAGAGAGTATAAGCAATAATAGGAAGGAACAAGGGTTTTTGCTGGTTGAGATAAGGATGGCTACACAGGGAGTTGACTCACATTGATTACCCGTGCATGTGTGTTACCTTCTAAGTTAATTCTTCTTGAACTCAACTTTTCTCTAGTTCCTGGTCCCCTTCTCCTATTGGCCTCAGCTGCTTTAAAGTATCTGCTTTAGTTTCTCTGCGTTGAGGGCAACAAATGCTATCTAGTATTTTGGGTGTCTTACCCATCCTCATACCTTCCTTGTGTGGTCTCGCTTTATCATGTGATCAAAGTCCAATCCCCTTGTTGTGTTTGCCCTTGATCTAATGTCCACATATGAGAGAGAACATACGATTTTTGGTCTTTTGGGCCAGGCTAACCTCACTCAGAATGATGTTCTCCAATTCCATCCATTTACCTGTGAATGATAACATTTCGTTTTTCTTCATGCCTGCATAAAATTCCATTGTGTATAAATACCACATTTTCTTAATCCATTCATTAGTAGTGGGGCATCTTGGCTGTTTCCATAACTTGGCTATTGTGAATAGTGCTGCAATAAACATGGGTGTGCAGGTGCCTCTGGAGTAACCTGTGTCACAGTCTTTTGGGTATATCCCCAAGAGTGGTATTGCTAGATCATGTGGTAGATCAATGTTTAGATTTTTAAGTAGCCTCCAAATTTTTCTCCAGAGTGGTTGTACTAGTTTACATTCCCACCAACAGTGTAAGAGGATTCCTTTTTCCCCACATCCTTGCCAACACTTGTTGTTAGTGGTGTTGCTAATGATGGCTATTCTATCAGGGGTGAGGTGGAATCTTAGTGTGGTTTTAATTTGCATTTCCTTTGTTGCTAGAGATGGTGAGCATTTTTGCATGTGTTTTTTGGCCATTTGAATTTCTTCTTTTGAGAAAGTTCTGTTTAGTTCACTTGCGCAATTCTTTATTGGTTCATTAATTTTGGGAGAATTTAGTTTTTTGAGTTCCCTATATATTCTGGTTATCAATCCTTTGTCTGATGTGTAGCTGGCAAATATTTTCTTCCACTCTGTGGGTGTTCTTTTCAGTTTAGAGACCATTTCTTTTGTTGAGCAGAAGCTTTTTAGTTTTATGAAGTCCCATTTATCTATGCTATCTCTTAGTTGCTGAGTTGCTGGGGTTCATTGAGAAAGTTCTTGCCTATACCTATTCATTCCAGAGTATTTCCTACTCTTTCCCGTACCAACTTTAGAGTTTGGGGTCTGATATTAAGGTTCTTGATCCATTTTGAGTTAATACAGGTATAGGGTGATAAACATGGATCTAGTTTCAGTTTTTTGGAGGCTGCTAACCAGTTTTCCCAGTAGTTTTTGTTGAAGAGGATGTCTTTTCTCCATTGTATATTTTTAGCACCTTTGTCAAAGACAAGTTGGTTATAGTTGTGTGGCTTCATATCTGGGTTCTCTATTCTGTTCCACTGGTTTTCATGTCTGTTTTTGTGCCAGTACCATGCTGTTTTTATTGTTATTGCTTTGTAATATAGTTTGAACTCAGGTATTGTGATACCTCCTGCATTGTTCTTTTGACTGAGTATTGCCTTGGCTATTTGTGGCCTCTTGTGTTTCCATACAAATTTAACGGTAGATTTTTCAATCTCTTTGATGAATGCCTTGGGATTTTGATGGGAATTGCATTAAATATGTAGATAACTTTTGGGAGTATAGACATTTTTACTATATTGATTCTACCAATCCATGAGCGTGGGAGATCTCTCCACTTTCTATAATCTTCCTCAATCTCTTTCTTCAGAAGTTTATAGTTTTCCTTGTAGAGGTCGTTCACAACCTTTGTTAAGTTTACACCTAGGTATTTGATTTTTTTTGAGGCTATTGTAAATGGAATTGTTTTCATATATTCTTTCTCAGTTTGTTCATTATTAGTGTATAGAAATGCTAATGATTTTTCTATGTTGATTTTATATCCTGCTACCTTGCTATAGCTGTTGATGGTGTCTAGGAGCTTTTGAGTAGAGTTTTTTGGGGTTTTTAAGGTATAGGATCATATCATCTGCAAATAGGGATATTTTGACAGTTTCTTTACCTATTTGTATTCCTTTTATTCCTTCTTCTTGCCTAATTGCTCTGGCTAGGAATTCCAGTACTATGTTCAATAGGAGTGAAGATAGTGGGCATCCTTGTCTAGTTCCTGATTTTGAACGGAATGGTTTCAGTTTTTCACCATTAAGTATAATGCTGGCTGTAGGTTTGTCATATATAGCTTTTATGATGTTGAGGTATTTTCCTTCTATTCCTAGTTTTCTTAGAGCTTTTATCATGAAATGATGTTGGATCTTATCAAAGGCCTTTTCTGCATCTATTGAGATGATCAAGTGGTTTTTGTCTTTGCTTCTGTTAATGTGGTTTATTATGTTTATTGATTTTCGTGTGTTGAACCACCCCTGCATTCCTGGGATGAAGCCTAGTTGGTCATGGTGAATAATCTTTTTAATGTTTTGTTGGATTCAGTTTGCCATTATTTTATTCAGGATTTTTGCATCAATGTTCATTAAGGAGATTGGCCTTAGTTCTCCTTTTTGGAGGTGTCTTTGCCTGGCTTTGGGATAAGGGTAATACTGGGTTCATAAAATGTGTTAGGCAGTTTTCCTTCCCTTTCTATTTCGTGGAACAGTTTAAGGAGGGTTGGTACCAGTTCTTCTTTAAAGGTGTGATAGAAGTCAGCAGAGAATCCAGCAGGCCCTAGACTTTTCTTTTTAGGGAGAACCTTGATTGCTGCTTCAATTTCATTTTGTGTTATAGATCTATTCAGGTGATTAATATCCTGTTGGTTCAGTTTTGGATGATCATATGTATCTAAAAATCTGTCCATTTCTTTAAGATATTTGAATTTATTTGAATATAGGTTCTCAAGGTAGTCACTGATGATTTCCTGGACTTCCATGGTGTTGTTGTTATCGCCCCTTTTGCATTCCTCATTCTACTAATTTGGGTTTTTTCTCTCCTCATTTTAGTCAGGTTTGCCAGGGGTCTGTCGATCTCATTTATTTTTTCAAAGAACCAACTTTTTGTTTCATTAATTCTTTGTATGGTTTTTTTTTGTTTCTATTTCATTGATTTCAGCTCTTATTTTTATTATTTCTCTCCTTCTTTTTGTTTTGGGATTTGCTTGTTCTTGTTTTTCTAGGAGTTTGAGATGTATCATTAGGTCATTGATTTGAGATATTTCTGTCTTTTTAATATATGCAGTCATGACTATAAACTTTCCTCTCAGGACTGCCTTAGCTGTGTCCCATAGGTTCTGGTAGGTTGTGTTTTCATTTTCATTAACTTCCAGGAATTTTTAATTTCCTCTTTTATTTCATCAATGACCCATTGTTCATTAAGCGATGAGTTATTCAGTTTCCAGCTGTTTGCATGTTTTTTGTCTTTATTTTTGTTGAGTTCTAGTTTTATTGCATTGTGATCTGATAGAATGCATGGTATAATTTCTATTTTCTTATATTTGCTGAGGCTTGCTTTGTGCCCTAGGATATGATCTATTTTGGAGAAGGTTCTGTATGCTGCTGAGAAGAATGTATATTGTGTAGAAGTTGGATGGAATGTTCTGTAGACATCAAGTAGTTCCATTTGATCTATTGTATATTTTAGATCTAGGATTTCTTTATTGATTTTTTGTTTGGATGACCTATCTATTGATGATAATCAGGTGTAAAAGTCTCCCACGACCACTGTGTTGGAGATAATATATGCTTTTAGGTCCTTCAGGGTATGTTTGATGAAATTGGGTGCATTGACGTTGGGTGCATATAGGTTGATAATTGTTATTTCCTTTTGGCCTATTTCCCCTTTTATTAGTATGGAATGTCCTTCTTTATCTCATTTGATCTATGTAGGTTTGAAGTCTACTTTGTCAGAGATAAGTATTGCTACTCCTGCCTGTTTTGGGGGGCCATTGGCTTGGTAAATCTTCTTCCAGACTTTCATCCTAAGCTTATGCTTATTTTTGTTGGTGAGATGGATCTCCTGTAAGCAACAAATTGTTGGATCTTCCTTTTTAATCCAGTTCTTCAAACGGTGCCTTTTGATGGGGTAATTAAATCCATTAACATTAAGTGTTAGTACTGATAGGTATGTGTTGATTTCTGTCATTTAGTTGTCTTAGTTGTTTGAAGGTTTGATTGTGCGTACCTAAATCGAGGTTACTCTCTACTTTCTTGTTTTTTCTTTTCCTGTAGTTTGGTGCTTCCTGCCCTTTCATGGTTATGTTGGATTTCAGTTTCTGTGTGCAGAATTCCTTGAAGAATCTTTTGTAGTGGTGATTTTGTGGTCACATGTTGTTTTAGTTTCTGCTTATCATGGAAGACTTTTATTGCTCCATGTATTTTGAATGATAGTTTTGCTAGGTAGAGTATCCTAGGGTTAAAGTTATTTTCATTCAGTGCCATGAAGATCTCACCTCAAGCTCTTCTTTCTTTTAGTGTTTCTGTTGAGAAGTCTGCTGTGATTTTGATGGGTTTACCTTTGTATGTTACCTGTTTTTTCTCTCTTATAGCCTTCTATATTCTTTCTCAAGTCTCTTTATTTGTTGTTTTAATGATAGTATGCCGTAGTGTAGTTCTATTTTGGTCTGGTGTGTTTGGTGTTCTGGAGGCCTCTTGCATCTGTATGGGCATAGCTTTTCTAGATTTGGGAAATTTTCTGTAATTATTTTGTTGAATATATTACACATTCCCTTTGCTTGCACCTCTTCTCCTTCTTCAATGCCCATGATTCTCAGGTTTGGTCTTTTGATGGAGTCAGTGAGTTCTTGCATTTTCTTTTCACTGGTCTTGAGTTGTTTAACAAATAGTTCTTTGGTTTTTCCTTTAATTACCATTTCATCTTCAAGTTCTGAGATTCTGTCTTCTGCTTGTTCTGTTCTGCTGGAATGGCCTTCCATTTTGTTTTGCATTTCTGTTTCATTCTTTTTTCTGAGGTTTTCCATATCCTGAGTCCCTTCCTCTTTAATGTTGTCTATTTTCATCCTGAGTTCATTTATCTCTTTATTAATCATGTTCTTTGTTTCACTTTGGTGTTTATACAGTGCTTCTATTGTTTCTTTTATTTCTTCTTGTGCTTTCTCAAATTATCTATTTTTGTTGTCTTGGAATTTGTTGAGTTTCTCCTGTTCATTTTGGTTGACCATAGCCAGTATCAGCTCTATAAAATTCTCCTTGATTATTTGGAGGATTTCATCTTTCAGATTATTCTTGTGGGCTTCATTGGGTTCTTTGGCATAGTTTATCTTCATTTTGTTGGAGTCTGGATCTGAGTATCCGTTTTCTTAATTTTCCTCTGGTTCCTGTACTAATTTTTTGCTGTGGGGAAACTGGTTTCCCTGTTTTTTCTGTCTTCCCATCATTGCCCTTGATATTGTTACTGTTCCTGTACTGTGTGCATTTAAGTATTTTCTAGCTTTTAATAATAATAATGGTGATTTTTAGAATGGAAGGGTGAGAGGAGAGGGAAAGCAAAGAAGGTAAAGAAAAAAGGGAAAAACAAATAAGCAAACAAGTAAAAGACAAACAAACAAAAAAAACCATGTCAAAGATATAAACAGGGAGAGATAGTGTACTGATCAACAGTAAGCTAAACAGGCATTATAGAGACATAGAGAGGACAAAAAAAATAAAAATAAATAAAATAAAAATAAAAAATAAAAATAAAGATAAAATTAAAAAAAATGTCCAAGTTCAAATGCAATAAAGTTTCGGTCTTAATAATTTTGGTGTTAGTCCCTCAGACTCCAGTCCTGAGATGGTGTCTCAGAAGTAGTTCTGTCATTGTCTCATCAAAAGGAAATAAACCAAAAAAGCCAAAAAAACACCAAAACACAACAAAGTGTCCCAAGTGCAGATGTAATACAGTTTCAGTAAGTTTTTCAGCATGCAGGTGTAGTTCAGCTGTTGTCTCATCAAAGGAAGAGAAAAAGAACAAAAAGAGTCTGGAGACAGGTTTGTGGATATCTATTGAGGCTGTGGCCCACCTGCCTGCTGCTGTCAGCCTGCTGTTGCTGGAGGCTTTATTTATGCAGATCTCAGGAGTGAGCTTAGCACTCACCTGGCCCCTCAGGCTTTGTTTACTTAGAGTTCTCCTGGGCGCGACCACCACTGACAAGCTTTCCCCTTTCCAAGCACAGTGGGGAAGGTGACACTACACCCACATTCTCTGGTCGACGTGTTTATTTACACTTCCCCCCTCTCCAGTGGAGATTTCCTCACACAGCCACTTTTACAAGCTTTCCCGCTCCAAGGTTGCTGGGTGGGTCCTGCCACTTCTGCCTTCTCTGGCTGGTTTGTTTATTTATAATTCTGTGAGGGATTGTCCCTCCTCCCCTCTTCGGCACTCACGGCACCCCACCCTCTTTGCTACGTGTCTTTTTTATTGTTATTGTTTATTATTCAATTTGTTTTTTTCTTTTTTCCCTGGGTTGGGGGTCAGTCTGTCCAGGGGGCTATGCTGATCTGGCCCAGGATTGTCTGTGGGAGTACCACATGCCTCTTAGCTCACCTGATGGTCTGCTTTCCTCAGCTGGTTAAGCGCTAGTGTCTTGGCGCGCAAAAGCCCTCCTGGTTTCTACATTTAATGTGGAGTGGGGATGCTATGCACGGGCTGGTGGAGTGGTGGTGTTGGAGTTTTACCTCTTCTTGGTGGTTTTTCCTGTAAGGTGTTCTCCAGCATCTCTCCAAGATTTTACTTTAGGAAGCACGCTTTCTGCTTCCTCCCTCTAGTTGCCATCTTGGAATCCTCCAGCTCAGATTAATTTTTGAGTGGTAATTCCTAACAGGTAAAAACATCATCTATGTCTAGATACAAAGCAAAGAATCCTGAGAAACACAGAACCTCATCTCAGCCATGTTGTTTGCCAGCCTTTCATGGTATAATATTTAACTGTATTGCAAATTGATCCATTTTTCTCTTAAAAAAATCACAATTAAAATGTTTTCCAAAAAGTTTTGAACATTCCTAAATAAGTCCAACCATATAGGTGAATTCATATTTTTAAATGAATTTGAAAAATTCAAAGGGAGAAAGAAAATAATGATACCAAGAGATAAACTTAGTTACTCCCAGTAAACTTTTCTTAAAACAACTATGTTATCTCTACATTAGGAATTCTTTGGGGAAAACAAAAGTGAGTCCAGTGTTCTTTATATTGAAGATGTGGGCTGAACAGCTATGGAGACATCAGCTAGATATGATTCCCTTTCTTCATTCTGATGGGAGATGCAGTACCGTTGTAGACTTCGGTCCATGATGGACTGGTCTGTGATGACCTGCAATTATTCTTCCTAACTAAAAGAACTTCTGGTTTTATTTAAGTAGCAGTGGAATCCCTTAATCTAGGTAAAAGCAGACATCTTTAAAGCTTTTTATTCCCAGTAAGTAAAAGTCATAATAGGTAAAGTTGTGGTCATCTATGTCCACTAGCCAGTCTAGGTATGCACACAACACTCTTTCAGCAGTAAAGGTAATAGAAACTCTCCTGGGACTAAAAAGGCAGACCTTGACACAGTCTTTCTGCTTGGAATGCTGGATAGGCTATGATGACTAACACAGTGGCAGCCATTTTGTGACCATAAAGGAAAAAGCCAACCCTTTTGAAGATGGTAAAGCAAGGACAGAAAAGATTCACATATGATCATATTACTGAGCTGCTGCCCACACCTATGAGAGCTCCTCACCCTCAGGCCTTTAGAAGAACTAATTCAACATCTTTATTGCTTAAGTCACTCAGGTTCTCTTTTACTTAGGTTGAAAGCACTCCTAATAGGTTTTTAACTTCATAGCACATTTCCAGTTTTAATTATCAGGGCCTATTTTTAAAAATAGCCAGTATGTTAGGTCTTTGATATTACTGGTCATATTCTGCTGATAAAACCATTCTGTACTGTGAGTGAAAACAGAAACGTTTTGTGGAAATGACACCAAATGTTGCCAGTGGCTTCCTGCTGAGAGGTCCAAGGTAGAACTGAACATTAATGATCTGTGGGCCCTCCTCCCCTTGGGGTGGGAGGGATCATGAGTGCTACCATATTTTTAGTTCTCACCTAGGCTGCCCTCCTCTAAACAAAGCACCATAGACTGGACTCTTCCTATGATTACTTTTAAAAATTGATTAACCAGACTGATTTATAGATATAAATATCAATGAACAATAAACTACTTTCTTCCTTTCATGTATTTTCCTCTTCTCCTTCCTCTTCCCCTTCCTTCTCCTATTCCCCTTCTTCCCTTTCTTCTTCTTCTTCTTCTTCTTCTTCTTCTTCTTCTTCTTCTTCTTCTTCTTCTTCTTTTCCTCCTCCTCCTCCTCCTCCTCCTCCTCCTCCTCCTCCTCCTCTTCCTCTTCTTCTTCTTCTTCTTCTTCTTCTTCTTCTTCTTCTTCTTCTTCTTCTTCTTCTTCTTCTTCTTCTTCTTCTTCTTCTTTTCCTCCTCCTCCTCCTCTTCTTCTTCTTCTTTTCCTCCTCCTCCTCCCTCTCCTTCCTCTTCATCCTCTTCTTTCTCTTTCTCCTCCTCATCCTTCTTCCTCCCTTTTTCTTCCTCTTCTTCCTTCTTCTCCTCCTCTTTTGGTGGAGTGTGAACCCTGGCTTGCATGTGCTAAGCACTTACTCTACTGTTGAGCTACACCATCAGCCCCTTCTGTCTTATCTAATGTACAGAAATACATTTTATATTTTAAGTTATGAGAGTTCTTTTCTTTTTCACTTGTAATAATTTATAGTTATATGCCAAGTGGGTCATTTTAATGCCTTAATACTATTAAGTTTACCTTCATAATATTACAGTTACCTCTGGTGTCTTGTTAGTCTTCTAACTTAGGCACATTTGAGTTATTTCTGGATCTGAGTTTTGACTTTCTTCTCAATACTGATTTTTTTAAAATCCCTGTCCCTTTTACTTAAGACCTTGATCTCTTAAATCAAATCAAAGCAAACAAATCCTTGAGGGTGGCATTCTGTGCTTAGCACAGAGTAGGCTGTCAATAAGAAAAAGGATTAGCTGTGTTCTTAAGTGCTACCATTAAAGTCTGAGTTTGCTTTGAAATATTAAATGCAAACAACACTTATTGTGGGTTTCTCTTTTTCTGGTTCCAGTGGAATATGATATTATAGAAAATTGTCAAATATGGACAGGTCCAATGATGAAAATCCAAATTACCTGCAGTGTGCATAGCTCTTTTCATATTTAACAAAATTATAGATGCAACACCTATAAACCCATAGGAAGGAGCCCCACTGGCAGAAGCTCAGGCTGGGGAGGACTGTGGAACACTTCTGGTCAGTCAAGTCTGGGTTAGCCTGGGAACTGCATTTCATGCTGCACGTGTTCATGCTGCTCCTTCCTGCCATGGGCTGATGTTCTGTGCCTTCCAGCTGTTTTACACAGCCTCCCATTTCCAGGTGCCAGGATAAAAATGACTGTGCACCCTAGCTATGATTTCTTGAACCTCCTCACTTTATACTGGGATTTCCATTTCCCTAGGGAAAGAGGGATTGTGCTGTTCCCAACTCCAGCAAGGCTGTACTACTTAGTGGAAAAGCAAGGGCTTTTTAATGCTAGAAACATTGATGAAGGGAGAATAGTTGTACTGCAATCCACTTTGAACAAATTTTAAACCTTTTTTCCTTTTCTTTTTGGGCAAAATTGCCAACATTGAGACCATTAGAAAAACCACCATTTTTCAAAATCATTCATCTGCTGATTCACTCCCCCAAGTGCAACTGCCTGTCAACAATGGATTCATTTGCTTTGTCTGAATTTGCAAGCTCCTCCCTGGCATGCAATGCACATAATGTACTTTGGAAAGGGCTCTGAGTTAGAGATTAAACTGCATTCCATTGCAGGAGCTCTAACCAAATAAGATTCTTGTACCCATCCATGTCATCATATTTACATCTCATACTGAGGGCTTCCATGTGACTTGAGTGGGATGTGATGTGTTCTCTTCTCACTCTGCTTTGAGATCATTTTTGCTATTGTGAAGCAATACGCTAGTTTTATGAAGGTCATCAGGGACAAAGCAAACTCATTTTTAAGTTATGGAGGGAAAATCTCCAGGGAAGAGAAAGTAGTAGACCACCATGAAGTAACACGGTATTTTCAGGAATTTGGAAATGTAAATTTTGTATTTGATCTATCAGTGAGATTACAGGACCATCTTCAGTTTCAAACCTGCTGGGTAACTCTTTCTATCATTAGCCAATAAAAGTCTGTGATGTTACATTTTTGTAGTATATTCTCAGGGTTATAGAGTTTCCCTTTGAGTTTTTTCCCAACGTAATCCTGCCTAACAAAAAAAGGAGTTAATGCCCTTTGCCATCAGCAAAAAAGTTACAAGCAGGGGGAAAGTACATGATTGAAAAACTGAACACTTAATTGCACATAGAAGTATTAAAAGAAAGATTCCCTGAGCTGGCAGACCAACGACAATGGCTCAGCAATTTTGTAATCTATTTCTGAATGTCATTGACTCAGGATACCGGGAAAGTCCTATGTTTCTGTTTTTCAAAAATTTATTGCACTATCATGGCAATAATCATTCATTTGGTTTGAATGATGCTGGCTGAGTACCCAGAATCTAGAGGAGAAAGCAAAATGATTTTCATCCCTAAACCAAAGGGAGGAGTTTCATATGCTAGCAAACAATAGCAAGGACATGCAAGAAGGTGAGAAGATAGAGCGAAAGTGGAAATCTTCATTTTAGGGTCCCTGCAAGGTTTTTATTTTCCCTGTAAGTATGTGTATACAGAAGGGGGCTAAGGTGTGTGGAACACCATTGCCTTGTGCTGGAACATGATGTACTTTGCTTCAAAGCCTAAATTGGGCAGTACCTTTTGCAAATGGGATTGCTGAGCATGGAAATGCTGAGAAAGTTTGTTAACGCTCCTGACCTAGTGGCCCCAAAACTTGCACTTAATGCCTTTTTGTGGATTGGAAAGTATTTCCTCAAGGTGAGTGTTAATCCTGAGCAGTTAACATTGCTTTCCTGTTCTCTGTAATTCTAGTTTATCTGTTAAATTCTTAAATTCCAGGGTTAGGCCTGAAAATAGGATCTCCAGAACACTGAGACTGAGGTTCACTGCTTGTGTGTGCAGATATCCTAATTAACACGAAAAGCTCTTAAGGACAGGGGCTCTCTGCTTCTGTTTTCATTGGCAGAGTTGATTTCAGGTTGAAGCCCAGGTTTTCTTACTCTTCCAGCTGTCCCAGCAAGAAGAGTGCTTCTCTCAAGCTCACAGGCTTGAAATGGATGGTCTTCCCTCCTTCTTTTTATCGAGTTGGTAGCACAGTTTACTATAACCATGCCAAAGTCTACTCTACACGATCCAGGATAATTTCCTTTATTTAAACCCAACTGATACGTCTTCAATCACATCTACAAAACACTTTTACAGCAATATCTAGCTGAGTGTTTGGTTGAATAATGGGACTATAGCCTAGCCAAGCTGATACATCAAAAGACCATTGCAAAAATAGAGTTATTGGTTTGTTAAGTTTTGAAAAGCTAAAGGACAGCATGAGAGTCCCAGGCCTTGGAGAGAGGTTTGCAAGTGACAAAGGTCTAGTGGAGGCCATGCTATCTTCCCCTCCCCCAAACAAGATGGGGAAAATTCCTTCTTTGGTAGCCTGATTCTCCTTTAGTCTCAACAGATCTGTCTCCCACACCACATTTACATATTCACAGTGGCACTGTACATTTGTAAGGAGACTTACAAAGTAATTCTAGCTCTGTGATGACATACAGAACACTTAGGAGGGTCTGCTTAAAGTTAATTACAAGGCAAACAGAGCAGTACATACAGTTGTTCCGCCAAGAAGACTCTGAATTTGAAAAGAACTTATGATTGTGGACAAAACGATCTAACAAAAATAGTGGTGGAGAAAAACAGAAAAATCACACCAGATCTAATGGTTCTGTTATAACTGAATGTTTGTGTCCCTCCAAAATGTGCATGCTGAAGCCTTAACCTCAAATGTGGAGGCTTTGGGAGTCAGATGAGGTCATGAGGTTGGGTTCTGGTCCAATGGACTATTGTTCCTGTAAAGAGGCAGACCAGAAACATTCTCTCTCTCTACTCTGTGAGGACACAGAAAAGCAAGAAGAGAACTCTTACCAGAAACCTATCCTGTTGGACCTGTTAGACTTTTCAACCTGAAATGCTGAGAGAAATAAACTCCCTTTGTTTATGCCACCAAGTCTATGGGTATTTTCTTTTTATAGAGACTTGAGTTCACTAATAAACCCCTGAAATACTTTTTCTTCCTCAATGTATCTTCTCTATTGTATTTCAAAATCCTTAGCTTGCAGGCCTTCTATTTGACATTTCCTCTACTCTCCTGCCTCATCTTCCTGAGAGATTTGTCTGTGACCTACATCTTATTACTTGGGCAAGGAAATTCTCTTCAGAGAAGGAATTATAGGATGAGGGAATTGAATGGTGGCTGTGGGGAAGTTAGTGAACTACTCCTAAATGTCAGAGAATGTTACAGAATTTGTGTCTTTATGTGCAAATAATCCATCCAGCATAAAAATATTAAACTTCTTTATTAGAATTATGCTATGTCTCAGAAAAAAAAAACACTGGTGGAAGAAGACAAATGCTATAAATGGTGACAATGTAAAGTAATGGAAAAAAATAGTCAAATAAATGAATGGGGAATGGGTTAATGATATAGATGATACAAGAATGCAGATTTTTTTCTTTTTTTTTTTTTTTGTGGGACTGGGCTTTAACTCAGGGCTCCATGCTCACAAAGTAGGTACTCTACCTCTTGAACCACATCTTCAGTCCATTTTGCTCTGGTTATTTTGGAAATGAAGTCTTATGAACTATTTGCCTAAGCTAACTTTGAACTGAGATCCTACCAAGTAGGTAGGATTACAGGTAGGAGTCACCAGCAAAAATGCAGATTTTAATACTTGTTGAAACTGAGTAATGGGTATATGAGAGTTTATTGTACTATTATTTTTTACCTTGTATGCGTAAAAATAATAAAAGTTAGAGTCTGAAAAAATAATGGTAGAGCTAACAGGGTTTTGAAGGTGGAGCTGGAGAGGAGGGATTGAGCAACTAGAGGGGTACTAGTTTCCTTAGCTTCTATAATGAGATTTGAGATATTCTGTTGAAAACTGATGTATTAAGGGTTATGAGCTTAAATCTACTACTTAAAATTGTATTAATAATCATGTGCAGAGCTACATTTGACTTATAAATAAAATTGGTGGAAGAATGGGACTGGGTGTCAGAGAATAATAACTATTATAAAACAGATTTTTGGGAGGCAGGAAAAATAAAAGCTGTGCTTGGTGGTAAAGAGATCAAAATTACTTCCATAATGTTCCTGCAGTATCTTGGACTTCTGCTATCATTTCAAAAATAAATTTTTATTGCCCAAACAGAATCTTACAACTTCTACATCTTATTCTTAAAAAACCCAAAGATAGTTCAAATTTTTATCATTTAAAAAAATTGAAAGGAAGCAAATGCTCAAAACTGGTGCAAGTAGCTTTAAAAAATTCCTGCTCTGAATCAGTGTTGTGGTGTAGTCTCAGAAATACAGGCAGAGTTTTGTTTGTGTAAAAGCATCTGTGAGCCCTACTCAGTACAGCTCCACCTCCTCCAGGCTGTGTGGGTGCCTCACGCACCTTGAACCATGGTCCTTTATTCACTTTCCTCATTGAGGTATTTGGACTTTATTTATTGTTGAAAACATTTGCACATCGCACCTCAGTGTGTTGATGCTGAGGACTTGGTCTCACCTTCATTCTACATGTTTGTTTTCTTGCAATCAACGTAAACTGAACTTGAGTTCGTAAGTCAAGCAGATGGATGTTTCCATCACCTTCTGGTTCCCATGGGTTTTCTTGATCCATCACAGAAAACTTGAGATAGTGAGTACTTTTCCCTCTGCATCTTTGTCCCAAAGGTGAAAACTTTATAAATTATTTCTCATGAATTCAACCATTTCTGATTTAATGTTAGGCTCCACCAAGTAAAGGGTGGAGGAAAATAAGAGCAGAGGTGTTTTGAAACCAGTGGGGCTCTCTTTGTAGCTCCAATGGAGATGCCATCTTTTGGGGAGTAAATCTGTGTTGAGTATTGCATACCTCTTCCTATTTATTCAGATCCTCCAAGGCTCAGATGAAGGTGGCACATCTCCAGGCTCTTGTCTGACCACCCGGAGAGATCTTTCTCTTTTTGTAATTATTATAGTAAGTTATGGTCTGAAAACATCCCTGCTGTCCAGCTATTGACTCCTTGTGGGCGTGAATGACTTCCTAGCTATTTGTATGCTCTTTTCTTGCTAGTAAAAGAAAGAATCATGTCTTTTTTGTGTATGTGTGCACTTCTGAACACAGCTGGCATTGAAGAAATTGTACAGTAGACTAAGTTTGTCTATGTCTCATCCCTTTTCTTTTCCTGATGCTCCATCCAGATCTGCAGCATCCCCTGTCCTTTGTGTCCAAAGACTTTTACTGTTAAAATATCACTTTTCTGTAACTTTTATTCATTGAGTCCTATTATCTGCTCTTCAAGATGATGACTAATATTTAAATAAGATAATCCTTCAAAATACAGGTTCAACCATATGATATAGCTGATGTGTTTTTTTATTGATCAACAAAACATGGGTTAGCGTCTTAGATATAGCCTTAGTGCATTATCTCTCATGACATCTGGTAACACAAAATTATATCTCATAGGAATGAATTCATAATGCTACAATTTAGCCTTAGCAGTTCAGCAGGGGGAGATAATTGCAATGCTTTGAGAGCATCAAATAACCTATTTGCATAAGTTTTCCAATCTGTGCACTAGGAAGATCAGACTAAATATAGCTGGTGTTTCAAAGTTTATGTTTTATAAGCACACCTTTTAGAGTTCCACGTAATGTTTCCACAAATACTTGAAAGCAAAACTAGAGTTCATTAAAATCCCATAATGCACATATCCTATTAAGTTTGCATTAGTTCTTAATTCTTACTTTCCTACATCTGAATTATTGAGGTTTTCTTCTATTTTGCTGGAATAAATCTCATTAGTATTTATAGCAAAAGAGTCTGATTTTTATTGGCTTGTTATGGTTTTGGTTTGCGATTTTCAAAAAGGATCTGCTTATATGATGGCCAAGAATTGAAAATGACTAAAGACAAGAGACCAATCTTAGGTCACTGTCTCAGCTCTCAGAGCCTTAGACATTTTGGGGGCACGTTCATTTTGTCTTCATTATTCACATATTATCCGCTTATCTGCATCTCTTATCTGACTGTGAGCCTTCTGAGGGGAGAGACTGAATTTTACTCAAGTTCGTACATTCTGAAGCATCTAACACAACCCCTTGCCCATAGAAGGTGCACAATTAATAGTAGCTGAATTCTTTTAAATTGTAACACCATACAATTTCAGAACCAGAGAACAATCTATGAAATCATCACAAACATTTTTCCAGCAGGAAGGCTGAAGCCCAGAGAGGGTAAAACAGTGACTAGAAGGGTGCGGATGTTATCTATGTTAAGAACCTAGAACTTTCCCTCTTCCTTGACGGCCCAAACCATGGCCACATTTGCAAGTGTAATCAAGGCCCACATTTTTTGTTTGTTTGTTTGTTTTTGGTGGCTTGATTCGCGATGTAGTGATGTCCTGTTGTAATCACTCTTTCCTTTCCCCAGTAAAGATTCTGGATTGTGTTGCATCTGCATGTGTCTCCGAGAAAACAATGTTTTCCTAACAGAGGGATGGACTCTGAAAATGAAGCTTCTTTTAAGTCTGGGGTGTTGCGGCAGCGGAACCCCAACAGACTTTCGAGTGAGGGTTGGTGCAATCCCTCCAGATCCCAGAACCCCTCCAGACCCCAGAACCCCTCCAGACCCCAGAACCCCTCCAGACCCCAGATCCTGGCTCTGCATATCACGCTACATTCACGTGTCACAAGCTCCACCAGTCTAGTAAGTTGAAGCAGAAGAAACTCTTGAAATAAGCTCCCTGTGGTTCTAAAATTACCTTGCTTGCTCTTCCCTCTTACAAAACACTGTGAGTACTAAAATATTTTGAGCTATGTTTTCATTCGAAGTTCTTTTTGTCTTATTGCAAGAGCAATATAAATTTATTATAGGAATACAAAGAAACTACAAAAAGAAAAAAAAAAAGCAACAAAATCCTACCACAATGGGCTAACCACAGCTAATATTTTAGTGCATCTGTACACATATAGTTATGTATATTTTAACATAATAGCAATTTAAATTTTTCTAAGAAGATACAGTAATTCTAAGTCTTTATTATTGTCTATATTGTATTCTAATGAATTGACCTACTGTAGTTGATCTATTTCATGTATAATTTCTAAAATCTTTCCAAATTTAATGGTAATATGAGCATGCTTGGTCACTTATATTCATTTTTTTTTTGCTCTTGTTTTTAATTATTTTAAAACACTGACAAGATCATTTAAAAATATGTGATATATCACCATTTTAATGAGTTAGTATGTAGACAGTGAATCTGCCAAGATCGTATTCTTAGGACATGTCACATGTGAATAGATAGAGCTTGACTGTCAGGTGTCTTTGAGTAATCTGAGCAAACTCATTCTGAATGGTGAATGGTGGAATGGTGGAATGGTACTGATATTCTGAGAATTTCCATCTGAAATTATTCCCTATGGAAATTTCCCTAGTATAGCAGTATCCTACACCAGCAAGTAACAGCAGCTAAACACAAACTATGTGAGCACTTCTGATTGCAAGTTGCAGGTGGAATTTGGTACTGTGTGGGGTGCCTTGTACCCTACAGCCTCCCTCTTAGCTCAGTTTTGGTCACATACTGTGTCTTAGAAAGTTATGCTGTGATGTCCTCCTGCTCACATGTGGACATTTTCCTCTGCCCTCCATAACTCAGAAGCCTCAATGTTTCCTTATTTCTCCTTCCCACAAGCTACATTCACCTTCTTAAATTCAATATCTTTTAATTGGGCAAGTATTTTAATAGATTGCTCTTTTCTCTATTGATGCTGTGATTACAAAGTTACATAGGTTTTTAATAATATGCTGCTAATTTTTCCATTAGTCTTATTAATATGACTTTGCAAGATGTAGAGTTATCCAGAAAAGCATATATACTGTTGTAGCCCAAACCTTTATCTCATAAGTAGGCCTCTGAGTAAAACTAGCAGAATAAAACCAAACGATTAGTAATTCTTTCCCTGATCCTTCACAAAATGATCCTTCCTGCCTTCAAACAAATGGAGACAAGCCCAGCAAAATCAACCAACCAAACAACAAACAAATAAACTCTACCAAACTGATAAGGAAACTGATAAAATTCCATGACATAAAATTTGGGAAAGAATGGGATATTTTTGTGTGCTTTCTAATCTCACCCCTCTCCTCCAAAAACATCAGAGAAATAAAGTCAAGACAATACAAAGAATTCTCTATAATACACCCCTGTGTGAGAGGAATCACTCTGTAAGGATGAGTTTGCAACTGTGGGGAGATGAAAGGAGCTGGAGCCCCTACCTACTGGCATCAGTGGCTCACTGAAGAGGTGAACACATTCTGTGTTCAGTAATTTTTAGGACTCCATACTCCAAACTTAAACATCCAAAGCAGAAGCACACTCCTGTCCAGGGAATAAAATACATCCCCAGCTGGAGTTAAGGATCAACTGTCACTGAATCTGGTATAGGACATTTAACAAAACTAGGGGAGAGAGTAAGGGTTATTAAGGTCAACAAAAGTTACTCAAATTATAAATACTATGTAGTACCATAATTTCCAAGTTCACAAATCTTTGCTTGAAATGAGAAACAGATATAAGATAAGGAAGAGGGGAGTTAGGAAGAATTTATCATCTATATCAAACTTTATGGAAGACCTGGAGTATGCTGTCCACTGAAAATATAAAAATAAATGAAATGAAACAATATAATACTGCAAATATTCTACTATACCCTGAGGAGGAACAAGGAGGAAAAGGAGGAACAGGAGGAGGAATAACTCTTCACAGGGATTTGTGAAGATGACTGAGGAAGAGAAGAAGAAGAGTACAATGAGGTCTCTAATATCTTCGTATTACAACTGAGCTGTGCAAGGAAACACTATTTTCTCAGTCATCCTCACTAGTGCCCCACCCAAATGGGTATCAGGAGCAAAGTCATGAAAGCTTTCCTGATGCAGAAATTAACATAGACCCCTAGGTAAGCACTTACGTGCTTTACGCTGCGGTTGCCACATGAATTACACCTACATGAAGTCACAGCCCCACCAGGTGATATTATGATTTTTGCTTTTAACAGTCATGCATATTCTAAAGACCACATAGGGAGAGAGACAGTCATATCTACTCAGATATTTTTGTTGCTTCTTCTTTATTTCTGATGTTTCATGCTTCCATCCTCATCCTGAGAAAGTTCCTATTAACTTTGAAGCAAATATGCTGGTGATGATTCTGTTAGATTTTATTCCTCTCACAATGGCTTTATCTTGTCTTCATTCCTGAAGGATATTTTTTGCTGAACATAAAATTCTGAGTTGACAGTTCTTTTCTTTCACCATTTGAAAGCTATTATTCCACTCTCTTCTCTTTTATGGCCTTTAATGAAAAATTTGCAGGCATACAAGCAATTTTCCCCGACCTGTGAAGCATTATTTTTGTCTGGCTGATTTCAAGATTTGTCTTTATCATTGATTTTTAGCAATTTGATTATGATAGGATTACATATGAACTTCCTTTAATTTATTTTATATTTTCTGATTTTCTTCTGTCTTTAAATTTTTATTTTTTACAAATATAGGAACTTTTCAGTCAATTATTTCTTTAAATATTTTTTTCTGTTTCACCTTTCTCATCTCCAGAGACTCTAATGACACAAATGTTAGACTTTCATTATTGTCCCACAGGTTTTCAAGTTCCATTCATTTTTCTCTCATATTTTCCTTCTCCTCCTCCTCCTCCTCCTCCTCCTCCTCGTCCTCCTCCTTCCTGTTCCCCTTCCCCTTCCTCTTCCTCTTCCTCTTCTCCTCCTCCTCCTCCTTTTCTTCTTCTTTTTTTCTTTTTTAAAAATTAGACTCTTCCTAGTTTTACATTAGACTATTTTTATAGCCTAGTTTCAAGTTTGCTCTTCGCTGTCTCTATTCTGTTATTGAGCCTATCATGTGAATTTTCTCATTTCAGTGGTTGTATTTTTCATTCTAAAAGTTTCATCTAATTCTTTTATATAGCTTCTAATACTCTGTTAAGAACTTCTAGCACTCTACTCATTTCAGTGTTTATCTCAATTTAAATGTCTTTGATAATTCTAATATATTGATCTCCTTTGCACTGACAACTGTTAATCATTTTACTCTTGAAATTCCTTTCTTTTTGTTTTCTTTTCTTTCCTCCCTCCCTCCCTCCCTCTCCTTCCTTCCTCCCTTCCTTCTCTCTCTCTGTTTCTTGAATGGGGCTATTAAAATTCTCCGAAGAGTATTGACTTGCTCCTTTTTCTAAGGAGCCCACCAATCCAGTCATGTTCAGCCCATATATTTGCCTTCCCTTTTTTGGTTAGCACTTCCAGTCAAGTTTTCTGAGCATTTGCTGTGCTGTTCAGATATACCTATATATGTATTACTCAGTGGGTAGACTGATTGGGTAGTTTTTAATTGTAGTTCAAACTCTAAAAGTCTTTGAACTTTTAGAGACTTTGAACATAGTCTTTGCTATGTTTCTTTGCCAATGTAGCTGAGAAGTGAGCCTGGGACTTGGGTGGTTGACACATAGGTGGGGAGTCCTTCTCTCCAGAAATTCTAGGAATTGTCCCCATGCTCTGACTTTCAGGAGACTCTTTCCCTAGTTCTCTGGCTAGATAGCTGGGTTTTCTCTCAGAGATTTAGCTCCCAGCCCTGAGATTACTAAGTGCTAAGAACTAGTAAGAAAAAGGACAGATAAAAGTGACAGACTGTTCAGACGGCAGGGGCCTTTTACCCTGTTGTGGCCAGAGAGATGGTTTTGCAGCCTCTACTGCCAACATCATCTGGTGGTGTAAGTTCATGAGCAGTGCTGCCCTCAGGAAAAAGTAAAAATGAAAGAAGAGGAAGAAGAAAAAAATGCCCCTCTGTCTTTTGTGACCCTACACCTTCCAGCTCATAGAGACTCCATTTAGCAGTACTCTGGCCAGAAACAGAAGGTCTTTCCTGGAGGTTTTGCTGTCTATACCTGCTACTTTATTCCAGGATAGCAGTTAGCCTCAGATGGAAATCAAAAGAAAAAGGAGGGGGAAAACCCCAGTAAACTCACTGCCATACTGATCATGCTTCAAGTTGTGAGCTCTGGCTCCTGACTGCTATTGTTTACTTTCCAGAATGCTTATATAGTTGCCTTTTTATTCTGTCCAGAGGTGTTGGAACTAGTAAGAGAGATAGGCTCAGTGGGCTTACCACACCCTGGTTGGCACCAGAAATCCCTCGTTCTCTTTATATGAAAAACATAGCTTCTTGCATTTTGTTCATGTCTATCTGCTGTCCCCAATTTTGCCCAAAGTAGAGTCTGAGTTATTGGGGAGGGATGTGTGTACTTGTGAATGCACATGTTTTTGTACTCTTCATAATCTGATGTTGGCAGAAGAGTTGGGGGCCTCAGATTTCCTTCTCTCTCCTATGAGTACTGACAAGATAGGCTGATAGGGTCCTTCAACCCCATGCCCATTGGAGTGTTACTGGTCCCATCTGCCATTTGAGGGCAAAGTTTTGTTCACTTCCTGGAGTCCCTAGTTCCAGGCATTTCCCAACAATGTCAAGATCTCTTTATTTCATCCGTTTTCTCTCTTGTACCCATTCTTGGGCCCATGAGAACCATGAATGTGTTTCAGGCTCATCCATCTACCTGTCTACCTTCTGACACCTCCACACTTTTACTCCTGTGCATTGTCAGAAATGAGTAGCCATAAGGAGCGTCTTCTTAGGGCTTTTGTCTTCCCTTATTACATCCCAGGAACCAAGGCACTGGTCCAGTCCTCTTAGGTACCCTGACACTCATGCGATTGAGATTAAAGGCCAAGCTCCAACTTCTGCAAAAACTGTGGTCCTGACAAAAGAGTGGCTGTGGAGAGAGACCTTAGCATCCTCCAGCTCCCTAGTTATCTGCCCCTCTGCTTCCTCTCACAGTTTCTCAGGCCTAAAGTCTTGACCTATCCCTTTCTCTTACTGTCTGGAATAAATCTCTCACATATAAAATGATATAATCTTATTTTTGATATGTTTAAAAGGCAAATAAACCCAGAAATCTTTTTCGACATCAGGCATAGTGAAGAACAGAGAGGCCATGATAAAGGGCCACACAATACTCAGATGCAGAGGACCAGGCACAGTCTTTAGTGGGATCCATATTTTGTAGTTACTGTTCAAACTTAGAAGAAACAGACATTTTCAACTATGTAAAAGCTCTGATGCTGTGACTCATAGGAGCTATTCTTGAAAAATCTACTTGACACTGAAATCCAGCTAATCAAAAATCAAAACTGAATTAAAATAATAAACTCAAAGATAGAGAAGATGGTATATATTACTCGTGTTGTTGAATCAATTTATGTGAAAGTTAACTCTTGGAATTTTGACACAATGAAAATCTTGTGTGTCTCACAAATAATAGTTCTAAGAACATCAACAAACATAGGTAAAAAGAGGAAGAGTTAGAGAAACTATTAGAGATAATGAATTAATACACTCTACAATTAAAATAGATACATAATAACTCCAATTTCTTAAACTTAGTAGGTATGTTTAAGACTTTATCTTCTCAAAGAAACATTTAAGATCAGAAACTTTTTCAAGTTTATTTTATTTCTAGTTTTCTGCTAAATATAAACTTATTAAAGTTGTTTATGTACTTTATAATTTCATTTTATGGAACTATACTTATCAATCTACCTCATCAACCATTCTTTCACTTTTCTTGCTATATATGACATTCTTATAGCTATATAATACAGACTACTTCTGAAATTATATTACTTAATATTAATGTTGGCTATTTCTAAAAATACAATTTTCTATTTCATTTATTATAATGCTTGATTTTTTTAAATGGATATATATACTTTTATCCAAAAATTCTGTCAGTCCTCTCCTTGAGAATTTTGACAGGCCATAAAGTGAATTGGATCATGGCTCATAAATGAATTTTCTAATTTTCTTTCAGGATGACCAGCATTTCTGTGAGCACGATGCTATGCAGCAAAGTTTAATTAAAGTTTATAGTGAACCTCTTAATACCAACACAAACCAAAGTCACATTCAGCAGCTCTCATCACTGATAGCAGTTCACTATACTTGGATAGACATTTAAAATACAAATGACTTTTTGATGAAGAAATGTTAGAGCTAATTGTTGATTTATCTTGTCCTGTTTCTAAGATTCCAGTTATCCATAGTAGGAACTCGGTCAGTATTTATTCCATTGAATTGAAATAATAAAGGTTTTTCACATCTTTGAAAGACTGACTGTAAATGAGATTTTACTTCTTTTTGTTTCATATCTGAAGACAGTACAAGGACCACAGGTGGAATGGAGACCTATCTTAATAGGAGGAAAATATTAAGCTATTCAGAATCCAGAATGGGCCATTTCAGAAGTGAAATAGTTTCTATCTAAATGTATTCAAGACTGGCAGTTTTCTGTAGTGTAGTGGTTATCACATTTGCCTGAACATGTTCCAGAGAATCTGGGGAATTTTCTTTTTCTTTCTTTCTTTTTTTTTCAGACAGGGTTTGCTATGAAGAACTTTAAGGTGTAAAATGTATTACTTTTCCAGTTTTAAGATTTTTCTGATCCCATTATCTGTTGTATGTAATGATTTTATTCATTTGAGTTGCAATTCAATTCGGCAAATATCCACTGATTGCCAAGTATATACCAGGCCCTGTTCTAAGTCCTGAGATGGTGGCTTTACTCAATGTCTTTATGTTCTTTGTCTTAAAGGAGTGGTTAGTGGAGAAGCATCCTCAATTGGCTTTAATGCTATATGTGAAAAACGAAATCAGCTAAATACAGAATTCACAATTTCTGCAATTGGAAGGCTCAGATGTTCTGTTTGTATTGATTGACATCACCAAATACTTTCTTGCTGGGGTTCAACAAGGATTTTTCCTCAGAAAGGCTTTCCAACAGTAGTGTAAAAATAAAATGTACAGAGCCTCTTCAGCTACGTGGATGTGAGGTGTAATCTAAACAATTATGCCCTGATCCTAAAGAAATAAATGAAAAACCATCTCTTTGAAAAATTGATGAGAAATGACAGACTTTGGCTTTCTTCCTGAGGTGAGGAAAGCAAGGCAGTCCTTTACTTTTACAATATAAACCAGCATTGAGTATGTGCACCAAAAAGTCACTCCATGGTACTCTTTCCAATGCATTTATATTCCATTATGAAGTCGATATAAAAATTCAACTAACTATCCAAAACTGAGACCATGAAATTTTATATGTACTCAAATTAAGTTTCATGCATGAAGTTTGGATTTCCTGCTGCAGCTTTCTCCATGTTTCATCTCTGTTGATAGTCACTGTGAGCACTGTTTATTGAATGCAGTCACGGGTGGAAAGTCAACAAACCCAGAAGATGCAGGTGTGGAGGTGATGAGCTCTGCTAGAGCCCATAGTCCCAAAGGAAAATAAACAGGCGCCATTGATTTAAATGGACGTAGTGTTGTCTGTAACCCTAGGGTCATTATCCTTCCTTTCCCCCTTCCTTTATCTCCCCCACACACGCATTTAGGTGACATGTAAACACTTAGACTTCAAGATGAATTTAGGATCATTCCTGAGAAACTTCACAGATCTTGTTCATCACAGGAAATTCAAAATTAGTAATGCCAAGGGCAATGCCTCATTAAACAATATCGAGAAGCAGCGTTCATTAAAACTTGCCACCTTTGATTTAATGCTGACTCATGGAGCTCATTTGCATTGTTACTAATTTTTAAAAGGCACCATCTGGAAAGCGTTGTCACTAACTGAAATGAAGTAAGCCTCGTTGTGTGTATGATTAAGAGAATCATAGCTAATTCAATATAAATTGCTTTCATTTGAATGAAACTAAATTCATCTCAACTTATAGTAATTCTTCATTGATTCCTGCTTTTCATTATCATAGTTTGGAAATTTCTCAAAGTCATTGTTTACCTGGTTTGCTGTGACAGTTTTCATTTGAGTCAACAATCTATGAGCCATAGTGTTGAAAAAATGTACTACCCTACATTTTAAAATGTCTTTTAGAGTTAGATGTGTCTGCATAGTGGCTCCCCTTTTTTTTTGGTTTATTTATTCATCTGTTCATGTGCACATAAATTGTTTGGGCCATCTCTCCCTCCTGACCCCCACTCCCTAGCTCCCCTCCACCCCCCTCGCTTCCAGGCAGAACCCGTTCTGCCCTTTTCTACAATTTTGTTGAAGAGAAGACATAAGCAATAATAAGAAAGACAAAGCATTTTTGCTAGGTTGACAAAAGGATAGCTATACAGAGAGAGTCCTAGCATTGCTTCTATGCACAAGTGTATTACAACCTGAATTGATTCATTTCTCCTGGACCTCTTCACTACTTCCTGGTCACCTTCCCATAGTGGCCTCTTTCAGTTTAAGATTACTATTTATTAGCTCTTCTACAGTGGGCACATCAAACACTTTCAAGTTTTGGGTTTCCTACTTTTCCCTATTCCTCCTGTATGCATCCTCCCCTTAGCGTGTGGCCCATGTCCAATAATATTACTGCATTTGTTTTAGGTCTAAAGTCTGCATATGAGAGAGGACATATGATTTTTGGTCTTCTGAGCCTGGCTAACCTCATTCAGAATGATGTTCTCCTGTTCCATCCATTTACTTGTGAATGATAAGATTTCATTCTTTTTTGTGGCTGAATAACATTCTATCGTGTATAAATATCACATTTTCTTAATCCATTCATCAGTAGTGGGGCATCTTGGCTGTTTCCATAACTTGCCTATTGTGAATAGCGCTGCAATAAACATGGGTGTGCAGGTGCCTCTGGAGTAACCTGAGTCGCATTCCTTTGGGTATATCCCTAGGAGTGGGATTGCTAGATCATATGGCAGATCTATGTTTAGTTTTTTGAGAAGCCTCCATATTGTTTTCCAGAGTGGTTGTATTAGCTTGCATTCCCACCAGCAGTGTATGAGGGTTCCTTTATCCCCATATCCTCGCCAACATTTGTTGTTGGTGGTGTTTTTGATGATAGCTATATTACAAAGCAATAACAATAAAAACAGCATGGTACTGGCACAAAAACAGGTACAAAGATCAGAGGAACAGAATATAGGACCTGGATTTGAATCCACACAGCTATGCTCACCTTATTTTTGACAAAGTTGCCAAAAACATACGATGGAAAATAGACAACCTCTTCAACAAATATTGCTGGGAAAAGTGGTTATCTGCCTGCAAAAACCTGAAACTAGATCCATGTTTATGACCCTGTACTAATATCAACTCAAAATGGACCAAGGACCTTAGTATCAGACCCAAAACTCTGAAGCTAGTACAGAAAAGAGCAGGGAATACTCTGGAAGCAATAGGTATAGGCAAGGACTTTCTCAATAGAATCCCAGCAGTCAGCAACAAAGAAAAAGGATGGACAAATGGGACTACATGAAATTGAAAAGCTTCTGTACAACAAAAGAAATGTTCTCTAAACTGAAGATACCACACACAGAGTGAGAGAAAATATTTGCCAGCTATACATCAGACAAGGGACTGATAACCAGAATACACAGGGAGCTCAAAAAACTTAGCTCCCCAAAAATCAATGAACCAATAAAGAAATGAGCAACTGAACTAAACAAAACTTTTTCAAAAGAAGAAATCCAAATAGCCAAAAAAAAAAAAAAAAAAAACACATGAAAAAATTCTCACTGTCTCTGGCCATAAAGGAAATGCAAATCAAAACCACCCTAAGATTCCACCTCACCCCTGTTAGAATAGCTATCATCAAAGAAGCCCCTTTTAATTTCCATTAATGTATCTATTACATTTCCTGAACTGGGGGCCCACAGAGTCCTACATGATAAAAAGGAGCAGTGTAGATTTTTCTCTAGGACCTCTGTATATATACCTTTATATACTAAGAGGAGTAGTGGAATTTTTACAATGAGACTGAAGCTCAAGCTTTCCTACCCCCCCCCCTTTTTTTTTTAACCTTGGCTTCTCTTTGCTATCAGTCTCAGTACCTCTAGAAATAAATTCTTCAGTAACAACGTTTAGGAAAGATTGAACAACAAAGATAGGACAAACTAACATAACATCGAAAGCTAACAACTAATTTCTGGGTCCTTTTATTCCACCCTTAAGGTTCATCTCAGCAGACCCACATTCTTGAATAAATTCAACCTTCACATGGCTTTCAATGTAATGGATTTTTTTTTCTGAAGTTTTTTTTAAAAGGAAATTTAGAAAAGGGTTGGAGAGTATAGGACACAGAAAAGCGTTCTAAAAATCCAATTTGCAATTTCCCTTTTCTGAGATTTCTGTGCCTTGTTGCATTAACACAAATCTGTCTTGTTCCTGATTCTCACCATCTCGCCCCAATATTTCCTATTCTGAATATTCTCTAAAACTGACTAGTAAGCTACCTCATCTATTTCACCCTTCAGCTGAGAAAGAAATTTCTCTGGACCCATCCTGTTTTAAAACCAAGGAGAGGAGAAATGCAAATAATAACCCAATCCCAATCTAGGAATTCTTGTGGGGAGGCAGTTTGACTAGGGTCTCTTTATTTTTTTTTTTCTCATTCTATACTCAGGAAAAATGAAAGATGAAAGTATTTATTTTGTCCACTCCCCTGCTTTTTTTCCCAGAAGGTAGCAGCCAAGTTTCCATGTCAAAGGCTAGTTTTATTTTAGAATCAGGTGGAAGCAGAGGACTGTTAGTCTGAAGCCTTGGAGAAAGAATTAGTGTGTTTAGTCTGCATGTGGTAGGAGAGAATGGGTAAGGCAGTAAGGCTGTGGGGTGTTTTGAGGTGGCTGGAGTTCAGCAGAAGCCTGCTGAGAAGTCTGAGCACTGCCAACACTGGCTGGGGTCATCAGTCACCCACACAATGTTTCTTAAAACATTGAGGAAGGGATATTCCTTCCTCAAGACACTGCTTCCATTGTCAGAAAATTTTACCAGTGCACAAGTTTTGTTAGAATAAGACACTTCCTTGCAACCTGCTGAAACACTATAATAAATAAGGATGTCTATCCATGTGTATGGTACCCCTTGGGTCATATGGTCTCCAGTCTGAGCAACTATACATTGTGGCCCCAGTTCTGGCCTTGGAAGCTGTGGGTGGAGTCTCTTTTATTAGTGTACTTTTATTGGTGCATAGTACCTGGATAGCAGGATTGGGACTGCAACTCATGCTTGGGAGGACACTGTATAGCAAAAGCAGCAACATCGGAAGTGGTGGCTACCAAGAACCAAAGAAGACATGCCTCATTCAGTTTTCCAAAGAAAACTCCAGGATTCAATCCAAGAGTGTGAAAGAGGCCCAGAAGAAATTTCTTCCAGTAGCAAGGCAGAGAGGGTTCTGCTGAAGACAGTGATAGTTGACCTGCTGAAGACAGAGGTACATGACTTGCCTTCTGACTGTGCAGAGCCTCAGCCTCTACCCAGGGACCCATAATACAGCTGCTGCCATGGCTCTGTCCCTAGGTGTAGCAGTGATCCCTTTCAAAACCAACTAGTGCCAAGAGGGCAACCTGTAGAAGCGACTTCCAGGTTGTAAGTTTTGGCTCTGCTGCCACACTAGTTTATCTGTGCCTCAGTTTCTTCCCTTCTAAATGAGAGTAGATTTCACCTTTCAGAGTTGGTATGACCACTAAATGAATTTGGGGGGAGGAATATATAAAATACTTAGAAGATAGCCTACCTCATGGCTCCTACTACTATTATCCCTGACTACCTTAGTCCCAACCACTTCCATATCTGCTGGAAGACTGAGATTCTCAGAACATCTAAGGTATAAGATAGGGAGGTTGGGGAAGTGGGATAGGGTAAGGAGACAGAGTGGTATTATTGCCTCCTGAAAGGTGAGGTCTCCATAGTGAAGTGCTCTAAGCAAAGGCAGAAGAAGAAAGGTGGTGCTGTGTGTACTACATGTTTCAAATATTTGGTTCAAAGGAAACTAGATAGTGGAGGAGTAATAGTCCTTTCCCAGAAAAGTGTAACTGTTCTTGGTGAGTACACAAGAGCCAATGAATACGGGACTTGAAGTTGAATACTTTATCCTGGCCTCTGTATAAAGCTGGAGGGGAATTTGCCTATAAACTAAAATAAGTAATGGGTTAAAACAAGGAAAAGTCAGTATCTTAGCTTAAAATGCTATAGACTGCATGTTTAAGCAACATTAATTTCTCATAGTCTGAAGGCTGGAAGTCCAAGATTAAGGGGCTGACATGTTTAGTTCTTGGTGAGGGCCTCCTTCCTGGTTTGCAGTGGCTACCATCTGTGCCTCTTCACATGGCACAGACAGGAAGCTCTCTTCCTTTTCCCATAAAGGCACTAATTTCATCATAGGACCATATCCTTTTGGTCTCTTCTAAACTTACATCTTCAAGGCCACACCTCTACCTTCCATTACTTTGGCTGGTAGGGCTTCAACATAATAATTGGGGTTAGGGGGCCATAAACATTCCGTTAACAGTCAGTATGTAGTCTTTTACCAAAGTTGAGATCTCATTTGAGAATCTGTGAACAGTTGGAATACCCATGACTTACTGGAGCCCTTCCTAAATTGGCAGACACTATGCTAAGCTCTTTATATGGACTTATGTCACTTAATTGTCAGCAAAACCTTTGAATGTGAAACTATTATCATCCAGTACCACATAATTATAAATATCAGGAGAAGTGGGTTGAAAATTTACTAGCTGAAAATGTACATGGTTTCTCTTTCAACATCCATCAAATTTTTAAGTTTCTTTGAATATTTCTTGAAAATGCAGTTTAAAGTTTTCATTATCACAGTTATCATAAAATCTTAATTCTCTTTTTAATTACTCCAGTCCACTTTTTTTTTCTTGGTGGAACTGGGGTTTGAACTCAGGGCTTCATGCTTACAAAGCAGGTGTTCTACCACTTGAGCCACAGCTCCAGTCCTCCTTTTTTAATTTCTAATCAAGCTGCATAGCTTCTGACAATTTTCCCAACCCCTGACTTATTTTTGATTTTGTCAGGTTTTCTTATGAAGCTGCAAGTGAAATTCTGGGGGCTATGAGCCAAAGAGAATATGCATAACTTCATTCTTTTCTCCTTTAAACATCTCTGAAAACTGGTTACATTTAGTCTTAAAAATTCTTTTATAACTGTGTTCAGTTATTTATATTTTGCTATTTTGCTTATATAACCTTATTAAGAATGGGAAATTAAAATGAATATAGTCTAAATCAAGATTTCTTTCTCACATAATTGAGTTACCCTCATGTAATGAAGGATAAAAATGGAGACAAGTTTATTATGTGGATACCTTTATGTTGCTTATTAATAAACTGTTCCATTCAATAGGGCTTGTTTCAAATTCCAAAGGATTAATTTCCTGTAAACACATTTAAGTGCTCATTTTCAGTCTTCTGCTCAATTGATCCCATATAGACTTTCCTACTCAAATGTCCCTAAACTTAAGATCCTATTTTGTTCCTTCTCTTGCTGTGATCATTCATTATAAAATGTTGCTATTTCATTGTCCTGATGTGGTGCGGTTATATTTCATGCTCATCGTGACTAGTTATTATTATAGCCCAGGGTCCAATCACTGTCCCCCTCCTCTATTACACCAATAAACTGGTTAAGGTTTATTATAGCCTCCTCTATTATACCTCTTAGTCAGAGTCCACACAGCTTCTCTGGCTCCATTCACTGTGCATCCAACTGCAGGTTGATCACCTGGAAACCCAAAAGCAGGCATTCCATACATAGAATTCAGCTGGAGGAAAGAAGCATCTTTTAAAAATGAAAGTGGGCAATTCATGAATGGTTGTGTTTATTAATTATTGGTGGCCCTAAGCCACTGGCTGACTCTCAGGTTTGATACAGAAATTGTAGTGATAGAATTACTAGACAGTGGCAGGAAAATCCTGGGAGAGCAGGAAAAGAGTGAGGGGTGGGGCCCAGACCTACTGACCAGTCTAGCTTGCTCTCTTTTCCCTTTCTTTTCTAGTCTCACTCCTCCTCCTACTCACTCTTCCTGCCCTCCTCTTCAGAACAGTCTTTTTTCCTTTCATTATATCTCTTTCCGTGTTCTTTTCACTTTTCCTCCTTTTTTTCCCTCCCCTTGACAACTACATGAACTAACTCTTCCAGGGTCTTTGCATATGGCTGTGTACACTGTGCAACTGCCCAGCTCCAGGAGATGGGTCTCTGTGAATATGATCCATTGGAGTTAAGCTGGGCAAACCTGAACAGCCTTATACTGTTACACTGAAAACTGGGACTACATTACATTTTAACAGGTTTGATTGTATATGACTCTGCTTACATGGGCACCTAGTAAGTCACGTCAGCACAGGCAGAACTGGAGACTTTGGGGAAATGAACAAATTCCACATTCCTGCAAGTACATCACCTTATCTATTTATCTGTTTATTGAACACCTGCAGGGTACAAGGATCCATTTTGGTGGCTAGGCTATGATAGTGAGCAAAGGAAAAATTCCTGAGACATGTGACAGAATAAACAAATAAATATAGCACATGAGATTGTAAGAAATACCATAGACAAATAAGGTGTGGAAGTGAGCTAGGGGGAGAGAGGGAGAGAGAGAGAGAGAGTCTGTTTTGGTGACAAGGGGCTACAATTTAAGTGGGGTTATATCAGGGAAGGCCTCACTGAGAGAGTAACATCTGAGAAAGGTGAAAGAGGTGACACATGAGTATGTCAGGAACACAAGCACCTCAGGAAGATCAGACAAGTGCCAAGGCCCCATGCAGTAGCAAGCCTGACTCCATGTTTGCTGATTCTGTGGTCCCTACTTGTGACTATGAAAGTGGCTGCAAGAGATGTCTGGCCAGCTCATTTAAAAAATATTGACCCAGGAGGTGATAACATTCTTGTCAGTGACTTCTGTACACTCTGGCTTTTGTTACTGCTCTCCTAGGGGCTATCCCTAGTGTTTTGTTAAATGCTTCAGTGCCACATTGTCCCACATTGCCAAGGGGACAATGTTCTGCTCCACAAGATCAACAGCTGCTTTACTTGTGTATACAGTTATTTAAACAGCAAATATTTATTAAGCATCTGCGGTGTGCCAGGAAAAATGCTATGTTTCAGGGATGGAGTAGTGAGCAAAATAAAAGAATTCTGCTTTGCTTTGGGATCTAATAATAATGATAGTAATAATAAATTATTAATAGCACTAGGAAGAAAATAAACAGTGTTTGCTGAAAGCATAAAATGGGAGAACCTACTGAAGAAAGAGAAAGTCATTTAAGAAGGCCACTCTGAGATATGCCATTTAAGTCAAATCCTTTTAGGTGAGGGCTGTTAGATTTGTGTTACTGTAGCAAAATAGCTAAGACCATCAACTTTAAAAGGGGAAAGGCTTATTTTGGACCACAGTTTGAGAGGAATTGGAGTTCATGGTTAGTGTGCTATTGCTTTGGGTCTGTGGCAAGGCAGCCCATCATGACAAGGAGGGCATTGTGGAACAACCTGTTCACGTCATGGCTGCTGGGAAGTAACTGAGAGAGAACAAGGATCTGGGTCCTAAAATCCCCTTCAATGGTAATCCCCCAGTGATCTCACTTCCTCTCACTACGTCCCACCTCTTAAAGGTTCCACTACCTCCCAACAGAACCACAGGTTAGTCATCAATCCTTGAACACATGGGACTTTGGGGAGACTTATCTGAGGGCTCCAACCTTGCAAAAAGCAGAGGAAACATTTCAGGCACAGAGTCTTTAGGGTAAGACAGCAAGGAGTACCATAGGAATAGACAGAAGGCTCCAGAGCCTGGAACTTGCTTATCAAGGAAGAACCTGATGACATGAGGCCAGGAAGGGGCTCTAGTGTACATAACTTGTAAGGTGCAGAAATGGGCTTGGATTTTACCTTCTGTTCAACAGGAAGCACTGGATGGGAATCACATGACCTTACTTGCTTCTGCTAGGGAATCCCACACACTCTACCAGTGTACTGTCTCACAGGTCAAGGCTGCAGGCAGAAAAAGCAGCTCAGAAAAGACAGGGGAGAGTGGGCTCTGGCCTGGATATGCAAGCACCTAAGGGAGGGGAGTGGGTGGAAGAGGAGGTCTTCCTCCTAGATTTGAGTCAAAATAACTCACTTTGATTTATGAGGATCTCACAATCAGGTGTCACTGAACTATTGCCCCATCCTGGGGAATACAGTGGAAGTCCATCCTGGACGGAAAACTGAGAAGCAGACATTACAGTTTCCTCTGCAGAATTCATCTGTCCAAGTCACAAGAATCTACAAACTGCTCATAGGCTGTGAATAGCACCTGATAGACCACAGTATGAAGCAGTCCTGTCTTTTTACTGTTTCCCACAACACTGCTAAGTAGCCTTGCTTTGTGACTAGTTAGGAAATCTGAACAGTGTACACTAAGCCTAAACGTATGTGGGTGGATGATCATACTTCATGAAGCAAATAGTTCTCTGATCAGCATCACTGTTGACTGGATAGAGTGTTTATTATTCACCATTAATATTGTCAGTACATACAGAAAAATGTGCTGACTAGAAAACTTTAAAAATTAATTCATTCTGTTTTAATAGCTGCAGGTCTGGAGGGATGGCAAAAGTGCTTAGTTTCAGTTATAAAATTATTTATAAAGTGTTGAATATGTTTGTTTTATAAGTTAACCTTTTATAATAAAGGCAATGCAATCAAGTGGACATGTACATTGAAAATATTAATAAATACATGGTAAATGATATAAATTATTATTCTTTAGCATTTGGAATGTCAAGGTCAACAGATAACCATATGCTTCACTTGCATACTCCTCAGCCCTAGGTATGTAAAAGACAGATTGAAATAGAAGCTGTTTTCCTACTGTAGGAACACATATGGCTATTTTAATGAGGGAATTATAGTTAATTATGTAACAAAAATGTTTGCATTCCATCATAAAATCAGGATGGTATTTTAAAACACCATTGTTCTAAGAGAAATGGCTTTGAATTCACCTGGAAGACTGAAGTTTCATTCTGCAATGACCTTTGGGAGGTCACATGATATCATGATATGACTTTCAAGAAACCTTGTGAACATCTGATAGGTTCTCCCTGAGCACATCTCTGGGAGTGACCACTAGGAGGCACTGGCTTCCAGAGATGTTGAAAGATTTGGAAGAGACCTCAGTCCCTTAAAGCATCCAGGGATGTGAGGAAAGGGCAGACCCTGGAGTGGAATGGCCAGGTTAAATGTAAAGGCAAATTCTCACAGAAGTCAGATGGATTTTTTTCTTTAACATTTTAAATGTGACTTCTATTTTGTTTTTCAATTGGCAATTTAGTCACATGGTACAAAACGATGGAAGGATTGTTAATCACCTCAGGATATGTTTGTTCTTGCTTTCTTCCTTACCTTGGCCAAAAAACTACATTTCCCAGAAGCCTCTTTAAAGAAGACATTGTGGCCACATGCCTAAGGAAAGTTGGCCGGTACTTCTGGGAGCTTCCTGAAGCGGGAGGATCTCCTCCCTTCTCCCTCCTGCTTCCTGGAAGGGGATCTGCTGCTGGGACTGAGGACACAGATCACAGCCTGAATAGGTGGAGTGACAGGCAGCACCCCAGGTGGCTCTGCCTTTATAGAATGGTAACTCTGCCCTGAATTGCTCAGCCGTGGACTTCCTTCTTGCTTCTTTCTCCCTTGGTTAAGCCTTGTGATTTTGATTTTTCTGTGAAATGCTACTAACTCTAATTTGAACTAATTTGATTAATAGTGAAATACCTCTCTTTTTTCCAGATACCACCCATATAATTCCCTCCCCCAAACAGTTTTTGTGTATTTTCTGATGCTACTTTAGCAGGTAGTGATTTTAATTGGGGTGATCTACTACTAGAGAATTGATGATATTTTAGATTTCATCTAAATGATGAATTTTTAGATAGTTTACATGCTAAAAAACAAATTGGGGTTTATGTGACATATCTACCAGAGATTAGTCTGTGGCATGATTGATAGGCATGCTTTTGTTATATTATATGAAGAGGTTGATGTGGGTGGGAGGTTAAGAGGAAAAAAGAAGAGAGCCCAAGAATGAATGGAGGGAAGAATTGGCAACAGAAAATGAAAGGAAGAAGAACAGGAGAAAATGTAAGAGTAAAAAGAACTTAAATGTAATTGCAACCTCATTCCTGGGAATAAGGGCAATCTAAGGGCATTGCAGAACACCAGGGATCCAAGCCTAGTAGGCAGGCTCTCATCTTCCTCCAAAGTGACTACATCTGTCTAGGCTTCCACAGTGCCTAGAACAGAACTTGGAATCTAGAAATTGCTCAACAAAAGTCTGTGGAATAAAGAAGAGATTTGTAAAAAGATTCAAGAAACCAAGGAGAAAGAAGTATAAGACTTAATGAGGAATCTAATATCCAGACCAAGGAACTAAAACAACCAAGGAGCAGTGTGGAGATGAGGCTGTGTCCTGCTCCAGAGTTACTCCATATTACATAGAACTGTGGCTTCCAGGCTATGCCTTGCCCTGAGTGACTCCAATTTATAAAACAGCAGTTTGCCCCATTTTGAAAAGCAAACACTGAGGCAGAATGACTATATCTTGTTTGGGCAAGTAAACAACCATTACCTGTCCAGCACAAACCATGTGGTAGACAGATAAATAACTTATTCATACAAATAAAAGATTATCACCTATGAATTTGTCAAATTAAATCAACAAAGGACATATGGCTGCATCAAACCCATATCAGAAATATAATTGTAAGGAGTATAATATGTGATCTAAGAGTTAATAAGAGTAATTAAGATTGGAACAGAAGAAACTGGCTATCAAAATGGTTCATGACTATCAAATGAAATCAGTAGTCATCAGAGAATTAACACCAAAAAAAGTGACATATTTTGTGAACTTATTGTTATTCAATAAACGGTGACATAATGGAAAGACAAGTGTGTCTGGCTATGTTTCTGACATAACTCATTCATAACAAACAGGGACTGGGGGTAATACTTAAATTCAAACAACTTATCAGGATGCTTTCAGTTGTGAATTTCAGAAACTCTAACTTGAAAAGGTCTGAAGTTCAACACAAGGAAAATATTTGTCTTCCATAATAGGTCCTAAATAATGCAGCCTTGAAGATCAGAGATAGCCATGAGGACCTGTCTTTTTCTTCTTAAGTACAGCTGACCTCAAGCTGGGAGGGAGCTCATCATAGCATCCTGGGAGTCATTTTCAGCAAAATGATATTCAGAGAGACAAAAGGAAATAATCTTGTGGCTTTCTTTACTAGTATAGAAGCTGTCCCAGAGGGCACTTACCTTTCTATCTCTTTGTTTGCATGCCGCAGAGGATGCAATGATCCTTAGTCTTACCAGGCCACCAGGCATGCGTGATGCCATTTTTCTGAACAGCTTATCTACTTGGGAGAGGAGTAGGACCCCAAACAGAAAGAAACCACTTCTTTTTGGAAGGAAGAACTGGGCAATGGATACTGTATACACATAATGAAAACTCTATACAGAGGTATCTTATTCCCTTGGGGACCTATGTAAACAAACATGTGTAAGCAAATATAGATGCCAAATTTAAATGCTTGTTAAGTTATTATTGAATAATTAAGATCCAATTTAATAATTATGGGGAAAGAATTGTCTTGCTTTTTGTTTGTACCGGAAGTTTGCTAACTTTTGATATCTTTCTAATTGCAAACATGTTTCTGGTATTTCAAATAAATTTTCATGGAGAAGAACGTGTGGTGGCCTGAACTGGACTTAAGGATATTTTCTGGGAAAGAAAGTGTGACAAGGAAGATGGCGGCGGGGGGGGGGGGGGGCTGGCAATTCCACTGCTCTCAGCTGAGCTAGCAAATACTGGATGACAAGACTTAGGTCTCCCTGTAAATGACTTTGAAGGACATTCAATTGAAAAGCAACTGCATTTATGCAAATGTCATGAAAGGAACCAGACAGAAATTGAACCAGCACTTCCCAAATGATACAGATCTGCAAGATTTCAGGGCCATAAGTGGTTTATAAGGTACAAAGTAGCATATCTTAGATACTCCTTGGACTTAGTATTAGGAAAAAGTTGGACAATAAATGTTATTCAATGAAGCAAATATTTGTAGAGTCCCACTCATTGCTGGAAAAAGTATAAATCAAAACAGAGCTATAGGCTTCATAAGTTTAGTAGAAGTAAAACACGTACCTAAAGATGCTTCTTTTCTTGGCTTATAAACCACCTTTCACCTAACTATAGGGTAGCACTGATCCTATTGATGGTAATTATTTACCTGTTTGTCTTTCTTCTTAATCTGATGTGAGCTCTTTGTGTTGGTATCATAGTCATCATAGGCTTTGAAACAAAGAGATATCAGTTGTTCAATCATTGCAAATTTATCAAGTCTATCTTATACTATTATGAGCCAATAATGAATTGATAATAAGGGGTCAAATTAAAAGATTATCTAAGTGAAAATCAAGTGTGAAAGCAATGGAAAAGTGTGATAAAGTCCAAAGAGTACTGAAGACATTCTGATACTCAAACACACTTTCTGTCTGGTACAGCCAGTTAACCTGTGGTCCATGCAGGCACATGTGTTATATAGTACATGGTCAGATGTATGGCAACTCAACTAAGTTACTTTTCCTCCATAGCTATTAGAGTTTAAAATAACTCATCTCTAGCCTTTGTGCATAAGTTAAAAGCAACAACTTTGTAACAATAGTTCCTTTCTCTATTTTTGAAGCAGCTAAGGAAAGAGCTTGAGTTTTTCATTAGTTGACAGACTCTCATTTCATATAGATCACAATTGGATATGTGAAGTCTTATTTCTTATTAAATAAACTCTTGAACTTTGGGGAAAGTTACTAGACAGTTTACAATAACTGTTAAATCCTATTGTAAAGTTAAGTTATGCTGGAGGTTTAGAGAAATGACACTTCTTGAGTCACCATCATACTCAGATGTCAGTAAGGGGCGTCAGTAGCAAACTAAAAAATTAAAATCTCGATGATCTTGGTGTTCATTCCTGTAAGTATCTATGAGGTTTTTTCCTTTGTGTAACTGTATGTTTAGTTAAGACATATGTAGCGTTAAGGAACTACTTAGCAGAAATGGGGCTTTTTGAACCCCACCAATCTTTACCAATCCCCTTTCCAATCCATAATAAATAAACATATAATCTAAGAAAAAGTAATGTGCTTTCTAGACTATTTCTGTAGTCATCCCTTGCAACCCCAAATTGTGACTGCTAAACTCCTAATATGTAGAAATCCTGAGATGTCTTTGTATTTAGTTGATATATACCTGTCACAAAGACTATTATGGCTACCCCAAATCTCTGGTTTTTGGCATAAGGGATGCCATCAGACACTATTGAATAATATATATCTTATATTTGTCATTACCTTTATAAGTACAAGGAAATCATAAACCTTATAAATACTGACAGTTAAGTAAGCATTTATCAACAGGGATGAACAAATGTGTACCCAAGTGTAGAAAGCTTGACAAAGATGGTTTCTTTTTATTCACACTTCTCATATACCAGTTTTTGGCACCTGTAGATGTTTATCTTATTACTCTTCTCCAATAGACCCCTGTTTGTATTTCTAGAAATCACTCGCTAACAGTGAAGTACATACAGCATCTGTGCCACAAACTGTTCCTGTGGCTGAGTTGTATGGAGAATGATGCTTTCACTACAATACAATACTCCAGCATGACACTTGCTTGTAACATGGACAGGATACTGTAAGCCCTTTCTTTAGCCCTGACAACAGTGACAAGAGAAGGACCTATAGTTGCAAAATAGTTGTTTTTAACTTAGCCTAAGGGCTACAAACTGGACTATCCTAGACTTTAATAACCATAGGCTAAAACTTAGTTGAGTTGCCACACATCTGAACTACGTACTATGTGTGTACACATGCAAAGCAATACATTGGAATTTCTGAACAAAAATTTAGATTTGTTCTGGAAAAAATGTAGTTGTATGTTATTTAAATTATTTTATGTTGTCTTTGATTCCTGCATTACCATCTTTGAAGATTTCATTGAAATTGAGATGCCTAATCTCAAGGGACTTTTCTGATGAAATTATTAATAAATAGCCCAAATGATTCAGGCCTTAAGGATATACATAAATTATCAATGAGGGATTAAGTATAGGCAAGGCCTTCAAAAGCTTAGGGGGGAACTGATGAAGCTGGAATTTCACAGAGGATACAGACTTCTGCACAAATGAAAAGGGGACTAATTGAGTCCCATAAATGGTTTGATGATGCACTTAACTTAAAGACAAAAGACTTGTGACTGAAAAAAGGAAAGGAAGTGGAGACAAACATAGATGCCAACAGAGGACACTGCGTTGTGGCTGTATGATTCCCAAGAAGAGGGGTCCAACTTTGTGATAACATTAATGTCTATTGACTTTTTAAGTACCCTTGAATGATTTCTTGGAGCCAATGGGCCATTTGTTTTGAGGCTGTGATGTTTTCCTTTATCTTTAAGAGTGCAATAGAACCTTTGATGTAATAAGGTCAAATTCAACCACTCTTGCCCAGACTCTGTGCAAAAATACTGGGTTCGAGTTTCCAGGGAACATGAAGAAGTCATTTCAGCCAAGCTTTTACCACCCAGAAGTCCTTTTAAAAGACTTTCAGAAGCATCCCGAATTTGCACATTACCTCCTTGACCTTGCAAGCAGGGGTCAGAGCTGGAGCACGTGGTTTCAATTGTCTGATAAGATACATCACTCAGTCTTGGTCTGGCTAGAGGCTAAGCCAGCTGGTTTCTATCTCTTCTCTCTAATCATTAGACATTAGGCAAGCCATGAAAATGTTATCATAGCATTTTATTAAAGTTGCTACCAAGTTGCATGATGAATGAGGAAAAAAGAAACAGTGGAAAAAAAAACTAAATTATTCTAACAAAATCTACATTCTTAAATAAAGTAAAAAACTCATGACTCTTGTTTGTGAGAATTTTTTTTTAAATTTTGATAAGAAGCTTTATTTCTTTTGAATAACAGACAAATGTCCTTTTATTAGTAAATGTAAATTATAAAAGTACCTCTAATTTTATTTCGCCTTTAGTTGCTAGAACATTTACACTTTCGTTTAATGACGGTGCAAGAATTATGTTGTCCCCATTTCCTAAACAATGAACATTTACACTTTCGTTTAATGACGGTGCAAGAATTATGTTGTCCCCATTTCCTAAACAATGATCTCTTCTTTCTCTACATGATTTCCATTTTAAAAATTTTAGGTTAACTATTACTTAATGCCATATAAAAATGGTTGTATTGAGCTCATCTGTCTAATTGAATATATCTTAATTATAGAAAGAAAACAATAAATTGTGACTGTAACCTTAAAGCACTAAATAACTGATTAATGACATTGAGATATGTCACCCTTGTAGACCTATTGAATATATCACATTCTAATTGGTCTTATCGGCTTGGTGGAAGATAACCTTAAGCACTCTGAAAATGTATTTTCTATCACCTAAGACTTAAATACTTAAGAACATAATGGAACCTGATGCCTTTATAAGTAGTAAGTGTTATATTAGGACTCTTTCAATTGCATGCAATGGAAAGTTCAATTCAAACTAGCTTAAGGTAAAAAGAAAATATATTGGCTCATGTAATTAAAACATACTATGGTGAGCTTAAATATGGCTGGATACAAGGCTTAAAAATGTGATCCTCTCTCATTCTCTCTCTCTCTCTCTCTCTGTGTACATACATGCATGCATACATCATACTTAGGCCTCATGTATACTACATATTCTCTGTAAGCCAGATCCCTTATGATGGCACCTATGGTTGCCATCAATGACTACCTTGCAATTTACCCACTCATTAATCCAGAAGAGAGATTGTTTCAACAGGGCCAACAATAGCCCTGCTGGTAAGTCCAGTTGGTTCCAACTGATCCATGTGTTCACCTCCAAACCTCTCCCTGGGATAGTGGTACACAATAATTTGTTGGAAACTTGTATAAGTCACAGGCCAACACAAAGCCACAGCTCCATGAAAACCACATGGACGATGACAGGAGATGGGCGTTATCAAGGAGGAAGTTATGGAGTTGTCATCAGAAGGGAACAGGCAAAATCACAGATGTTTACTATAATAGTTCACTCAACTACACCATTTTTTCTGGACCTTGTTTTTTCCAGGAAATTGGATGGCTGCTTAAAAGTTAAGATTGATCCGAGGACCAAGTAAGATCCTGGTCTTGATTATTCACATGAGATTCCCATGAACCCCTGATGAATTTATTTTTTTTTCTCGTTTATTCATATGTGCATCCATTTTGGGGGCCATTTCTCCCCCCTACCCCACCCCCTCTCTCTCCCCCCCAACCCCCTCGCTTTCAGGCAGAATCTGTTCTGCCTTATCTCTAATTTTGTTGAAGAGAAAGTATAAACAATAATAAGAAAGACAAAGTGTTTTTGCTACTTGAGATAAGGATAGCTATACAGGGAGATTCCTAGCATTGCTTCCATGTATAAATGTGTTACATTCTAAGTTGATTCATCTCTAACTGACCTTTTCTCTAGTTCCTGATCCTCTTCTCATATTGACTTCTGTCACTTTAAAGTTTCTGTATTAGTTCCTCTGCAGTGAGGACATCAAATACTATCATGTTTTTTGGGTTTCTTACTGATCCCCATACCTCCTGGGTGTGCTTTCACCTTAGCATGTGACCCAAGTCCAATCACATTGCTATATTTGCCCTAGATCTAAAGTTTGCATATGAGGGAGAACATACAATTTTTGGTCTTCTGAGCCTGGCAAACCTCGCTCAGAATTATGTTCTCCAGTTCTATCCATTTACTTGTGAATGATAAGATTTCATTCTTTTTCATGGCTGAGTAGAATTCCATTGTATATAAATACCACATTTTCTTAATCCATTCATCAGAAGTAGGGCATCTTGGCTGTTTCCATATCTTGGCTATTGTGAATTAATGAAAACTGCATAGTGGTGTTAATGAATGACACAGACCAAAATTTGCTTTCTGGAATGCTGGGATTGCAGGTATGTGCCACCATGCCTGGCTCCAAATTTTGTTTTCTGCCAGTACAGTTGGAACAATATGTCGGTTTATTCAAATACTTAACTGCATATCATTCTACAAACTTGATGATATATTTACTGTTCCATATGTTGCTTACAAAAGCTCCAGGTTACATTGGCCACATTGAATGTTTTTGTCTATTCTTTCTAGTCATGGTAGGATTTTTGTGAGGAGAGATGAGAATTAGTAACTCTTAACTTAATTCATTCTATCCCTTTCTCATCCAGTTTATTAAAAATAAAGTACATTTTAAAGTAAATATGTTTACTGCTCAATCAAAAATAAAAAGAATGCAGACAAAGATTTATGGCAAACAGGCAGCTTAACTTTAATTATATATATCATATGCCTGAAGTTCTTCAGGGACAAGGTCCCAGAAATATTTCAATAGTTTTTTGTATGTGTGATCTAGTAGCAAATAGAATGTTCAGCCTTTTAGAAATCAGAACAAAAAAGAAGAAAATAAGATCAAGGACAGGACAGTCAAGCATGCTAGTAACAGGCCAGGTCTCTATAAGCAAAGCAAGTCTCCAGCCATTCATCCTTCCAGGACGCAAACACTTACTGAGTGCTTTCTCTGTGCTGAAGGTTGTGTTGTGACTTAGAGATAAAAAAGAACTCAGAAGATTTACAGTCTGCATAGATAATTCAAAGAGTAAAAAACAATAATGACAATATTAAAAAAATTTAATCATTAAGATGACCTTTGGGTGCAAATAAATCTGAGCTTGAATTCTGGTTCTGCCCTTCTTATCTGGGTTATCTTAGGCAAATTACTTCACCTTTTAAAGTATTACTTTACTGATTTACAAAATAGAGTCAAGAATACCTGCTTTGTAAGATCAATGGAACATTAAATGAAGTAACTAATGCAATAATAACAAACATTTACAGAGCAGTACTCTGAGCCAGGCAGGGTTCTAAGTTCTTTGCATATACAAGTCCATCACCTTTCATCTGAAAATTTGAAATCCAAAATGATTCAAACTCTGAAATTTTTTGATTCCACAAGTGGAGAATTCCATAGCTGAGCTCATGTGATGGGTCACAGTCAAAAAACAGAAAATATTGTATAAAATTACCTTCAGGCTGTGTGTAATGTGCATATGAAGCATAAATTGAATTTTGTGTTTAGACATGGGTCCCATTCCCAAGATATATATGAGATATCTTATACTTATATAATACTTTTATATATATATATACATATATATATATAAGTATTCCAAAATTTGAAAAAAATTCAACATCCAAAACACTTCTGGTTCCAAGCATTTCAGATAAAGGATGTTCAACTTGATTCATTTATTCTTTGCATAATCCTATGAGGCAGGTGCAATTGTTTCCAACTCCATCAAAGATATGGGGAAACCAAGACACAGAGAACTAACGACTGCATATACCTAAATGGCACAGTTGGGATTTGAACACAAACAGTCTGGCTCCAAAGCCTCTGTTCAGAAGACATAGAAATAGACCTTGAGTTAACTATTTAAGGACAATTTGTCTTTCAGCTGCACTGGCTGTAGGCCATGGATTTCTTCTAGCTCTTTGCATGATGGAGGTCTCCCTCAGCTGCACAGAGAGCCTTAGACAAGACCATGTCCCTCCAGGGGAAACCTGGATCTGAGTAATGTATACTGGAGGACCCTCCACTACAGTCTGACTCAGGACATCCTGGTGGGCAACCTAACTTCCAGTTAGGCTGGCCAAGGCTTTGTCAGGTCTGCATTACCATTAGACTTCTGCCTCTGCTCCATCCTGCTTGCTTCCTCTTTTCACAGGGATACCTAATCAATTACCTGATCACTTGAAGTTGCCCCATGGCTCAATGATGCCCTCTTAAGGTTAAAAATTCTTTTTCTTCTATTTCATTTAGGATCATTTCTATTGCTATGTCTTCAAGTTCACTGATCTTTTCCTCTGCAGTGTTAATAACCTCAGTGTCTTTCCTGTCTTGCACAGTATGGTTTTCATCTCTAGAAGATATATTTGGGTGTTTTAAAATTTCTTCCAAGTTCTTATTTAACTTTTTGAATATATTGAATACAATTATAATAACCCTTTCAATATACTTGTCAGCTAATTGTATGTAACCTTTGTATCTCTTCTGGTTTTGTTTAGATTGATTGATCCCTCCTCCCTCTCCCTGCCATTATTTTCCTGCTTTCCTTTCTTGTTCCTTTTTCCTCTGAAAATTTCTCAGGCAAAGGAATTCTTCAAGACCTTCTAGCTGTCCTATTGCTCATTATACAGATTCCTCATCTTTCCTCTGTATCAGTTTGAGGGTATGATGACAAAATTATTACAGAGAGTTAACAGAGTATTAAATTGTATTAAATGTGTGGAAGAGACTCATATAGTGCCTGATCCCTGTTAAGACATGACTGCTAAGTTGGATTACAGTTTTCTGAAAGCTGAGACCTCTGGGTAAAGGCACCTCTACTTAACTTACTTGCAAAAATAAGGTGCACTCACAGTAGACATGGGAACTTAGGTTTGAGTAACATCCCTCTCCTATGAAGATCTTTTTAAATGCTTGAGAGAAATCTTGCTATTCAGTTTAAAAGAGCACACTCATTTAAAAACAAGCCTCCTGCTGGGTATTGTGGGTAGTACCTGTAATCCCAGCTACTTGAAAGGTAGAGATGGAGGCCAGCCCAGACAAAAAGTTAGAGAGACTCTACACAAACCAATAGCTGAGCATGGTGGCATGTGTCTATCATCCCAGCTACTCTAGAGGCATAAATTGTAGGACTGTGGTGCAGACTGGCCAGGGAAAAAGTGAAAGACCTTACCTAAAAAATGACTACAGAAAAAGGACTTGGGGCATGGCTCAAGTGACAGGACACCTGCGTGGCAAGCACAAGACCCTGAGTTCAACCACCAGTACCACAAAAAAAAAAAAAAAAAAAAAAGAAAGAAAGAAAGAAAATTCAAACCAAAACAACAATAAAGCAAGGCTCCTGTTGAACTGCCTCCCATGTGAGTCCTGTGTCCTTGCTGGTCCTCTGCCATGTATGCTGTCCTGTGCTGATTTCTTCTTCAAATGATATATATCTGTTAAGTTGGCAGGATCAGCTAAAACAAGCATAGCATTCCAATTATGAATTTTGTGAATGCTCCTGCATGAGTGTTTTGTATATGTATGTTCCTATTCAATTGATGTAGTTTATGATTTTCTTTTCAATCAAACTTTTATTCCATCAGAGATGGAAAACTGACAATTTTCCCATTGCTTTCTCGATTGTGTGTATTGTGTATGTTTTGAAGAAATTCAGAATAAATAAAACATCTGTGAGAATTTTTTAAAAAGGATAGTGGCTTTTTACTGGTTAATGCATAAGGAACACATAAATCTTCACTGGAGAATAATCAATAATCAAAGCAGTCAGACAGAATTTTGACTCAAAGACCCAAATCCTGAGCAGACCTAGATCATAATCTCTCTCGTTTCCAAAAGCGGAGCTCCCATGACAGCAGCAAATCTGCACATTTGCTTTCTCTACTGGCAAATCACAGGACCATTGTCCAGCCACTAGAATCAATGGTTACAGCCAAAGATAGAAAAGAACATTTGATAAAAATCAGCTAGTTTCCTTTCACGCTGAGAAAGCATCAAAATGCTTACATATAAACTGGATGTGGCAGAGCACATCTGAATCCCAGTACTTGGGAGGCACAGGCAGGAGGATCTCAAGTTTGAGGTCAACCTGGGCTACATAGTGAGATCCTGTCCTCCTCCCCTGGCAATAAAACCCCCACAAAACTCCAAATGAGCAGGGTGAATGAACAAATGACCATGTTAGATAGGCTACTCCCTGAAATCCCTAAAACTTTGAAAGATTTATGTTTACTATCTTTAAAGACATGTCTCATAGCTGATAGTGTTCAAGCAGAGGCTATTTCAGTCCAGTGCAAGTTGCCTTTCTTGGCTTCTGGTAGGAAACGTGTGTCTGCCAGTTTGGTGCTAGGATATAGTAAACTTGAAAAACTTTAAAATACTGACCTAAATATTCACTTCACAAAATAAGGGTATGAAGAAGTGTTCAATATCATTTTTTAAAAGAGAAATTCAAATTAAAGCCATTTGAGATAATCCTACAGACTGAAATGAATTTATTCTGTGTGACTCCATTTATATAGAATTGGGAACATTGGCTATTGTTATGAGTATCATACTATAGAAAGTTAGATATTATGAGTGTATTAGTTACTTAGCATACTTACCCTGTATGAGCATTGATAATAAAATGTTACACATACATACTGCAAAATGTGATATGTAAGTTAGCTAACCCTAAGCTGTACGAGAAGATAAAGATAAGAACCTGCATATAACGACTACCCACGACTACCGAGTGAGAGAGGACCGAGAGCGAGTTGTGTGAGAGCCCACGCGCCCCACACTTCTGGACCCAGACACGGATCGTCCTCCACCTCTGCCGTGGGGTCCACGAGCCGAGTGTCCCGGTCAAGCAGAGGCGAACCCAAGAGAGAGAAGGGCCGTGGATTCCCTTGGTGACCCGGAGGGCTTATCGATTCTGAGAACCAGCCGAGACCGGTTTGGAGCCAGCCACCGACAGACTAAGAAGACATTCTATGTGAGTACAGCTTGGGGAACAGCTGAGAGCGCAGGCCACTAGGTTAGGACCGACCTTTAATAAATGTGTGTCGTACTGCAGATTGATTTGATTACTCTTGCCTACTGCGCTCCGAGTGTTACTGTGCTCAGGACAACTATTTTCCAGTTGGGCTGAATATAACCCAAGGTGGCCTGGCGGAGACCTACGTCCCTAACTCAATGCATCTGTACAAGGATATCTACATTTTGTGGTAGTGTGACTCCAACAGAGTTCAACGAGACCAGTGGAAAATGAGAAGTCCCTGAATCCCAGGACAGTGTGCCTACTGGAGAGAAGCACAGGAAAACTTTATGGGATGATGGCAAAGTTATAATAGCTTCGTTTAGATGATGGTTACCTGGGCGTATAATTTATCAACGTTCATCAAAATGTAAACTAAAGATATATGCATTTTCCTATGTACAAATTCATTAAAATTAAAAATTAATAATTTTCAAATAAACAAAAGAAATCCACCACCTACCTATAATCAGCTGAGTTTCCAGATCTGTTCTAGCTCAAAAGACTACAGTGGTGGAATCCTCTTATCCATGAATTATGGGAACCTTCAAACCTGTAAGGTACTCTTCAGAGCAAATAATTTCCATTTTCCATTAGGCTAGTTGGGTTCTGTTGGGTCTTCCTTACTAAAAAAATAGATATTCATGTGCACATGCATGGAGGTGGGGACAAAGGTCTCAGCCAGGCCAACATGTGGTATGGTAAGCCCATCTAGTATAAAGCTACTGGAATGTCATAGGAGCCTCCAAGCACCAAAAACATCCCTTCAATACTTCTTAAGGAAAATGCCATTAGGCTACAGAGACAGAAAACAGGAGAATAAATACAGTAATACATGGAAACTATAAAATTCATACACTGAGCAAAGGATGGACTGTATGTAATTCATACTGTATGTCCACAGTAGAGGGTAGAGAACAAGAAAGAACTTACAGTGACAGATTCATAATAGGGAGTTAGAAAAAATGGAAACGACATTTTTTGAGACCAGAGGAAGAAATTGCTTGACTCAAAGTGGAGGGGTGTTGGCTCCCCCTCTTTTCCACCAGAGAGCTCATGAATGAGGAGAGCGCTGCTCAGAATGGTGTGGGTTGCCTTGGACAGTGGCAGGAAATCATTTAACAGAATGTCCTTTTCTTTAAACCTGTGATTGCATCATACAGATAAAGCCACTGTCTGTGTTTTATGCACACTTCAAAGTAATATTTTAAATGGGAAAAATTATAAATGCTAGAATTCTGGAATTTCTCTTTGAAAAATAAGCTAAAAGTAATTTAAATTAAAATACACTGATTAAAACAGCCCTGTTTCAGATTTTGAGGCATGTCTGTTCTTACTGATTATTATCTCTCAGTTATTTAATATAAACCATTCCTAGATCAAGAGAATCAGGCAGAAGTTTTGCGATAAAGTTCAGGAACTATTCACAAACAGCCCCAAAAAGCTTCACAGATAGCCTCCTGAAGATATTTAATAAGTCTGTAATAATCAGTACATGATCCTCAAGAAATGAGAATAAGAAACAGCTGCTGCGTAGTAAATCCCAGTTAAAGTAGGGATTAATTCTAAACTCATGTCACATTTAGTCAGTTTTCATTTGGGACAACAAGGAAAATATTTGCCAGGCTCAGGGCAATTATATATTTGTCAAAACAGATGAAACATAAAATGTTAATTTTGTTTTTTTCTCAGATAAATATTTCTGCGGAATAATCCATGAAGAAAGACTGCTGACAGTGCTTCCTGTGCCTGTCCTTTGCTGCTCTACTTCATTCCCTCTTTTAAATCTGGTCTTAACTCTGTTTGAGAATTCCTTGCTGGTGATGAATCTCTCTGTAGCCATCCTTCACGTCTTCATAATACTTTCATTCTTCATTACCATGCCTCATGCAGTCAGTGCTTCTACTCGTGGGTATGACTATTTCTGAGAATTAGAAGATTGTGATTAAGAGCTCATGCCTTAGGCTTTTAAGGATCTGAGTTTGAATCCCATCTCCCTGTGATTTCTCCAAGCTTTGTTATTGTTATTTTTGTAAATTACTTATTTCATCTACAACACGGGGATACGTGTAACGTAGGGTTGTAATGAACTAGTTCATGTAAGCGCAGTGTCAGCATATGGAGAATGGTAAGACGTAGTTAGGATGGCAGTGATAATGATGGATGCTCTTACAGAGGTTTTACATGTTCATTGCTCGTGAATCACCTGGGCAGGGGTGGCAGCATGCATTCCGCTTCAGTAGGTCAGAGATGGCCCCGAGAGGCTGCATGTGTCACAAGCTGCTAGATGTTGCCATTGCTGCTGTCCCAGGGCCATGCTTTGAATAGCAAGGACCTTTTTTCCCATGGGCAACCTGATGTTTGCTGATTTGTTATCAGTTAGGTGCTCCTTCATCTTTCAGTTGTTAAATTTGTGATTTAGTGAGCTTGTATCCTCCAGGAGACCAAAACAAGATACAACTGAGTCTATCACAGGTATGCAGAAGTCTGGCTAATCTTGTAATTTTGAATCAAAGATACAATTTGTTCTTCCACAAACTGAGTACTAGACATTTTTTCCTCTATTGATCTGCCTGTCAGTGACTGTTAGCTTATTCACAGGTTTGGAGTCAGCAGTTTATCCCCTCTGTGCCCTCACCATGAACCAGGATTGCACAAAGGCACAGGGGTTGAAAACAGCCCCTAGGCAAGTCTGACACTCTCACCTGCACTTCAGTCAGACATGTGTTGAACTTGTCCCCATGGCTGCCCCACTGACTTTGTGTCCTGCCTCCTGCTGGGCCCAACTATCCCTAACATGTGGAAAGAGGAAATAAGAGGGCAAATGTGTCCTGCCTAAAGATCAAGCTCATCTATCTTCTGGCTTCCATTTGATGGGAACCTGTCTTAAATCCCCAAGGACCTGTCTTAACTTCCCAACTTGTGCTGTTGCCTACCTGACCACAACATCTCTTATTCAATAACCTATAGTGTACTATTTATCTCAGCAGAATGTAAACCTTCTTTAGCCTCTTTTGATCTCTCAGTTGTCAGACATTCAGTAGAATTAGCTCAGTGGACTTTGAGTCCTGATGCCAGTTGCAGGCATATACTATCCCACATACTCACACCTGACCCATTGGCATTTGCAGGAAGGTCTTGGCCACAGCAGATCAGCTGTTGGGGTTGAACAAGTGTTTAGAATGCATTATCTCCATAGAGACAGCACCTGATTCTACCCTGGGTCTTCAGCAACTCATATTGTAAATTCCTTCAGGGAAGACATTCTTTCCTTTTCAAAGTCTGTCATTGATAGGTTAGTGAGTTAGAAGGAATGACAGACACTGAGGGAACATTTTCTCATCTGCTCTTAGAGATAGTATGGGATAGTCTTTACATTGACTAGGAAATATGGAATCAGACCAGGATTTGAATTTTAGCTTCATTCTTTACTGGCTATGAGAATTTGTACAAGTTATTATATATACACATATGTATATCCTTCTATCTATCTATTTAATATCTATTCCTTTTCAAAAACAAAACATTTCTTAATGTAAATATTTAAAAATGTATAATAATATAATAAATCCTAAAATACTCATGCACTTACAACTGTGCCTTATCAATTTTCAACTCTTGGTCAATCTTATTTCATCTTCAATTCATTGTCTTTTCTATATTATTTAGAAATAAAACCCAAGTATCATATGAGGTTATCAGTAAGTATTTCAGTGTATATCTCTAAAAGACAGGGATGCTTTTAAAAAATTAACCATGATGTCCTAATTGCCAGATTGATCAATATCCAGTAACTGTTCAAATTTCAAATTACCTCATATTTTTTATGTTTTCTTGAATGAGGATCTAAATAAGATCTGTATATTGTGATTTTGCAAAATATTTTAGATGTCAGTGCTCATGAATATAATCTAAGCTACTTGGGATGCTGAGATTGGGAGGATCTTGGTTTGAGGCCAGCTCAAGAAAATAGCTTGTGTGATCCCATCTCTAAAACAACCAGACCGGAGGTGTGGCTCAAAATGTAGAGTGCCTGCTTTGCAAGCATGAAGCCCTGAGTTCAAACCCCAGTCCCACCTCCCCCTTCAAAACATCTCAGGTATCATAACCTATCTTATCCTTCCCAATACTTTTTTTTTCTTAGTGTGGAACTATAACATCATTTAGCATGTCCCTTTATCCAATCGCCAAATTGCTATTGGATCTAGAGGCTTCATAAAATTCAAGTTTCATTTTTAGCAGAAGTATTTCACAGGTAGCATGGTGTTCTTTATCAATGGGCACATTTCTTATTCTATCTTTTTAGAGATAGTCAAGCCATTGATGACCACGGGTACATTCACTAATTCACCAGGTGATTCTTTGGGTTGATTCCTCAGGTCCTCAACATAACTTTAGTCACTTTTATAGCTTCATTACAATGTACTATAATGAACTGGTCCAGATACATCATGTACTTTTCTTGGTATGTCTTGAAAACCATTGAAATCTCCAAGATTTTCTGGTTCTTTTTGCTGGGAAATTGTATTTAGATGTTTTCATCTGGGCACTCAGAATACTTATTACTATAGATTTGGTTATTATTTCTTAGTGTTTTCTGTAAACAAAGTTTTTGCTTAAAATATAATTCATCATAAATTTAAACTGATACTCCTAAATCAAATTGAGGAATACAGCATTTTAATTTAATTTCTTTGATCGTAAATTTGAATCTTCTTTTTCTCATGCTGAGTTCTAATGACACAGAATGATAGAATTAAAGTATCAAATAGCTCTTGTTTGCTTATTTCATAATATGCCCACAATAGTCTTGAAATTATAAAACATTTACCACCACACAAATGATTAGCAAAAATAATGTAATATTTTTTCTCCTTCTTAGGATAGATCATGTTAGAGATAGTAGCCAAATTTGCATGTTTTTAAGTCATTTTGAATCTCTGCACGATTATGCTACCAACTCATTTGGTTAACTTCGTTTTTTATTTTTATGGATTGATTTTTTTTTGCTTTAATTTTTATATAGAGTATTTACATGGTCTATTCGAAATCTAATAAACAAGTTTAGTTTCCATCTGACCACCCCATCCTTTTTACCCCCTCCCATACGCAACCACTCTTTCCATTTTATGTTGTTTTTCCTATGCTAGTCTTCTATTTCTGCCGTAAGTTACCAGTAATGTAGTGGCTTTATAAAAAACACAAATTTGTTATCTACAGTTCTGTTTATTAAAAGCTGACATTGCTCTCCTTAGACAACAATCAGTGTCAGCAGGGCTCTGTCTTTCTGGAGGCCTCAGGGGCAAATCCATTGCCAAGCCCTTTGCAGCTTTCAGAGGCCACTCAGGTTGCTCAGCTAGTGGCCCCTTTCTCCATCTTCAGTGTTGCATCTGGCTTACCTTATGCTTATGAAGTCACATCTTCTGCATAGTTCCCTTTTCTGCCTCTCTCTTGACCTTGAGATTACCTTGGGCCACCTAAACAACCCAGGACAATCTCCTGTCTCAAGGTCCTTAATATAAGCAAGTCCATGGAAGGTAACAGGTTTCAGGTTTCAGGGATTACGATCAGGCCCTCTGTGCATTCCCAAGTGCAGTGTCCACTCTCTGGGAGTCCTTTGTCCTTCTTCCTCTTGGCCTTAACCACAATTCTCACTTATCTCTCAAGGCACAGCTCACCAGTATCCTCACATGACTGAGAAAACTTCCTCTCCTGCAGTGTAGTTGTCTTGCTGCTCATGTCTCATCTCCCACCAGACCAAAGGATTGGGAATATTTTCTGATTTACTGGATCTCCTCAAGGGCAAAAGTTGTAGTTTTTACATTTTTATTCTCTGATGCCTTGTACAATACTGATATGTAAGAGGAAGTAAAAAGAGCTTCCATAGACAATTGGATAGCTTTCTCCTCCAATAAAAGGTGTAGTTTTCAGTATACAACTAGTTGTTGAAGGCAGTAAGGACAAACAAAAGGACTGTATAACAAGAGTTTAAAAGATAAACCTATAAACAAATATCTGAAATTGTTCAAGACATACCTGAGCCAACCACATGTTCTTGGATCTGATTGCAGCAAAATTGCTTTTAATAGCCAAGCAATTACCACTCTGGGTAAATTTAATTACTGGGTAAGGAAAAGAAAGAAGTTACAGCGTACAATGAAGTCTTATCAGTTAAGATCATCTGTTAGGCATGGTGTGTTTATAATTTTGATTTTTTCATGCATAGTTTAATATCAGCTTCATTAATCTTATCAGGCTATTTTCCTCAACCACCTGCTTGCTGTAAGAGAGCTCTAAATGGATAATGTATTTCCACATTCCACCCCCCATGATGCCTTTCAGATGTAAAGAATGTCTCAATGTTACTTTGCTGATAAAAAACAGTCATATCATCTATTATGTATGTATGTATGAGTATATTATATATTGTTTAAATATTGTTATGTTAAACAATATAAATGTGAATGATCCTTAGTTTGTAATAAATACCCTGTGGCATAAAGATCAACCAACAGACAGTATTATTTAAGATGCCCTTTGACTGTGTTATATCCTCATTTGAAGGATCGAAGATGCTCATAATGTCACTGTAAAGTCTGAGTGTCGTCGTTAAGCCAGCATTGCACAGGACAGACCTCATCCAAAGTAGATGTTTGGATAAGACAAATTGACTACAAAAGAGTCTACATTTCTAAACTCTTCTCTTGTATGTACTAGATGTATGGTAAGTTTAAGGACAGTCAAAATAGGTAATTTTTTTTTAGTCTTCTGGCTATTTATATAGAAACTTTACAGCCCAAGTTTTAGTTTCAAGCAGAGTATAACATACAATATAGATTTAATCTACATGTACTACCAAAAGTGTACATATACTATTCCACTTCCTTGTATTTAGTATATGTAACAAAGATTGAGGAAAGAATTTTTTTGTGTACTGTTTGTAGTTACATGCCAGGGATATGTTAATGCATATTGTACAACCATTTTCTTTTTATGATTTCTTAATCAGCTGGCTAATTTTATAAAAAATTAAATTGTCTACACCCCTAAAATAAAGCTATTTATAAGTATATAATAAGAATCTCATCTGTCTCCTACTCTGAAGTAGACTTAATTGAATTGAACTTAAGAAAAGTCATATGAAGTAGGAAATGTGCTGTTATTTACTAATGTTTAAGTCTTGTGCACTCATTACAAACAATCAGTTAATGTATGGTTGTTTATATTGAAAGTTAAGTTTATTTAAAGAACCTGTACAGGAATGTCCCTTAAATTGAATACATGGGCACAAAATAGTGACATTGTTAAATTAAAAAATATAATTAGCCTGGCATGGTGGCTCATGCCTGTAATCCTTGCTACTTGGGAGGTAGAGATAGGGAGCCTAGGTAAAAAAGTTTGCAAGACCCCATGCCAACCAATAAAAGCTGGATGTGACAGTGTACATGGAAAGTGCACATGGGAAGTGTAAATGGGAAGATCACAGTCTAGGCCAATCCGGGCATGAGTATGAAGCCCTATTCTCAAAATACCTAAAGCAAAAATGTCTGGTGATATTGGCTCAAGTGGTAATGTATGCCAAGCAAGCACAAGGCTCTGAGTTCAAGCCGCAGTAGCACCAAAAAGGTGCAATCAGTACTTAGTAATGATGTAAAAAAGAATTTATGTTCAGGTTAATAAATTTATTAAAAATTAGAAATATATGCATAACCTTTTGCACAAAAGCAAAAGAGAGTACAGTAAAAAAATGACTCACTGACCAAGCTCTAAGCTGGATCCAAGCTGAGGACAGCAAGGGAGCGAACCACTCACCATGTCATTATCATTATATTACTTTTTTGTCATAAAATTATGACAGATATATACATAGCAGTGGAAAAGAAAGGTAATACAATTGCATATTCTATTACTTAGCTTATGCTATAATGCAACAACACTTACAAAGGGTTAATGTGTAGTCTGGTCCATGTGACTGGCCACAGTTGAGTGAAATGTAAGAGGTCACTTTAGTGGGTTAGGCTATGATGCAGCAAATCTTGCCACTTGGGCCATACAATTTTGGAGATGCTGTGCTGGAGGTGTCAGTAGTTGAAAAGATATAGTAGGGAGGTATTCTAGTTACTTCTTTTCTTTGGCAAGGAAAATGGCAAATCTAAACAAACATTGATTATGTAACACAATCAGAATGATGTGGGTTAAAAAAATGAGAGGGAACCAAAAGACTTATACAATGACATGATGCTGGGATATGGTGACCACAATTGAGCCATTCTAAATTGTGTTTCGAATATATTATTTGGTAGGAAGAAAAGGTTTTGATTGGTGTTGTATTTCAACTAGAATTTTAGGGATAACCACATAAAAATTATAGTAGACTGAAATTTACATATCATTCTAAAGAAAATATGGAATGAAAAAATTTCATGACCTTCATTGGTAGTAACAAGCCAAACACTGCCATGAAAGGATACAAAAAGAGCTTCAAACATTATAAGCAATGTTCTTTTCCTTAAGCTTGGTAGTAGATACATAGATTGTCATTCTCTCTTTCTGTTTCATTACATATAGTTACGCACAAAAATTACACTTACTGTGTTTATTTAACAATAACTCTTAAAAATTATGAATTGGGTAAGATTCAGAAAGATTATTAGAGAATAGAAATCTCATTTCATAGGGAAAGCGTTCATATATTTTTTTTTAAAAAAAGACTACTTTCAGTCCTAAATGAAGAACTATTAAACTTGACATGTTTTATTTGTTTTTGGAGCTGGTGGTTTTTTTTTACATCTTTTTAGCTTCTCTTCCAGTGTTTATTTCTACTTACTGCCAAAGAACTTACTCTATCGATCTAATTCAATCATCACCTTAAGTCACCTTTTTACATTTTATTGTTCATAAAAGGAACAATTGAAATATTCTTCATTATTCTTTCAAATCGCATCAGTTGTATTTATTCCTCTCTCTGCTCTAGAATCTCTGGCCTCTGTTGCCCCGTGAAGCTGCAGTTGTGTAGCTCTGAGACCTAACCACACCAGGCAAGTCCTGGTTCCATTAAATCTCATCTTGTTCCTTGCAGAGAGGCCAAGTGGCCACAAAAAGATACTTACTTTTGTTTTGCCTTTTGCTTCTAACTCTGTCCACACTCTGCTTGCCTCAGGCTCTCCTAGAACAAGCAAAAGGTAGTTGCTATAGTTTGAGGATCTTTCAGCTGTTTGGTGGGATAATTCTTGTCCTTCTATGGCTACCATGTGTATAGCTAATGTCTGTAGAATCCAGGAGAACCTTCATAAAAACAGGTCAAAATCCACCTTACTTTGGCAGTGGAAGGTACGGATCTCCAAGCTGAAGTTCAATTGGATGAATGGTCGCAGGAGCAGGGAAGTCACAGAAGTGAAACAAGCTGTGCAGTGCTCCAGGCCCATCTGATGTGCAAACATTATGATGTTGGCATGAAATCACATGAGGCTCATTTCTCTCTCCGGACAATGACAACTTTGAAAGAGTCTCAAAAAGCTGCCTTTGTCTGCACTTTAAGGAAAAGCTGGCTCCTCTTGATAATGCATTGTACTGTCTCACACCTCATGGCATTACCCTGTGGCATAACAAATCAACGTGGACCTCAGGGCAGCCACTTCTGAGTTGTGGGCCTTACCTGCTAAACACCAGCTTCCTAACATAACATGGGCCAGAAATAACACCTGTTGTATAGGGTGCCGGTGAGTGAGGATTTAAACAATAAGTCAGAGAGCTCTCAATTAACAATAGTTATCCTCATTGCTAACCTATTTGAGCAGTGTTCTTAAACTTAAAAAATACTAAGATGCATTTTAAGGAAAAATAATTCTGATGACTCCAAGTTGTTTTCCATATTGTTATTTAAAAATTTGCATTCTTTTAAGTGTGTTACGATTTACTAAGTATTCATAATATATACATTAGTGTGCGCTCAAAAGAAAATTTATATTCTCTGAACTGGATATAATGAATAATTTTGTGTATATAAATGTAACAATAATTTTTCTTCTTTAGACTCTTCTGTATTTTTGACATTTTTCCATCTTTAAATATTTTTATTGACACATGATACTACTCTCATCTTTATTATTCTCAATAGGTACAAAAATAAAAGTAGGTATAAACTTTGTTTTTCTATAGCTATTACATGTATATAGATAAAAAATGTGTTTACAAATTAAATTCAAACCTCCCAAAGCAATAAAATTCAAGCTGATAATATTAACTCAATATCATTTTGTAGAAAGTGGAACTGGGTATTTGCTATGCTGCAAATTCTTTTGGCTTCTTTTGAGTTTGGCATGTCTTAATTACCATGTGCTATGTGATACTTCAATTTTTTTCATTATTTAAGACCTATTGAATTAATTTTAAAACCACATGTCTGAACCTCTCATTAGCATATTAAATTTTCCTCTTTTCCCAGCCTGAAGTTCACTTTTAATACAGTGGATTCTGATGCTGTCTTACAAGAGAAGGCAGACGCAGGCACACACACTAGTCCAAAGTTTCAGTGACAGACTTCTCTAAGTGAGCCAGAAGGCGCTTCATTAACTTTTTAGATAATCATATGAATAAATAAAAATACAGAATTAAAACAGTTTCATGGAAAATTTGAGAACCTCACAACTCTCACTTAAGAAACCTTAATATTTTGTTGTTGAAATTGGATAAGTATTTCTTAAAGTGCAGGGGGAACCATGCAAGACAACAGCTAAGCAATTTTCCTGATGAATTCCATGAGGTCTACCAAGTGGAAAGCATCCCATTCTGTTCTATACTTTTTTCCTGAAGGCAAAAGAGATTTCCTTCCCAGGGTAATAACGGCCCTTCCTGGCACACACATTAAATCTGAGAATTCAGAAACTTTGACTTGGAGTTCTGAATGCCAATGGTTGTGGGTGTAAGATGAAGTAATTTATGTGTCATAGCTAATTAAGATGATAGTGTCTCAAGGCACTTAAAATTCAAGTTCAAAGAAATTGTAGTGCTTTTGTCTGATGGGTGATGTCAAGGAGCCCTTGAAACCTTCCTGCCTACAGCAATAGGCATGGAGTAGCTCACTCACTGTATCCTATAATTACAATAAAATAAAGCTTCACTCAACTTATTTTGAGTACTACATTTTTTTCAAGAAAATGTAGTTATTATTTGCTGCAATTTTATTAAAAAAGTGGAAAGCCTTTGTGAAATTTATTTTATGATCTTTTCATTAGGAAATGGCTGCTTTGAGCTACTTTCTTAATATAAGCAAAGTATAAAATTATGAATGAAAAGGAAGAGAGGACTCAGAAAAGCAGTGTAGATTTATCTACTAGAGCTGAACACATTCATTTTTATGATCCAGCAAAAGATTTTTTTTTTGCTTCCGGAACTACAGATTTTGATTATTGTATAATCCTGCTGTGAAGCAGTATATATATATGACAAAAATATGTATACATGTACATCAAGAGCTATATGTAAGAAGACTTATAGTAGCAATACACATAAGAGTATAAAAAACCTCTAGAAACAATAAAAATGTCCCTTCACTATACAATAATCAAATAAATGTCTTATACTCATGTAATGGGAAACCACACAATATTGAGAACGAACAAATTACAGCTCCACCCGGGAGCATGCATGAATTCCACAAGCAACATTGAGTGAAAGGCACCAGATACCAAATAAGAATTTCTGTGTGATTTAACTTATATTGAATTTAAAACATGCACACTAATCCATCCATCTTGCTAGAAATCTGTCTACCTACTGGTTCCTTTGAAGGAGAGCAGACTGATCGATCAGGCATGAGAGGGTTTTAAAGTGGTGTCAGGGCTTGAATTCTTGACCAATACTTAACTGAGTGTGCATGGCAGAGCTCCTTAAACATCCTGAAATTTCACTTATGAAATGGGATTATGTCTACCTCAAAAGGTCATTGTAAGAATTAAATAACAATGTATGCAAAGTGATGCACATAGTATCTCATAGGTAATAAATGATCCAACAGCTGTAACTGTCACTGCTGTTACTATCAATATTAAAATGCACAGTCAATACATTGAGCTGGGGATGTAGGTCAGTGGCACGGCAGTTGCCTAGCATGCACAAGACAGTAAGTTTTATCCCCACCCCTGCAAGAAAACCTTCAAAGAAGCTTGTATCATTAACCATGTTCTTAGAAGTGTTTTATTGAAACTCCAATTGGCATTATACACTTCTCAAGTATAAGGTGCTTTCCTGGAAATAGCCCTGTGAATACAGTTGTTCCATCATTATTTAGATACTGTAGAGGGCATTGTTTATTATAGTACACATTTTCAATGTGGGAAAATTGTACTTCTCCTGAACAACAGATTTTGATTATTGTCTAGTTTTTGATTAGACAGTAAGCTCTACCACTGAGTTACATTCCCAGACAAACAAGACAAGTTTTCAAAACTTATTGAATGTACAGTCTAATGTGACAGTTATAGCTGTTGGTGCATTTGTATACATGCATCATTTCATATGTATTGCTACTTAATCTTTACAATGATCTCTTGAGGTAGACATAATCCTATTTTACAAGATCACTTTTTGCTTTTATACCTATTTGCTTTTATACCTATTGTGAGTTGTATAAATAAATATATCTTTTTTTCTAGGCTTTCTATTGGGACCTTGAAAATGTTAGAATTAAGTCTGTGCTCTAACTTTATCACATGTATAGAGACTGGCAGTATGCATTTTCTGGATAAAGTCTATTTTCCTTGTTCATTTGTTTTTATCTCATTTTTATGTAAGCTACCTTAAGTTCTTTTTATAGCAAAAGGAAGGTCTCAATAAATAAATGAAAAATAAACAAATAACATCATGTTGAATTCAGTTATAGAAATATGTGCCAAGGCAGTCATACTCACATTATTGACATTCCATTTTTAAATAAGTAAATTCTTAAATGTTGGCACTTGTGATGGCTTCATAAGCAAGTGGAACCTGAACAAGGTTTTGGGGAAAGTCTAAGTCTGTAATTTCAATAATGGACTGGAATGTATTGAAAACGACACATAGTAGAAGCAAGAATGGAGCTAAATCAGTATGGCTCTGTGGTCAATAGAACATTCTTTAATATGGAAGTACTAGCAATAGATGTGTGTCAATTGTGATGAAGGACGAGGGTGGTGGCAGTGAAAACAGAGAAGAGACAAATCCAAGTGGAAGAATTAATAGTCTTATAACAAATGATACAGCAAGTGCAGAAAATGAGAAATCAGGAGTCATTTCAGGATTGTATTTGGGCATAGAATAAGACTGGGAGTTTGAGGGGGAGCAAGCTAAAGAAACAGTATTCCAAACAGCTCACAAGACACATTAGAAGTCTAGGAAGTTAATTCATTGTAAATTATTTACAAATTTAAAACCCATGATTTAGGCTTTGCATTTCACCCATTGTATCAGTGGAATACAGTTTTTTTCCTTTTGTTTTGGATATAAGAAAAGACCAGTTAGGAAAGACCAATGCATAGAGTGCAAGAAAAACAACTGTGGTTTTAGTACTTAAAAAAAAAAAATATATATATATATATATACACATATATAAATATAATTGGAAAAACTAATAAAGCCATTCTTAAAATGATCTTCATTCAGTATTTTTATTAATTTATTTACCCTACACTGTTATTATATAAAGTACATGCAAGGCACAATGGTGGGTAAGATAGAGATAAGTTTTTAGTCTGTTATAACTTATATTTTTTGGAACACAGACCTAAACAAATACCTATATCTGACAAAGTCTATTTCCAGTAAAGGGTTTTAAGTTACTGATAAAATGTCTTCTCTTTTCTTTTATGCTATAGGAAAATGTCCACAGAATACAAACTTTGTCTCTGTTGGATTTTCAAAATAGATTTGAAATCACATTATTATACACAAAGAAGCATTACTAAAATAATGAATACTTCTTCCTTATTGATTTTCCTAAAAACTGCCTTCCTTATTTCACTCACACTTCATGTATAATTGGGAAAGGGAAACTACTAAATAGGGAATATATCTTGTTATGAAGTGTTATTACTGTTGACAGTCCAATAAGAGAGACACAATGGAAGAATTTATGGGTGTTCTTGAAATTGGCTGAAGCAATTTTCAACACACTGTATTTCATTCTTGGACAAAACTAGAGCCATATTTCTTACACTTTTTAAAGAAGTCAACATATAATAGGCAGTAGAGACTTCTCCAAAAGCTACTTGGTATTATTTGATTTCATCAACTTTTAGAAACTCAGGTTTTTGAGTATTGGAACTTCTAGCCAATTGGGGTGTCTAGCCACTTAATAACTAAAACAGTTATTTTACAGAGTATCTACCTGGCAATGACATTCCATAGTTGCTTAAATGCCTAATTTTTCAAACTGCTTGTGGGAAGTGCCTGGTAGTTACACCTCACTCAGGCACGTGGGTTTGCTGGGCAGTTATAGAAACCTTAACTAGCTGAGTGACCTCGATAGGTATACTCACCTACTTTAGCTTTTAGTTTAACTGCTTTTAATTTGATTTTTTTCCCCATTTTTTGTTCTTTCTTCTAAGAGGCATTTTCTCAAGAAAAACTTGGGTCTCTACCCTCAGCATCTCCTTAGCCCTAACAACCTTTTCCTTTTTGGCTTTTTCCCCTTCATTTTTTCCCCTTGTTTCAAACACCTGTATCAATGAGGGCTTTCACTCTGTGGTTCTGGAAGTTCTGGGTCAGAAGTACAATTTGAGGCAGAGATTTGGGGAATGTATTTTAAGCACATTATCCTTGTTTTGAAGGTGAAGAAGGCAGCTTCAGGTATAATTCCCAGGGTTGAGCAGAGTTTTGAGTAAAGAAACCATATGCAAATACTGCAGCACATCAACAGTGAGCTCTGGCCCCTTGGTTGCTGTTCTTCATGTTTTCCATTTATGGAACTCTATCCTTAATTTTCTCTATACATCAGCACTATAATCCATGTGTATTTGAGGTCAAATTTAGATCAAGAGAACTTTGTAAGTTGGGAAAAATAATGTTCTGAGCATAACGCAAATTATGTTCTTTGTAAGCTAAAAATGATCTTGATGCATAATTAATTTTTAAAATTATTTTAGTACACATCTTATGTTTTATTTCAGTTTTGAAAACATTACATTATTTGTTTCTCAAAGATATTTGTCCACATAGAGCTTTTCTTACAACACCTGTGTTAAAATAAGAACTGGATTATTTGGAAATCTTAGCTATGTTTTTGCTTTTACTAATGCAACTATTCCAAACAACAACCCAAAGCATGTGTATTATCCAGTATATTGTTGACACATATGTAGTGTGTGTTCTGCAAAGTGTTCATTTATTCTTGAAGAGATAAAGAAACTAGTTAGTTGACCAATTTATGAAAAAATGTTCCCCTTCAACTGCTGAAAATGATTTTGTTCACATCACTCTTATAATTAGACAGCTTTGATGGGAGAATACAGTTCACACAATATAGTTCATATTTGGCTCCTATCTTTCCTACCCCATTTGCCTCTGTCTATCGCACCCTATCCCACTGGTGATAAACTCACAAGCCATGGCTATTAGTTACTTTTATCATCAATGTGACAAAATACCTGATAGAAACAACTTAAGGGAAGAAAGATTTGTTGTGGCTCATGGTTTCAGAGGGTTCAGTCCATGGTTGCTTGGCCTCATGTGTCAGGAGCATATGTCAGAGAATGTTCATCACCTCATCATGGAAACAGAGAAAGGGGATAGAGGAAGAGGCCAGGGCAAGACATAGCCCTCATAGGTATGCCTGCAGTGGTCTACTTCCTCTAACTAGGCCCTACCTCCTACCTTTCATCACCTCCCAATAACACCATCATATTATGAATCCATCAAGGGATCCATTCACTAGGTCAGAGTCTTCATGAACTAATCTCTCTGGAAACATCCCCACAGACACTCCTGCCACAGATGTGCTTTATTAATCTCCTAGGTAATTCTCAATGCAAACAAGTTGGCAATCAGAATTAACTACCATATTAGATAATGTACAAGAGTGAAGTGGTACAGGGAAATGAACACATACTTACTGAGTGATGACTGGGAAGACCTGGAAAGGCCCTCATATTTAGGGATGACTGCCGCTCAGCCCCACCAATTGTTGCCTTGCTGGAAGGGCCCAATTTTGACAAAGCCCTCGTTTTTCTTTATAAGGAAAGGATATAGGAGAGTGAATGTCATGGAAATATTATGTACTCGTGTATGAAAATGAAAAAATGAGACATGTTGAAACTATTCCAGGAATGGGAGGCGGGGGGGATAAAGCAGAATGATGGAGGGGGTGAATTCAGCTAATGTTTCAGTGTCAATGTCAAGACTAAATGATAGCTTTTAGAATTCTGTATGCTCTCTGGCCTTCTTTTCAGATCCAGTGTGGCCAATTGCTGTTTTATTCTTCAGTTTGAGTACCTATGAGAACCTGCTCTCAGGGATCTGATGTTTGAGGGGTTCTAGTCTTTTATTTCAGTTCTGACCATCACTCAGCAGCCTGCTCAGCTATTTCTGAAAGCAGATCAGTCAACATTCTTATTTTCCATCATTCCATTTTTTTAGGTACAGGACCTGAGACCCAGAGGTGATGAGATATTAAACATTCTATCCAAAGACACACAGCAAGTTAGTGTTGGAAATGCTGTAGACATCATTTTCTGGCATTGGATATAGTAAAAACTACTCCACACGACTGATGATTTCCTATCAATGCACACCGTTCGTATGCAATATGCACACACAAAACACACCACACACACTTTTTTTTTTAAAACTAGGGTTCAGTCACTCTTACCACATTTGATTTTTTTTTAATCTTTTAATTGTTTTGTTTGGTGCCTTGAGGTCTTGCAGTGAAGTAGGTTCCTGGGCAAAGGCAGGGGCTCAGACACAGAAGCCCATGCATGGAGTCCTGCAGGGGCCGTTCCCTCCTTGACACTCTTTGCTCTGGTTCTCAAGTCCCTCATGACCCAGCACAGATATGCTTTACCTCACAAGTTTCCATGTTCCAGCACTTTCCTGACTTGCTCTGACCGTGCTTTCTGTCCACCTCACCATGCAGTCAACCTGGAGTCCCTGGCTTTTAGTTTCCTCCAGGGGACTATATAGTAGTGCTGACAGTGGGTGGCTGGGAGGGACTTCTCATAAGTACTTAGGCTTTAACAGGACTTTCTGCAGACTACATCTAAAGAGGAAAGAGCAACTTGCCTTGGGAATTTTTGTCACCCAGGCAGAATGGTGTTTGAGGCCTATGAGACCAGTAGGTTTTGTATCCAGCCATTTCAACACCATGCTATATTTTAAAACCTTCAAAATACCAATACCAATGAATTTAGATGGTGTGTTAGTTAGCCAGGGCTGCTGTGACAAAGTACCACACACTGACTATCTTAAATGACAAAAAACCACTTTGTCACCATTCTGGAGGCCAGAAGTCCAAGATCAAGATTATCATCAAACTTGATTTCTTTTGGGGCTTCTTTCCTTGGCTTGCAGATAACTGACTTCTCCCTGTGTCATTACATAGTCTTCCCTTTGTACCTTTCAGAGTCCTAATCTCTTCTTATAAGGACACCAATCATACTGGATTGGAGACCATTCTACTTATAACCTCATTTTAACTTAAATATGTCTTAAAAGATCCTTTCTCAAAACAAAAAAATTAGCCACATTCTGAGGCACTGGGAGTTGGGACTTCAACAGATGAATTTCAGCAGGGAGGGATTGAGGAAACAATTCAGCCCTTAGCAAGTAAGCTTCATTCACTTCCCTTCTTTTCCACTTCTTGTCATAGTCATGGCAGTGGTGACTAAGAAGAAAGTTAGGTAGATAAGAAGAGATAAGAAGAGCTGTGCTGCTTATCTCTGCAACCCAGGCTCATGACACATAAGCCTGAAAAATTGTTCTGCTCTTTCCAAGTCATGTTTAGGCAATTTTAGTCTTCCTCTTTTATGTTTTTCTATATTTTTCTTTTTCTTTAGTTCTTATTTATTTGGTGGCACTTGGATTTGAACTCAGGGCCTTTCTCTTGATAGGCAAGAGTCTAATTCTTGAGTCATGCCCCATGCCCTCTTTTGCTTTTGAGTTATTGTTCAGGTAAGGTGAGTTTTTTCCTGGATTAGCTTCACACTGTGATTCTTCTACCTAGCTGGGAAGACAGGTTCATGCCACCATGCCTGGTTTGTTGGTGAGCTGAGCTCTCAATAACTTTTTGCCTCTGCTGGACTTAAACCTTGATTCCCCTGAGTAGCTGGGATTACGAGTGTGAGCCACTACACCAGACAGGGTTTTTCGATGTTTTCCAATAGAATTAAAACCCAGGAAATTTTGTTTTAAAAAGAGAATAAAGATATACAGATGATCTGTTTAACATTTGAATGATCAGACCAAATGAGCTATTTAGGATATTATTCTATGGTCTTATTTTTTTTTAAAGTAGCAAAATTTTATATGACCTTAAAGTGGTTGAATTAAATTCTACTGAGATAGAGAATAAAGGATATTTAAGCATGAACATACATAAATAAGGCAATCATGGGAAAAGAAAATATACTGACAACAAAGCCCCACAGATTTTCATGGTTTACACAAATGTAACTGTGCTCTGGTTCAAGGAGAATTGTTTCAGGGTGTGCTTTATGATTTCTTGTCACCACATTATACTAACCAGATTTATAGGCAGAAGTCCCAGTTTTCTCATTTATAGGACATGGATGAGATCTACCTCTTCCTCCATATTTGTTAGAGCCAAACCAGTTCTCAGAGAACATAAGTCGAAGACAGAAATGGAAGGTTCTAGAAATTGCCTCATGGAATTAGAAAATGTTTTCTTTGTATAAACCTGACATAAGATGAGAAACTCTTCTGACCATGTTAAAAAAGTTGTGAGAATGGTAGGATTCATTAATTAATTAAATAAACAATTTTGAGGCCAAAGTGATGGACAATGGATAGTCCTATGATTGGAAATGAGAGAAGGTCTCTGCCTTTGTGGGACTTACAAATTAGCAGACAAGATTGAAAACATATAAGGAAATAAATAATAGGTAAAATAATTGTTCCATTAATACAAATTGTATAACCACGTAATTATTTTACAATTAGTTACAAAAAGGAATAGTGCTTAGTATTATGAAGTAGGTTTCTATAGGTTGGGGCGATTATGCTTTGTCCCTTTCAAGACAGACATGGAACATTCAATCAGAAGTTTAAATATAAAGAAAAAAAAGTTTAAATAATATAAAGAGCATTCAGAAATTCTAATACTACAAAACTAGCTACAACAACAACTAATTACTAATTGACTAGCAAGAAGCACTTTTTATTTCTACGGGCATTTTATTTCTTGAGGTTTATCTCATCTTTCACATACATACACATAATCATTTTACTTTTAGTTTCTGCAGTATCTTTGACCTTGTTGCAAATGTCAGAGAATAGCTCCACCTTTACTCAGCCCCTATAGAGTTGTTATAAATCCATTTTGTGAAAAAAGTAGAAAGATGGGTGGAAAAAAGAAAAATAAATTTTGTCACTTGTGAAATATGCTCAGATCTAACCTTTACTAACCCCATTGTGTAAAACATTCAGAATATTATTAAGAGAAAGCTTACAAGTGTAAATATACTTATTCTCAATGAAATCAACACCATCCGACTGATTTGTAACTACTCCCTTAATGCTGCTATAAACTTTATTGCAGTGAAAACACTGGTTCCACAGATTGCTTTCCTCTTCCTCAGGATGTGTTTGACCTTGGTGGCATTGCCACTATAAATCTCATGGCCCAACAACCCCTTGTCTGCAAGTGATTTCAAACACTATCATAAAAATGAAACAGACAGACTTAATTTGAGTTCCAGACTTGAGGAAACTCAACTAAAATATTAGCATAATTTCACTGAGAATGGAGGAAATTGTTAAAATATGTGTATTAGAGAGGGTCTGCAATTCCATCCATCTTTTTTTCTGGCTCTTGGGTGCCACCCAGTGATTAGTTTAATGGCAGGTTTCTGACGGGGTTGATGGTACACAGTCACAGAAGAGCAGGGACAGGATATAAGCAGCAGTGAGAGGACACAGTCTAAATTAAATTTAGCATTAAAAAAAAAAACCTCTGTAATTTTTGTTCCATCCAAAAATACTTGATCACGGACAATGTGCTCCGCCCAGGCATCCATGGCAGATGATCCTATCTGTGAACTAGCAAAATCCCATTTAAAACACAGGCTGGGGCTCCAGCCTCACAGTAAGGAGGAGCAGCGAGGAAGTTCCCAGCGCAGCTCAGGTCCCAGTCCCTGTCACCCTACTGTCCCTGTTCCACAGTGCCCAGTCTTTCTCTCCAAACCTAAGATGGAGCCCCAAAACTCACCCAGACTACCATTTTCATCTCTTGAACTTACTGGACTATTTCTTATCCTCATAGTTTATGAAGGTGGGTGTAAGAACAAATACTTCACAGAAATCAATAGCTGTCAAGTATTTATTGCATTTTTTTATAAAGTAGGTTTTCTTTTTCTCTTAATAATTTTATGACACATTTAACAGCATTTTACTGAGGATTTGTGCCATTTTTGGAGGTGAAACAATAGATACTCAAATCAATGGGCCTTCTGTTTCCTCTAGAAAAATATAACAGGTTGCTAATGTACGTATATTTGTGTGTGTAGACATACACATCGTCTAATTAGTTTATTCTTTATTTTGTCTTCCCTGCAGTAACTGCTTCATGGCTCAGGCCATGACTGGGGCAGGGGTAGATGCTGCTTTACAGAAGCAGGAAGGTGAGCTGGGGTCTCAGGCATGGTGTTCTCTTTCTGCTCAGCTGCTATCATGGTGGTTTCTGAAGGGATGAGGGAGAGGATGGATGACTGGAAAGAAAAGAAAGAAAGCCATGCTCCAAAGGACCAGGAAGGCAGTCATGACTGAGACAATAGGAATCGGAGCCAAATCCAAATGGGAAGGGAGAAATTGCACAAGTCCCTGGGGTACCTATGACATTACCCACCTTCCTAAGGGCTTCCCCAATGCCACCTTCTAAGCCCATCTGTTCTCTCCTCCTCCCTGGGATCCACAACTAGGCTGAGTAAAGTAAAGGCGTTGGGGCTTGTCCCAAAGCTGATGCAAGTCACATGGGGACAGTAAACTCATCTACTAGGGACCACTAAGGTGGCTGTGAACAGTAGATGCTAAGAAAACTGGGGACAGACACAAGGAAATCAGATTTCCCCCGAGGGAAATCTTTAGGCACAGCCCAGGGCACCTGGGTGGCCTATCATCAACCTTATGTGATTTGAAGGGGTTGGGGGATGAGCCCTCTCTGCCTTCATCAACTCCAGTCATCATTTCCTCCTGTGGTTTCCATCACACCTTCAGGAGAAAAAGGGAAGGGAAGGGAGCTTGGTACTCAGGTTCTTTCAACTACACATTCATTCCCTTCTCACATGGAGGCTGCTTTGACAAAAACAAATTAATAATTAGGTCCAGACACTGATCCACAAAAAAGCTCCTGATTCCAGTTGTCTCGATGGTATCTCAATAAAGAGGAAGACTAAATGCTTTGGACAATGATGAGATCATACCCTTTGGCTACTTATAGAAATTTATTGAGTATTTACAACTAACCTAGTCTCAATATGGATTAAATAAAGTATTAAGTAAGCTAATTTCCATTTTTAACATAGTTGTTTTTGGAAATGCATTTTGACTTTGAATGAAATTGCAAATATAAGTTGGAAACACAACCAGCTTGTAAACTGGATATTAACTGTATATATAATTTACTGGGAAAACTTACCCAAATTTTTACTTAGCACAAAATCTGATATTTTAAATCTGTAATTTCTGAGTTTCATTCCAGCCCTGTTTATTTATATAAACATTCATGAAGGTTAATTCTTTTACCTCGTAACTGCTGGCAGCCAAGTCTTGTTTAAATAGAAGTTTTGGACTCATCCAATGCTGAATTGAGTACATCATAGAAGCCTCAGGTTTCTGTGTTTGAAAGTGTGAAAGGAACAAACTTAGAGAGATTTTTAGCTCACGTGTTAGCAACGTTCCGCTTTTCCAGAGATGTCGACTGAGCATTTGATTTTGCAAAAACTTCTTCCAGATGCATTCACTAGAAAGAACAGCAACAAATCCATCCTCAAGTAATGAATAATTAGCATATTGAATATAATTATTTTCCAATATATAATTGACTGTCAAGACAATGAGTTTAATTAGAGCATAATTATTATTCATCCCTAAAAATAATTGATCAAAATGTCCATCAGTGGGCCAGGCACCTGTGGCTCATGCCTATAATCCTAGCTACTTGGGATGTAGAAATCTGAAGGACTGAAGTTTCAGGACAGCCCAGGCAAAAAATTCACAAATCCCCACATCAATAGAAAAAGCAGGACTTGATGGAACATGCCTGTCATCCCAGCTACTGCAGGAAGCATAAGTAAGAGGATCATGGTCCAGGCTAGTCTGGGAAAAAGTGAAATGCTATGTCAAAAACAACCAGAGCAAAAAGAGCTGGAGGTGTAATTCAAGCAATAGAGTACCTATCTAGCAAGCTTGGAGCTCTGAGTTAAAACCCCAGGAAGCCCCCTTCCCAAATGTCCATTTGCTAGTTGACCATTGGCAACTATGGGTCTCCTAGAAAGAGAAGATTCGATTATTGTTATAGCGCATGAGTGGCTTTCCTGTTCGTAACAGGAGGAAACATAATCAAAGTCCATGTAAAAGGCTTTAGGAGAAGGTTGCACACACTTTTAAAGGAAGGGCTAGATGAAGCCTTATTTTATATCACTTAAATAAAGCTTTATGGTGACAAAAGACCATTGTTACTGTACTTCTCTGTGTGGCAAAAAGGACTCCAAAAGAGAATGACATAAACTAGACTGATGCCAAATTCCACAGTTCAACCTGTAATCACAGGCCAACATGGTGGTGCCTGTATGCTAACCTATACTCTGGAAGCAGACCTGTCCTTGGGAGGGAAGGGGGTCAGGAATTGTCTTTCTTTGGAGATCAGATCTCAAAGGTCCAATTGGACTACTGCAAGACAGTTCAGGAAAGTCAATTATCAGCAAGTAACCCCAAAGCTGACAACTTTGTAATTCAACAATCCTGCTTTTATGTTCTAGGTCAGCACTTTTTCATGGCTTTGAAGAAGATGTTGACTTCCTATGCCTGATCAGGGATCACCATATCAAAGAAGCCTTCCTTGACCTCCTTTCCCCTCCCCTCTACTCTCTACTTCCTTCTGCTTCATTCTTCTTCAGAGCACTGAACACATTATTTATACATTTGTTTCCTGGTAGTTTCCATCAGCTAAAAATGCAAACTCTAGGAGAGCAAGGGACATAATAAGCAGGCGTAAGTAATTGCTGAGTGAATTAACTTTTGGACGTGTTCATTTTATTGCTCTGTGAAATCTTATTTTTTGACATTAGGTGAGTTGTGTTCCTCTTATATGTAGCAAGTGCTTGTCTTCACTCATTTTTGTGCTACTATTAACAGAATATCTGAGACTGGGTAAATAATAAAAAACAGACGTTTATTTCTTATAATTCTGGAGGCTGGAGGTCCAAGGTTCCCACATCCAGCAAGGGCCCTCGAACTGCACCATCCCATGGTGAGGAGCGGAAGGGCAGGAAAGCATGTGTGAGCAAGACTGGGAAGGGGAAGGGCCTGAACCCAACATTTTATTAGGAACTCACTCGCTTGATAATGAACCCACTCCTGTGACAATGAAATCCATTCATGAAGCCAAAGCTTTCATGACCTAATTACCTCTTTAAGGTCCCATTGCTTAACATTTGTCACAGTAGGGATTAAGTTTCTAGAACATGAACTTTGGTGGACAAACCATAGCAGTACTTTCAGCATTCTTCACATTTGTTAGAAGGAGAGCAGCTTTGCTTCCGGGCAGCTATCAATTTTATATTCTTGAATATATATCACTACAAACCTCAAAAACACAGTCAAATTTTTCTTGTTTCATGAGTAGCTGGTTTGTTCGAATGAGTAATTTATTCACTCAACATTTTCTCAGTGTATAGAGAGGCTACTCTGATGCGTTCTGAAAAATTCCTTTTATCTCCAAGTTCTAGCTTCAATTTCCCTCAGGCTATCATGCTGCTGAGGCCTGAGCACTGCCTCATCTTAAGTCCAGGTGAAAGTATGAAGTGGACTTCTCCATTGTGGAGGACTTTTCTTATTTTCTGTTCCTTCTTATTGGCATGAGAGAACACACCTGGGATCTGTATGTTGTGAATAATTGGCCAATGACTTCCTCTCAGTATCTATGTCTGTGATGATAGGAGGAGTCCTGTTAAGCATTTTCACTGATTCATGGCAATCACAGATTCGTTCTGCAAAACTCATATGGGGTGCTGGCCAAGCTTTCTCAATTCATTCTCACAGAAAAGAATGTGCCTTTAACACAGTAATACTTCCAACACTTGCTTTGAAGTTGAGAAATTCCAAAAACCAAGAAAGTGCAGTGGTTACCTCAAGCTGATGCAGCTTATCTGCAAAAGGAAAGTTTTCAGGCCAAAGTAGCTCATGCCTGTCATTTTGGGGCAACCTTAAGCTCTCAGGAAAGTTTCTTTACTAAACTATATTTCCAGAGAAAATGTAATGTGCAGAACTTCAGAATCTTTTTATTAGCATTAAATTAATTGCATAAAGGGGTTTCACTATATTTCCCTGCATGTGTACAACGTATTTTGATCAGATTGACCCCCTCTATTATACTTTTTTATCTCCTTTTGTTCCTTGCACATTTTTAAACAGTTTTTAGTGAGTTTCATTATGCTATCTTCATATATATATATGTATATATACACACATACACACATCCATCCATACATATGTATGTATATATATAAAATGATCTTCAATCATGTTTACCCCTCCCCCCCGAATCTTGAATAATCATGGGATTTGGTTTTCCATAAGAGATGGGTTAGGGTTTATTTTATTTTATTTTATTTTATCTATTTATTTAATTTTTATCTTATTCATATGTGCATACAATGTTTGGGTCATTTCTCCCCTCTTCATCCACCCCATCCCTTACCCCCCACCCCCTCCCTATCCTCCCCACCCCCTCACTTCCAAGCAGAAACTATTTTGCCCTTACTTCTAATTTTGCTGAAGAGAGAGTATAAGCAATAATAGGAAGGAACAAGGGTTTTTGCTAGTTGAGATAAGGATAGCTATACAGGGAGTTGACTTGCATTGATTTCCTGTACATGTGTGTTACCTTCTAGGTTAATTCTTTTTGATCTAACCTTTTGGCTAGTTCCTGGTCCCCTTCTCCTATTGGCCTCAGTTGCTTTAAAGTATCTGCTTTAGTTTCTCTGCATTGAAGGCAAAAAATGCTATCTAGTTTTTGGGTGTCTTACCTATCCTCATACCTCCCTTGTGTGTTCTCGCTTTATCAAGTGATCAAAGTCCACAACCCTTGTTGTGTTTGCCCTTGATCTAATGTCCACATATGAGGGAGAACATATGATTTTTGGTCTTTTGGGCCAGACTAACCTCACTCAGAATGATGTTCTCCAATTCCATCCATTTACCAGCAAATGATAACATTTCGTTCTTCTTCATGGCTGCATAAAATTCCATTGTGTATAAATACCACATTTTCTTCATCCATTCGTCAGTAGTGGGGCATCTTGGCTGTTTCCATAACTTGGCTATTGTGAATAGTGTTGCAATAAACATGGGTGTGCAGGTGACTCTGGAGTAACCTGTGTCACATTCTTTTGGGTATATCCCCAAGAGTGGTATTGCTGGATCATATGGTAGATCAATGATTAGCTTTTTAAGTAGCCTCCAAATTTTTTTCCAGAGTGGTTGTACTAGTTTACATTCCCACCAGTAGAGTAAGAGGGTTCCTTTTTCCCCGCATCCTCACCAACACCTGTTGTTAGTGGTGTTGCTAATGATGGCTATTCTAACAGGGGTGAGGTAGAATCTTAGTGTGGTTTTAATTTGCATTTCCTTTGTTGCTAGAGATGGTGAGCATTTTTTCATGTGTTTTTTGGCCATTTGAATTTCTTCTTTTGAGAAAGTTCTGTTTAGTTCACTTGCCCATTTCTTTATTGGTTCATTAATTTTAGGGGAATTTAGTTTTTTAAATTCCCTATATATTCTGGTTATCAGTCCTTTGTCTGATGTATAGCTGGCAAATATTTTCTCCCATTCTATGGGTATTCTCTTCAGTTTAGAGACCATTTCTTTTGTTGAGCAGAAGCTTTTTAGTTTTATGAAGTCCCATTTATCTATGCTATCTCTTAGTTGCTGAGCTGCTGGGGTTCCATAGAAAAAGTTCTTACCTATACCTACTAATTCCAGATACTCTTTCCTGTATCAACTTTAGAGTTTGTGGTCTGATATTAAGATCTTTGAGCCATTTTGAGTTAATATTGGTATAGGGTGATATACATGGATCTAGTTTCAGTTTTTTGCAGACTGCTAACCAGTTTTCCCAGCAGTTTTTGTTGAAGAGCTGCTTTTTCTCCATTGTATATTTTTAGCACCTTTGTCAAATACAAGTAGGTTATAGTTGTGTGGCTTCATATATGGGTCCTCTATTCTGTTCCACTGGTCTTCATGTCTGTTTTTGTGCCAGTACCATGCTGTTTTTATTGTTATTGCTTTGTAATATAGTTTGAAATAGGGTATCATAATACCTCCAGCGTTGTTCTTTTGACTGAGTATTGCATTAGCTATTCGTGTCCTCTTGTGTTTCCATATAAATTTAACGGTAGATTTTTCAATCTCTTTAATGAATGTCATTGGAATTTTGATGGGAATTGCATTAAACATGTAGATTACTTTTGGGAGTATCGACATTTTTACTATGTTGATTCTACCAATCCATGAGCATGGGAGATCTCTCCACTTTCTATAGCCTTCCTCAACCTTTTTCTTCAGAAGTTTATAGTTTTCCTTGTAGAGGTTGTTCACAACCTTTGTTAGGTTTACTCCCGGGTATTTGATTTTGTTTGAGGCTATTGTAAATGGAATTGTTTGCATATATTCTTTCTCAGTTTGTTCATTATTAGTGTATAGAAATGCTAATGATTTTATACCCTGCTACCTTGCCATAGCTATTGATGGTGTCTAGGAGCTTTTGAGTAGAGATTTTTGGGTCTTTAAGGTATAGGATCACATCATCTGCAAATAGGGATATTTTGACAGTTTCTTTACCTATTTGTATTCCTTTCATTGCTTTCTCTTGCCTAATTGTTCTGGCTAGGAATTCCAGTACTATATTGAATAGGAGTGGAGATAGTGGGCATCCTTGTCTAGTTCCTGATTTTAGAGGGAATGGTTTCAGTTTTTCTCCATTAAGTATAATGCTGGCTGTAGGTTTGTCATATATAGCTTTTATAATGTTGAGGTACTTTCCTTCTATTTCTAGTTTTCTTAGACCTTTTATCATGAAATGGTGTTGGATCTTATCAAAGGCTTTTTCTGCATCTATTGAGATGATGAAGTGGTTTTTGTCTTTGCTTCTGTTAATGTGGTTTATTACATTTATTGATTTTCGTATGTTGAACCACCCTTGCATTCCTGGGATGAAGCCTAGTTGGTCATGGCGAATAATCTTTTTGATGTTTTGTTGAATTCGGTTTGCCATTATTTTATTCAGGATTTTTGCATCAATGTTCATTAAGGAGATTGGCCTTAGTTCTCCTTTTTGGAGGTGTCTTTGCATGGTTTTGGGATAAGTGTAATACTGGGTTCATAAAATGTATTAGGTAGTTTTCCTTCCCTTTCTATTTTGTGGAACAGTTTAAGGACGGTTGATACCAGTTCTTCTTTAAAGGTCTGATAGAAGTCAGCAGAGAATCCATCAGGTCCTGGACTTTTCTTTTTGGGGAGACTTTTGATGCTGCTTCAATTTCATTTTGTGCCTGGATCTATTCAGGTGATTAATATCCTCTTGGTTCAGTTTGGATGATCATATGTATCTAAAAATCTGTCCATTTCTTTAAGATTTTCGAATTTATTTGAATATAGGTTCTCAAAGTAGTCTCTGATGATTTCCTGGACTTTGATGGTGTTTGTTGTTATCTCCCCTTTTGTATTCCTAATTCTAATTTGGGTTTTTTCTCTCTTCATTTTAGTCAGGTTTGCCCGGGGTCTGTTGATCTTGTTTATTTTTTCAAAGAACCAACTTTTTGTTTCATTAGTTCTTTGTATGGTTTTTTTGGTTTCTATTTCGTTGATTTCAGCTCTTATTTTTATTATTTCTCTCCTTCTATTTGTTTTGGGATTTGCTTGTTCTTGTTTTTCTAGGAGTTTGGGATGTACCATTAGGTCATTGATTTGGGATATTTCAGTCTTTTAAATATATGCAGTCATGGCTATTTACTTTCCTCTCAGGACTGCCTTTGCTGTGTCCCATAGGTTCCAGTAGGTTGTGTTTTCATTTTCATTGACTTCCAGGAACTTTTTGATTTCCTCTTTTATTTCATCAATGACCCATTGTTCATTAAGCGATGAGTTATTCAGTTTCCAGCTGTTTGCATGTTTTTTGTCTTTAGTTTTGTTGTTGAGTTCTAGTTTTATTGCATTGTGATCAGATAGAATGCATGGTATAATTTCTATTTTCTTATATTTGCTGAGGCTTGCTTTGTGCCCTAGGATATGATCTATTTTGGAGAAGGTTCCATGGGCTACTGAGAAGAATGTGTATGGTGTAGAAGTTGGATGAAATGTTCTATAGACATCAACTAGGTCCATTTGATCTATTGTGTATTTTAGATCTAGGATTTCTTTATTGATTTTTCTTGTTTGGATGAACTATCTATTGATGATAATGGGGTGTTAAAGTCTACCATGACCACTGTGTTGGAGTTAATATATGCTTTTAGGTCCTTCAGGGTATGTTTGATGAAATTGGGTGCATATAGGTTGATAATTGTTATTTCCTTTTGGCCTATTTCCCCTTTTATTAGTATGGAATGTCCTTCTTTATTTCATTTGATCAATGAAGGTTTGAAGTCTACTTTGTCAGAGATAAGTATTGCTACTCCTGCCTGTTTTCGGGGGCCATCAGCTTGGTAAATCTTCTTCCAGCCTTTCATCCTAAGCCTATGCTTATTTCTGTCAGTGAGATGGTTCTCCTGTAAGCAACAAATTGTTGGATCTTCCTTTTTAATCCAGTTTGTCAAATGGTGCCTTTTGATGGGGAAATTAAGTCCGTTAACATTAAGTGTTAGTACTGATAGGTATGTGGTGATTTCTGTCATTTAGTTGTCTTAGTTGTTTGAAGGTTTGATTATGTGTACCTAAATCGAGGTTACTCTCTACTTTCTTGCTTTTTCTTTTCCTGTAGTTTGGTGCTGTCTGCGCTTTCATGGTTATGTTGAGTTTCACTTTCTGTGTGTAGAATCCCTTGAAGAATCTGTTGTAGTGGTGGCTTTGTGATCACATATTATTTTAGTTTCTGCTTATCATGGATGAGTTTTATTGCTCCATCTATTTTGAATGATAGTTTTGCTGGGTAGAGTATCCTTGGGTTGAAGTTATTTTCATTTTCATTCAGAGCCCTGAAGATCTCATCCCAAGCTCTTCTTTCTTTTGTTTCTGTTGAGAATTCTGCTGTGATTTTGATGTGTTTACCTTTGTATGTTATTTGTTTTTTCTCTCTTACAGCCTTCAGTATTCCTTCTCGGGTCTCTGTATTTGCTGTTTTGATAATAATATGCAGAGGGGTAGATCTATTTTGGTCTGGTCTGTTTGGTTTTCTGGAGGCCTCTTGCATCTGTATGGGAATAGATTTGTCTAGATTTGGGAAATTCTTTGTTATATTTTGTTGAATATATTACGCATTTCCCTTTTCTCCTTCTTCAATACCCATGATTCTCAGGTTTGGTCTTTTGATGGATTCAGTTCTTCGGTTTTTCCTTTAATTACCATTTCATCTTTGAGTCCTGAGATTCTGTCTTCTGTTTGTTCTATTCTGTTAGATTGGCCTTCCATTTTGTTTTTCAATTCTGTTTTGTTCTTTTTTCTGAGGTTTTCCATATCCTGAGTTGTTTTGTTTTTAATGTTATCTATTTTCATGCTGAGCTCATTTATCTCTTTATTGATCATGTTCTCTGTTTCACTTTGGTGTTTATACAGTGCTTCTATGGTTTCTTTTATTTCTTCTTTTGCTTTTTCAAATTCTCTATTTTTGTTGTCTGGGAATTTCTTGAGTGTCTCCTGTACATTTTGGTTGACCATATCCAGTATCATCTCTATAAAATTCTCATTGATTACCTGTAGTATTTCTTCTTTTAGATTATTCTTGTGGGCTTCATTGGCTTCTTTGGCATAGTTTATCTTCATTTTGTTGGAGTCTAGATCTGAGTATCAGTTTTCTTCATTTCCTTCTGTTTCCTGTACTAATTTTTTGTTGCGGGGAAACTGGTTTCCCTGTTTTTTGCCTCTTCCTGTCATTGCCTTTGGTGTTGTTATTGTCCCTATACTGTGTGCAATTAAGTATTTTCTAGCTTGTAATAATAACAGTGGTGATATTTAGAATGGAAGGGTGAGAGGAGAGGGAAAGCAAAGAAGTTAAAGAAAGAGGGAAAACAAATAAACAAACAAACAAAACAAAGCAAACAAACAAAAATTTCAAAGATAAAAATAGGAAGAGATAGTGTACTAATAAACAGTGAGCTGAACAGGCATTAGAGAGACAGAGAGAGGATTGAGAAAAATAAATAAATAAATAAATAAATAATTTAAAAAATCTCCAAGTTCAAATGCAATAAAGTTTCAGTCTTAATAATTTTGGTGTTAGTTCCTCAGCCTCCATTCCTGGAGATGGTGTCTTAGGAGTAGTTCTGTTGTTGTCTCATCAAAGGGGAATAAAACCAAACCAAACCAAAGAAAACAAACAAAAAAAAACACCATAAAGTGTCCCAAGTTCAAGTGCAATACAGTTTCAGTAAGTTTTTCAGCATGCAGGTGTAGTTCAGTTGTTGTCTCATCAAAGGAAGGGAGAAAAAAAAAGGGTCTGGAGACAGATCTGTAAATATCTATCTGAGGCTGTGGCTCACCTGCCCGCTCCTGTCAGCCTGCTGTTGCTGGAGGCTTTATTTATGCAGATCTCTGGGGTGAGCTTAACACTCACCTGGCCCGCAGGCTTTGTTTACTCAGAGTTCTCCTGGGTGTGATGCCACTGCTACAAGCTTTCCCCTTTCCAAGCACACTAGGGGAGGTGACACTGCACCTGCTTTCTCAGGCTGGCTTGTTTGTTTACAGCTCACATGGGAAGTGGGTGTTCCCCTCTCCTGTGGAGTTTTCCTCCTTCTGCCACTTTTACAAGCTTTCCCGCTCCTGGTTGCTGGGCATGTGCTGCCGCTCCTGCCTTCTCTGGCCCAGCTTGTTTATTTACAGTTCATGAGGGATTTCCCCTCCCCCTTTTCACTGCTCAGGGCTCCCCACCCTCTTTGCTTTTTTGTTATTGCTTATTATTCAGTTTCTCTTTTCTCCCTGGGTGGGGGTCGGTCTGTCCAGGGGGCTATGCTGATCTGGCCCAGGGTTGTCTGTGGGAGTACTGCATGTCACTTAGCTCACCTTGTGGTCTGCGTCTTCCCAAGCAGTCTGGGTGCTGGCATCCAGCAGCGGCATGGGAGCCCCCCTGGTTTCTCCATTTAACATGGAGTGGGAATGTTATATGCAGGCTGGAGGTGTGGAGGAGTCAAAGTTTTGCCTCTTCTCAGTGGTTTTTCCTGTAATGTGTATCTCCAGCGTCTCTCCAAGATTTTACTTTAGGAAGCACGCTTTCTGCTTCCTCCCTCTAGCCGCCATCTTCAGGGTTTATTGTAATATTAAAATGTCCGATAGATATTTATGTAAAATGTCTAATGTCAGTGGCAGATTAATTCAGCACATTTGTATTTGTTACTGTTCTTCAAAGCTGCAGGTGATTATATAGTCAGAAACCCTTAGTGACAGATATAGCAGAGAATTTTAGAGTTCAGGTTCAGTTTTTGATCACTATGAATTTTAAAAGGCCTTGTAAATAACCATAGAACTTTCTGATTGTGACAGAAACAGTTTTATCAACTTGAGCTTGGATCTGTGAGTATAATTTGTCTGTTATTTTTCTGAATAATGAACAATATCCATTTTGCTAGAACTGTCTACCAAAACATATCTCCAATGCACTAGTACAAGGGCCTCTTAAATTTACTTGATAATGCTAAAATATGCCTACAGCCATAGCTTTGGGTGTGACTCAGTGATAGAGCACTTGCCTAGTATTCAGGAGGCCCTAGGTTCATTCTCCAGCACCATGCACACAAATGTTATTTGAGATCTTTGAATATCTGTCTTCATAAAAATATTATTGTATAGTAAAACAAAGTTGTTAAAGAAGGAAACCCAAAATTTAAATATATTTTAAAGATGAAACATGATATTTCAAAAAATTCTGAGCTTGCCATACTCCTGACCTAAGATCTATATGGTCCTCTGTCTATCTTGGAAATTCATGGGGAAGGCTGAAAAGCAGTCAGAGGGCCAAGGATAATGTGTTCACAGATTTAGGAGTGAAGGGTGACTTCACAGTTTAGAACTTACTACTAGATGGGTAACATAATGGAATGCTTTTTCCTACAGGCAACAAGAAGTCTCTACAAAGGTTGCCTTTTGTGGAAGAAAAATGTAGTAGAAATTAAATGGTACCAAAAAGAATGAACAGCTTAGTTTGCTTTTGAAGAAGGTACATTGTAGTTTGCCCCCTCCCTACTTATCTTGAATCAAGCAAATGTCAACCTTTCTGGGGCAGTGACTTAATCATGTCTCTACTGTAACTAATTTTGCTGTTTTTTCCAATGATATGTCAAAGTGTAGGACTTCCTAAAATATTTCTGTGAGTTTACTTCCAGTAGATGCTACGACAGATTCATTCAGTGGTCCTATAGAGCCCTCACATCTTAACCTTAAACCTTCTCTTCTTCTATGGTAAGGAACTGGGAACTTTTTCTATAGAGGATCAGTGGTAAATATTTTAGGCTTCACAAGTCATGTGGTTTCTGCCACAACTATTTGACTGTGCTGTAGCAGGAAAATAGCTATAGACAATATGTAAAACAACAGGCATGGCTGTGTTGCAATAAAATTTATGAACAAAAATATGAGGGGTGGGTAGGGAAAAAGGCAGATATTATGATTTATGCTATTGCTCAAAGCATTCTACCACCATCCATTCACTCCCCCATATTCAGAGCTCCCCCTCTCCAGCTCTACCCAAACAATCATTAAATCTTAGGATTTTCTTAAACCTTGTCATTGTGACAAACTACAATGAAATTGACAGCTAAAACCAATTATTTATTACCTTATTCGAGGATAGAAGTCCAAAATCAAAATGTCAGTAAGGGTGCACTCTCTGTGAGGCACCTGGGATGGATCCTTTCTTGCTTTTTCCTTGTTTCTTCTAACTTCTTTTGGTTACTGACAATCCTTGGTATTTCTTGGCTGACAGCTATATCACATGTCTTCTCCTTTGTGTCTCTGCCTCCATCCAAATTTCTTTCTTCTTATAATGACTACAATTGTATTGGATTTAAATCTAATCTGGTATGACCTCATTTTAACCTCATTAAACTTGGAAAGGTGCCATTTCTAGATAGTGGAACATTCAGTATGAGTTGTTATGAATTTGGAGGAACACTTCCTATTTTTCTGATCTACCCTCTACTTCCATCTTAGCTATCACCACCCCAGTTCAGGTCTTTCTCATCCCTTATCTCTCATCTGATTATTCCAATAGCCTGCTATCAATTCATTCTCCAGTATCTAGAATGACCTTTCTAAACTGTGAATTTCACCATCTATCTCTCCTTTTAAAAATCCTTTTTGTTCCTTGTCATCTTAGTAGTGGTTCTTCGTCTTTTTGCCAACATACACGATGGTTGAGTTCACAAACTGGGGTCCCCAGGTGATATGTAAACTGGGTAGTCTCTCTTCTTTTTCCTCCACATAACACTGAATCTGCTTTAATTTACATAAAAAAATTAAGTGATTTTCGTTCTTACCACTGAAAAATTACTTTCAATTCACTACAGATTGTAGCAAACAGTGTTTTCCAATTTTATGGCTAGAAATCAAGAGTATTCTGGGGATGACATTATCAGTCTCTCCTTTCACCCTTTGTCCTCCAGCAAATGACCACATGTGCTGCATTGCATTATTGTTCCACTCATTTAATTCTTGACTTTCCTTTTCCCTTCAATGAACTTAAAGATGACATGGTCTTACCGTACCCTTCAGTGTTTAAGAGTTTAATTGGAATTGTAGGGGATAACATGACAGGGTCTTGGAAATCAGGTCTATCCAGGAAAACCAGGATTCCTAGCCACTCCAGGAGAATATAACAATGTACTAAAAGGTTTTTCTTTCTATTGATCTATGTTTTTCCAGTTTTATGCCATGAGAAGATGCTGTCATAAAGAAAAGAAGTGCTGCTCATGGCTGCAATTCTCTCAGTTCTTTGAGGACAATTCCTTCAATTCTATCTCCTGCTCCCCACTGTCTTCTGGTAAAGCTTTTATTTTTAGTATTACCAGAAAAGGTACTTCATGTCTTATCTCTGTCAACCTGTTGCCCAAGACCCAACCCTAGTAGTTCCTCAGAAAATATTTGTTGAGTGAGTCAATGAGTGACTGAATGGAATATTTACAACTTAAAGAAACTCTTTTTAATTAAGCTATAGCCTATGTCAACAAATAAGTTCCCTTTGGAGCTATGAAGTCAGGGAAGTACAGAGAAAGTAAGTAGCTTTCCCATGTGAAGCAAAGGCATCCTGTCATCAAATTCCCTTCCATAGAAGGACACTGCATTTTCCAATCACTTTAAGTTTCTTGACTGAGATCTCCTGCTTCTTTCAATTTTACAGTTTCAAAAGCAACTGGCCAGACTGACAAATTAACGTGAGATTAAGTAACATCTAATTGGCCCATAAGATACATTCTGTACCTTTTAACCCTTGAATACACTAAAAGGAATCTTTTTTTGTTGAAGTTATTATTTTGTTGTAAGACTGTTAAAATTAAGTGGCCATCCCTTCATTAGGCCCTTAAAATATGTAAGCACCATGTCTAAGCCACATGCTGTTCAAAGATTTGGAAATAGGGTACAAAAAGGACATTTTCTCTTTCAGTTTCTACTTTAGCACCTACTTGATATTGAATGTTATTAAGTCTCTTAGGTAAAAATGTTTGTGTGTATTCTTCTAGGTATAGTTAGTATACTCTACTAACAGTGAGTAGGGGATTGAAAAAGCAGGAAGAGGGAAGAGGAGGATGAAGAAGAAGAAGAGAAAGAAGAGGAAAAGGAAGGGGAAAGACAAGAAGGAAAAAATGATGCAAAAATAAATGTCTAAGAATTTGTCAAATTAAAGGAAAAAGGCTGTAGACTGTCAACTAAATTATATTATACAAACAGTCAAAAGAATCTGAATCCAAAATGACATGAGCTCTCATTACTACTTATTGCTAAGACAACAAAGTTGATGGAAAAATATAAAAGTAAACATTTTACCTAATGTTGGAGGAAAGTGAAAGGAATAAGTTTGGTGAAACTTTTCTTATATTTTCTTTTGATAGGGTAGCAGCATACACAAATTAGCACTATTTTTCTGTTGCCTTGATACAGCAATCAAACTGCTTTGTGTTGGTAGACATAAACTTAATGTCTGTTTGCCAAGAGCATTATAGAACACTGTAGGGAATACTGCATTAAGCCTTGTTCTTGTGGGTGGATGAAATAAGGAATTTCAGAGGCCAAACTCCCCTGACTCTCCTCCTTACTTCCTGGCTTTTCTGTTCTCAAAATTTCCCTACATCTCCATCCAACTTCTCCCCCACTTCCACTTCTTTTCTCCTATTCCATTGTAATCCTTCTGCTTAATCCCTTGTTCCCATCCTGAAACACTGCTGAATCAATTAACTGGCTCCCACCTCACTGCACTAACATTTGTGAGTATCTTTCTTCACAAGTGCCTTCCACTCAGCCTGCCAGCATGCTATTGTTTTCCCATCCAAACCCTGCTTTGCCTTGATCCTGTCATTCCTTTGAACTATCCCATGTTTCCCATGTTTTCCCTTCAGACCATTGCCAGACTTCTGGAAAGATGATTGTCCACATTCACAGACCACAGTTTTTGAGAACTTACTCAGACCATGGATCTGATCCTTCCAATTTCTTGGACTATCTTCCCCCAAAACTCACCTTGGCTTACATGACTCCCACTCACTCTTCCTGGGTCTGTTACTACACCTTCTGTCTCTTTTACCTGTTGTTCTCTACAGAAATATGGTCTACAAGGATCTGCCTTGGCCCCTCCATTTCTGTCTCTAGGGTTGTTTCTTTCCTCTTCCTGTTCCTTCTCCTTATTTTCGTGATAATTCATCCAGTCCCAATTATTAATTTATGTGAATAAATACCACATCTTGTTTTAGCTATAAATGCTTTTCTAACTTTGAACATTTATTTCCATCTGTCTCAAGATATCTTTAATTTTCTAACTTGGTCTTAAACTCAGTTATTAATTTGTTTATTTAATCATTCATTAAACATATATTTATTAAATGCCTACTAGGTTAGCTAAGATGAAAATTAAGTTATGCCTAAATTAAATAGCTTTAATAAGAGTGTAGTTAATGTTTCCTCTTATTTACCATGATATAGGAATGTCTGTTCTCTATAAAATCATTAAGTGATCCGGGACCCATCCAACTTGTGACTCTGACCTCCCAAAGTGTGTCTACCTCTGTGTGGGCAGAAATGGATTACTTTCCTGGCAACATGTGAGAAAGAGAGAGAGAAAATGGGAAGGGTCATGCCCAAAGTTTTAATACCAAGCTCAAGAGCAGAGTGTGTTACTCCAGCTCACATGTCACTGTCCTAACTTAAGTCATGTCACCCAACCTGTATGGATGGCTGAGATGTGGACTCTTCAGCTGGATCACTCCAAAATCTGCTACACTCTATTGCCATTGTTCCTACCAGAAGTAGGCGTTATGCCAAGCACTGAAATTCACTGTTTGGGGACATTCTCATATTTCTTTGCAAACTTGTTTGTTCAGAGTTCTATACTTCCACGGACTTTCACGGACTTCTAGCTCCACTGTTTCAAAACACCCAAGACATCGTGAATGCTAAGTCTTTTTTAATTCCTCCCCCTGAACAGCCACAATTTTCTAAAACCTTAGGTAGTTTTCTTCTATTATATTGTTAGTTTAGTGCCGTCATTTGTTACTAGCCCAAGAACTTTTAAAAGGTTAGTTTTTATTATTATATGTTTTGGGGGAAAAAACAACACCTTCTTAACTGATCTCTGTGTCTAGTCTTGGTCTGGTCTGTAGTCATCCCTCTGAAGTCTTTCTGAAACATGTTCAGCCCCTGTGTATGAAGGAAGAAGGTGACTCCTTACATAGTGAGTCCTTGACTACGATGGGTGGGACTGGCTACAGTTATCATCCTATCCTATTCTCATTCACGCACTGCCTTAAAATATTTACCTTGAGCCACAGCACATTCTCTGCTTTTCTCCCTCTGCACATTTTTTCATATTTTTCTCTTTGTTGTAATGTCCTTCTAGGTCCACAAATCCAAATGTTATCAGTATTTTAAGTCCTGATTTAAATTCTACAATTTTCAAAAAGCTTTCTTTGTTTCTTTTAGGACAAAGTTCTCTCTTCCTTCTCTAGCCTTACATAAAACTTTATTTGTTCCGTTCTAGTGGCACTTGTAGCTTATAGGTACATGTCTCATCTTCCATCTAAAACTCTCCAAATTTGAGACTAAGACTCATTTTTCTGTATATTTCACTTATGTTATAGAACAGTGCATGTCAGTACATAGTACATTCAATGGATATCAATTTACAGAATAAATATTTTAAGGATAAGTTAAAACAAATTTAGATTATGATAACTACTCAGCAGAAAATCTATTAAGAAAATTATTTTCACTGGAGGGTTGATAAGCTATTCATTACTTACCAAGAGAGCAAATTTTCACTCAAAATGTTAATAAGACCTTGTCATTCATTTAGGAAGACATATTTGGAGTGATAGTTTTGAGTATCTTGACCTTTTAAGTTTAGTAATAGTGATACAGGTTTAAAAGAATTATCATGAAAATGCAAGTATTTCCATCAACATGATATATTTCTGTTAGGATTATCTAAAATGCTTGTGAGGTCCTAAGTTTTTGAAATATCATAGGTTTTTTTTACACTACATTTTCCAATGAAGCCTACAAATACTGAAATTGTTCACATTCTAATTATTCTGTGGTATTTCCAGTCATAGTCAAGGCTTGGAAACCTTACTAGAAAGACTCTTTTAATAGGATTTTTCCAATTGAATTTTATAGCCTGGAGACATTGTAATACTTAAGGTAATTTTCCCCTAATGTCCAACATTTTTCCAAGCCAGAACTCCAACTCTTTTGACATTTATGCATCTGAAACATTGATAAAATAAAACTATCATTTTGTTTCTAACAATTATATTTGCCTTCTGGAATTAAAACAGCATTTTAAAGTGGCAGAATGTCATAAATGTTTCAGGTAAAATAAGGAAAACATGTTATAAAAATCACCAAACCGTGAGATAAGAAGGAAGAGGAAGGAGTGGGTGATCAATGAGGCACTTTGGGATGATTATGGAATAAATTCTTTAAGTATGGGCCAGATTTCACAACTCACAGCAACTTTCTGGCATAGGGCAGACAGTTTTGGAAACTGCTTTAACCCTTTCAGGAACCATACCATTATTATTCCATGGCTAAACTTGGCCATTTCTATATAACCCACATTTTATTCGGGAACTTGATAGACTTCAGTTAGAAGTAGCTCCTGATTAAATGAGGAATCATGCTAGCTCACTCTCTGTGAGCCTCAGTATCAGCTTCCATTAACATGTCCTCAATAAGGACTTTAGCTATATTAGTGATGGCCCCATGAACTTCACCTTATAATTTGAGTGCTTGAAATAAGTTTAATATGTAACTAAATCATATGCAAGGTGGGTTTTGTTTTTGTGTGTGTGTGTGTGTTATTAAGGAATGAACTCAGAGCCTCATATTCTACCAAAGCCTAGTCCTTTTAGGTTTTTTTTGTTTGTTTGGTCAGATAGGTGTCATACTTTTGTCCAGGTCAACTTTAGGTCTCAGACCATGATCCTCCTACCTCCACTTCCTGAGCTGGGTTTGCAGGCATGCACCACCATGCCCAGCCCTCATACACAAGGTTTATAAGAATTTAAGACATCTGCACACAGATGTTCATCACAGCCCTATTCAGAATAGCCAAGCCTTGGAAACAAGCCAGATGCCCTACAACTGATGAATAGATCAAGAAAATATGGTATGTATAAACAATGGAGATTTACTCAGCCATAAGGAATAATAGCATGTGGTTTGAAGGTAAATGAATGTATTTGGAGGACATCATGTTAAGTAAAGTAAGCCAGGCTCAGAAAGACAAAGACCAGATGTTTTCTCTCATACATGGAAGATAGATCCAAAAGATAAACATATACACAAAAACAAGTATGAGCATATACAAACTCAGATGTAGAACATGTTTGTAATAGTGGAACTACTTTATAGAACTTGGGGAAAGAGGAAAGGAAAAGAGAATGATAGAGCATCAGTAATATCATAAGACATAACATCTATGAAGGTAGAGGATATAAGAATGTACATTGAAAGCTGTTGAAAAATGGGGGGGTGGGTGGAAGGTAAAGGGGTAAGGGAAAGTAATGGAAGGGATTGAATGGACCAAAATAAAGTACACCCACAGTGGGGATACATTGAGAAGCCCCTTCAAACATCAACTTAAATATTAATAATGAAAGAAAGGACTGTAAAATACATACAGCATGTGGGAGGGGATCCAGGGGGAGGGGAAAGGGTGAATGAATGAGATTAAGGTGAGGGTATATGGTTGATGACTTCATATACCTATATGAAACGGAACAAAGAAACTTCTTGCAATTGCTTTAAGTGGGGCAGGGAAGGGGTTGAAGGGGAGAAACAATGGGAGCTACATAATTAATGTACAATATAAACCTAATCAGAATTATCACTATGCATTCTCACTGTATAATGAATTTATCCTAACAAAAATTTATTGAAAAAGAAAATGATGAATGCAAATCACCTAGTTCAGCATATGGTTCAAGAATTGATAATAATTATTGCTAAAAATGTTGCTGCTGCAGGTGACAGTTACTATATTTCTTTGCAATAGTTGTGTGCAGAGGAATGAATATATTGGGGACTACAATGGGGAGAGAAAACAGAGATTGAAAAAGCCCACCTAACTTCAGCCTGTGATCTAAGTGTTCTTCTCTGGGTGACAGATAGAACTTATAGATGTGAAACTGCTAAGAATAAGGCAAGGCTGCAGACTATATCTTCCAAAGAACTTCAAGTTCAAAGAACTGTGTGTTCAAGCAATGCATGTGTGTGTGTGCATGCGTGTGTGTGTGTGTGTGTATGCATGCGTGTGTGTGTGTGTGTGTGTGTGTGTGTGTGTGTAACGCACACTAAATTTGGTTATATAGTACTTTAAGAAAGCAAAGATTTTCACATTTCAGCCCAGGATGACAGAGTACCACAATTTTGTTATTTAAGACAAATTCTTTCAGGGCCTATTTTCAGAAATCTAGGGACCTGTTTGTAACAAGTCTTTCCCCTTCTGCCTACAAATGTCACTCCTGTACCATTACTTTGACATATATGGTAAGACATGAGATATGCAGAAACCACTAGATTGATGAGTTAACAAAACACACATGAGCACCAGGAAATTAACGAGATGATGGTCCCAGGTCAGCACGAGGCACAATACTGCTTTGCCCTGGGTGGTTTTCTGGCATGCTTATTAAATTCCTAGGCAAGGAAATGCCTCTGCCTGGAGATTTCAATATTCAAATTGATACTCCCAAGGTAGAATGCACTATTTGTAATAAAGGAGGCCTTTGTGTGTGTGAAGTAAAACTGGAATCTTTGTACACTTGTAAACCACTCTGGCTCACACATTATTCGTATTTTACTCTCAGAATGAAAAAAAAAGGTATTTGAATCTAATATATTTTAGTCTATTTTTTTTAAAGGCAGGATTCTGTCAACCTAATCTCATTACACATGTAGCCATTACAGTCAAAATGAGTTTCCTCAGTAAGTTTGGGTGAGTTTCAAAACCAATTCTCAGAGGAAAAGTGTGATTATGCTGAAGTAGTGTGTTACTAAATAGAGCTTCCTATTTTACAGGCATATTCACATTCACATTTGCTTAAGCCCTAGGGTGATAAAATGAATAATCCAGGTTTTGTTCAATACAAAATTGGGCTGACTGAAAGAAGGGGAGACAAAACATTTGAAACACATAATGATAATACGTTAAGGGTTTTATTTAACAAGGAGAAAGAAACAGCCTTGGAAAAATATGTTCACAGTATCTCCCTCTTGCTTCTATCTTAAAACTACTCTACTCTCTTGATTGTACAGCTCCAGGGTTCTCAGACTTACCTGCCAGCTGATCCCTTCATTGCATGTGGTCACTATTTCCTTCTCCTTCTTTGCTTTTGAATGTAAAGCTGAATTATATTAGAATATAAGGCACTTGGTGGCAGAGAGTTGGCCTGGTCTCTGCTGCATCTTTATAACAGATTCTTAGAATCTGCATCTATAAATACTGAGTCCTTGTTTGGGCCCACAAATTAACTAAAAGCAGGAGAAAAGTCTGACATCTCTGCCTCCATTTTACATCTACTCTGTGTCTGAATCTCTCCCCTGTACTTACCTTGTGTTTCAAGGAGGACAGGATTGGTTGATAACCTCTTTATGAGGAGGGACCAAAAATACCCTCAAGAAAAAGAACAGCAGAGCCTCGTGGGACAACTGCCCCTCCAATGAGGATAACTATCCATAGTGATGAGGCTGCATCCTGGAGCTGGAGTAATCGTCTCACGGGAACCAGATTGTTTCCCTCAAGTGATGCCCACTTGACTTAATTATACAAATCTCTTTTCCCTTTCCCCAGTTCTTCCTCTATTTAAACCTTAAGTTCAAGTTTGTATCTTGAAGATAAGCTCAAGTGATTTGTCTCTTCTTATGCTGTACTAAAAACGTCTTCTTTCTTTGTTCTTCTCCCAGTACTTGTCTCTTTATTTGGCATACTGGGGTGAGTGGCCAGATCTGACATGTGGAGCCCCTAGAGTTGGGTCTCCAGCCTAGAACTCTGGTTACATCCCCAGGATTGAGAAGTGTGTCTTAGACACAGTGGGAATTCAGTAACTGTTTCTCAAATATTGGTTTTCAGAGGAACTCTCCGCTACTCTCCTTGTGAGCTAAGTATCATAAAAGATGAATGCCTCAGTGGACCTGTTAATAGAAAAGGATAGTCATGGCTGCATGTTTAATAATATTGGGACAATAGATCCCTGGACTCTAAGGCAAATATTCAGAAAGAACTCTGATACTAAGACAATATTGCAGAAAAGCAAGCTGGGTTATGATGAGAAAATGATTTGCTAGGCATTTGTTCTTTATTAACCAGTTTTCCTCAGTGGTCAATCAATGAGAGTCTAGTTTGTTGTTTATAGTATCAATATGAACTTGAAGACCTAAATATATTTGAAATGTTTCAATTAATTGCTGTTATTTTTCTTGTTGATACTCTATTGTGTCTTTCTTTTCTAAGGAGGACCTTTTCAGACTTGTGTCTTGGTAGACAGCGAGGCAGCTTCCTTTCTTTGTAAGTATGACACGATGTAGTGTCATTTCCTAGACAGGAGTTAGATATTTCTCAAAGCAGTGTTTGTTCTTGTTAGCAGGAAGTAATCTTTATAGGCCACAATTTGTGCAATAGGGATGCTCATTATTCCTGTGTTGGTCCTTGTTCCTTGGCTTTTCAGTAGATAGACTAGGAAGTGTGTGTGTGTGTGTGTGTGTGTGTGTGTGTGTGTGTGTGTGTGTTAACTCATTAAGCCTTATTGATACTTCCAATTCAAATTCAGGATATATGTTTTTTAACTTAATCTCACCAGTGTTATATTTGTACCTACTTTCCTGCGTGAAAATTGGTTCTCAATGATGCTAACAAAAATTATTTACTTGTCATTTTACGACATACTCAAAAAGGTCTCAGAATAATGGTATCAACGATATAGCTACTATGAGGATTGAACTTTAAATTTTTAAATTTATTTAGTTAGATATATCTTACTAGTGACTTAAGTCAAATAATTATGCAAAAAAAAAATCACTTGAAATAGTTCCTCTTTGCATGGTTATGCCACCCACTTGACGTATGGTTTGGTTCATTTGTTTTGTGTTGCTTTTATTTTTTAAAGAGTTTTAAAATATATAAATGTAAATTTGTCTTGCAATGATGTAAAATATTTGCATGGTTCTAAAGTCACATCTACAAAGTAAGTTATATTCTTTTTCTCAACAAAAAATAGCAGAGTAAACATGTATTTCACATCTTGCCTTTTTTTGTTTAAGATAGTTCATGTCAGTCACTCAGTGTGTCTATTAATATACTTTATATTCCTTTTAACAGCTTCATAGAACTCCAGTGTATAGATATATCACATATTGCTCAAACAATTTGTCATTAGTGGATATTTGGATAGTTTCTGTATTAGAACTATAAGAGTTTTAACACTTTTGTCTTTGTACCAACACTACATGAAAATGCCTGTCCCCCTATTCCTTGCCAATAGAGTATATTATCAAACTTTAAACTTTTTGTCAATCTATTAATGAGAAATATTATCTAAATATAATTTCAATTGTGCTTTTTCATGAGTATCTTTTCATATAGCTAAAGCACAGTTTGTTTTCTGAGAATTCACTGTTTATATTTGTGGATAATTTTTCTATAGAATTAGTTTATTTTATTTAGAAGCTGCTTATATATTAAGGGCATTAACCATTTTCCTTGAATATAAGATGTGGAGATTTTTCTAATTTGTCATTTCTCTTTTTCAAGTTTTTAAGCTGTGCATTTTTCATTTTTATATAGTCAAACTTACCACTCTTGTATACTATTACTTTCTCATTCCTGAGTTTTAGAGGAACACCCATGCATTCTTTTTGGTATTTGTATGTTACTTTCCTTTTAATATGTAAATCTGCAGTCCATTTCCATACCTCTATTTTAAAGTGGAGGTATTACTTTTCCAAAATGAAATTTCTACTACCCTGATGTGTTCTTCATGTCATCTTAGAATCAGTATCAAAACACACTTACAGATGCACCCTTAAATACTTCTGCCTAGCTGGAATGAAAATAGCTATTTTTAGTAATAATCCAAAAGCTGGCTAATTCTAAAAGTCATAAATCTAGAGAAGAGTTTTTGAAAAAAATAGCTTTGTCTATTTCCTATTACCTTCCATTAGATTTCCCAGAAACTTACAATTTTTGTAATATCTGAGTATTACAAAAATTCTCTTAAGTCTATACATGTGGTCTCCACTGGAGGAAACTCACGTGTGTGGAAGCTAGAGAAGAATGGATTCAGAGCCTTTGGGATGAATTCAGCCCACCTTTTATCCCATTGATTGAAATCTGTTTGTTTCTCCTTCCTGATTAAATGTGAAATAGTGAGAAGGGAGTGTTGCATATCTTGGTTACTCCAGGGAGGAGAGCCTGAGACATTTCTGCCTATGATTCTAGATCTGGGATGCTGAGAAGGAAGCAGAAGTTATTCATGAAAATAAAGCTTCCAAATTGGAGGAACAAACACGGGGAATTGGAGGCTTCTATAATTTTGAAGTTTTGAAGAGTCAAGGAAAGCTCTTTCCAAGGATCTCAGCCTGGAGTTGAGAAACCAAAAAGGCATGAGGAAGAGACTCTGAAGTTCAAGAACCTCTGGGATGCTCTTGCCTTCAATCAATCAATTTCACATTGAACCACAAGGCTGTCCTGGTACTGCTTGCAAGGGGTGGAGTATTATCACTGATGAACCATTTACTATGCAGCAGACAGCATATTAAAGTGTTTATGCATATGGAGGTAAGGAAAGATGTGAAGAGAGGTTCTCATTTTCACAATATTCTTTATCTGAGTTCCAGCAATTATAAGACTATGTGGGAAAGAAAATACCTTAATAGGCCAATATTTACTAATGAGCTGATATGTAATTAGACTACACTGAAAAAAGCCTTCCTTATTTTTTTCTAGCATCTTTTCTTGATCATAACTTAAATATCTACTTAACATTGTACTATGTTGTAAACATCTAGCAATAAAATAGCCAACATACTTTTGGAAAGAAAATTTAGAATAGTACCACTCATGAAAAATACTAATTAATTAATGGATCTTAGCCATGATCATTAGTGGCTACAAGATAAAGAGTCAACTCAAAATTATGCCTTTATTCACAGAAGTATATAGCATTGCTTGTAATTGTTCTTGCTCTCTCCCCCTCCAAATCAAACCAGATCCAGGTCTTGTTATCCTTTTAGGGAAAGCAGAAAAACATGTTAAATGAACTGCAGTGATATAATCACCCAAATTCAACAGTGGGAAATTCTATAGAACAAGTGACTCTTTCCATCAATAAATAAACTACAAATAACAAAAATATCAGAGAGGGATGTATGGTTTCCAGGATTACTTGATTTTTGGAAAAATCTATTCACATGTAACCATCAAACACATATTATGCAAACACATATTAAGCAAAGATTATGAAGTGGAACTATTTGATGGAATTCAGGGGAGGAGGGAAAGGAAAAGAGTGACGGAGAGTCAAAAATAACAAAATATATTGCATTTGTGCAGGTAGATGACATAATGGTACATATTGAAAGCTGTAGAATAATAGGGGGTAGCAGCATAAGAGTGAGAGAGAGTAACAAAGAGTTAAGCTGACCAAAATACAGTATATTCAGAGCTGAGATACATTGCAAAACCCCTTTGAGCACTGATTTTGGAATTAAAATGAACAACGGTTCTATAAAATATGTCCTGTAAGGAGGTGAGTGTTTGTCGGTGAGGGAAGGGTGAATGGAAGGGATAATGGAGAGTGAATATGCTCCGTGTATTTTATATACTTATATGAAATAGAAAAATGAAACCTTTTGCAATTGTTTTAAGAAGGGAATGTAGGGGGATGAGAGAGGGAGGTGGTGTGGGTGAATCTAATCAATTACAATGTAAGCACACTCAGAAATGTCACAATGGATCCTCCCTGTACAAATGCTGTGTGCTAATAAAACTCTTTTGAGAAAAAAATCAAAGATTATGAGACATAAAACGTGTTACTGCTGACTAAATCATCTATTAAATATTACTTTGTAGTTTTACTAAAAATATAGTCTCAAAATATCCGTCAGAATGCAATTAGTACATATAGTGAAAGTGGCTTATTATTGCTTCACTGCATTGCAAATAAAATGAAGTAATTCATGATATTTATTATGGCTCTTAAACACCCTCAAATTAAAAATGTTTCACATTTCTCTTACATGTGCTGTTTGACCTTAGTAGTGCTAGATTTTTATTTCATTATTTCTATCTCCATTTAGAATGTGGGCAGTTTGACACCCTTTTGGTCTCAGATTTGGGTCTTACATGTCAATTATAGAGCAACAGAAAAAAATTTCACTTGACATACTACTAACAACTCATATATATATGGAAATCGTAACCTTATTTCACTAAGAACATTATCAGGGAAGACAGGTTATATTGTCTGTGCAGACATTGCTAATTCTGTTAAGCCTTGGATCAGATTGAGACTTTGATACAGGATGAGCTGGTCTATGTGTGGGGGTTAGGATGAGGGGGAGTCATCTTGCTGAAAGGTAGAGGATACTGGAATTTCATTTATAGAATTCCTTACACTTTGTTGAGAGAATATCAATCATCATATAAAGGGAGGCCTGTGGAAATTATGGGAGTTGGAGAATTCCCTAGTCCCATTACTAGCATTGGACAATGAGAGAAAAGTACTGCTCAGTCCCTATATGAGTCTCAGGAGGAAAATGATGTCACATTCCAGTGAGTAATTGAAGAGACTTTAATAAAGAACTGTAAGATGTGTGAAGCGAACCAGCACAAGGAAACAACTCCTCATTGGTAGCTAGCAATAGCAGGAACCCACTGGGGAAGCAGGAGAGATAGTTCACCAGGACCTTGAGAGAGCAGTACGTGAAACTGTAGAAGGGAATGCTTAGACAGGAGATGGGAACTTTAACGGAGAAATTCTCTCACTGCCAACCTGTGGCCTAGGTAGAGAAAGAAATGATGGTCCTGGTCCTCTCCTCTGACTTTTGGCTAGCATCTCTCATTGGACAAACTTGACCTGAAGCCAGGTGGAAGCCACAGAGCACTGGAAACCATGAGGTAGCCCAAAATGTTCAGTCTCTCAGAGTGGATGTCAGCAGGTCAGCAGCATTGAGAAAGGCAGAAAGCATGTTCCCAGGACATAGGGAGAATGACTGCCATGGACCCCCTCCTTGCTCAGAGAAAAGCTGTCAGCTAATGGGCTGCCCTGGTACTGCTTGTAATGCTGTGTTGAATTTCTGACTTTCACATATCTGCAATCAGACCAACTTTCCATAATTTTATGGTTTTAGGGAGAAATTTTCACAATTCTGCATATCGCCCACCCATTCCTCACATGACCATACACGTTCTGGAAAAGAAAACAAAATAGGCAACTCACCATTTGGTTGAGGAGCCCAATTCTGCTCTTGGTTATCCTTACCCATTCCTCTTATTCAAGTCTGAGTCCCTGTGTCATTTCCCCTCTCTTTGCCCAGGAAGGGATCACCAATTGACCATTCTTGATAAGCTAAGGTAGAGCCTTGGAATCTTTCTTAACCTAGCTCTTTAGCAATAAAATCAATCAAGTTGGCATACCAGGCAAAAACCACTTATGTCTCATACTTAGTTGTATATTATCTTGAATTAAATGTTTCCATGCTCTGTTTAACAAGTCCCTTCCCATTTACCTTGGAAAACTTTGGAAGCAATGAGGTGTGGTCACCACTTCACTGTTGCTCCAAGTTCCTCTCTGTTGCCTAGTATAGGTCCAGAAATTCACCCTGTGCTCATAATCTAACTACAGTCTCATTGCAAGTCTAGAGCTTCCATTCTCTCCCTCAGCTGATTCTGCTTTCTTCTCTGGATCTGCAGTAACAGAATACCTCATATTTGTAGAATGTTTTACAATGCACAAGCACTCACATAAATTTGTGAACTTCCTTATGGTCAAAGTCACCTTTATGTGATGTGATTAAATGATCTTGGATTTTTGATTTTCCAAGTCGTTTCTTGGATTTCAGAGTCTTATTATCTTATGGTGGCTTTTAGTCACCCTTTTAAAAATATCTTTCTATCCACAACATCTTTTTTTCCTCACATATTTTTCTTTAATTATATAGGTAATTTTGGCTTTAGAGAGTTAGTCAAAGGAAGTAAGACTTTAGAAAAATAAATGTGTAAAACAAACCTCCGATGTGAACAGCAAACACTTTCTTCCTCCAAGATGATTCAACAACTGAACTTACATCAACCAAAGTGCATGTGCGCATTTGCTAACAATTTCCTCATGATTTCAGAAACATACAGTCACTTTAAGTTGCCTTTTTATTAAGAAGTGTTCTTGTTTGAAGCTATTAATGTTCTAATCCCTTCTTTTTTCTCAAAAGGGGAAACAGTTTAACATATTTCAGCAGGTCCTTAGAGGAAGCTATAGATGAAATTTACTACATTTCCTGTGATTTTTTTATAGGTTCCTCCTCCCTTTAAAAAAAAAAAACCCTTTTCACCTTTGTAAAGCCCAGTCCACCAAGGATCTTTCTCCTGGACATAATTCCTCCAGGTGTTCAGCCAGAGCTTGTAAAGCTTTCTACCATGATGAGTCCTTTTTCAGACTGGAAGCTTTCCTGAACTTTTTAAAATTATGAGACCTCAACAGGCCAAGTCATGATCAGGCTCCTATTTCTCCTGGTCTAACCCAATGATACTCATAGCAAGTCATATTTGGCCATTGAAGGGTAAAATAATGGTAATAAACAATGTGAAGCATTTCCTACATGTCCCCATCTCTTTATGACAAAGAGGAAATGACCAAGTAATTTCATGTTAGCTTATTAAAATCATCAGATATTGTGTGTTGATGTTACTAATCTTGATTCCTGATTCTAGCTCCTTTTCCAGATATTTTTTTTTCTTTTACCCAATACCTATAAAGCCAATGCCTATGGTATGGACCCTACATTGAAAAACAGAAAAAGAAAAAAACAGGAATTAAAATTAGAGTTTCTTTTAGCTTCATTTAATGCTCCTTCTGTTTTCTGAGGCGTTTCCAAATGTGGAGTCTGCAGATTTAACTTTCTGATAGCATCTTGTCTCTCTGTCATTCAGGGCTAGTAAGGCTCTGGGGAGGGTCTTTAAAACAGGAAGTTTCTCAAGCAAATTGTTATCTTTAGGAGGAGAGATCTATGACCAAAACATTGCAAAGGCCAACTGCTTGTTCTTTAAGAGGCAAGTAGACAGAGGCATATGTCAGGTGCAGAGCAACTAAACACTGGGCTCGCTCTCTCTCTCATATATATATATAAATGATTATATATACAGAAGATTATATGATTTTATATATAAGTACATGTAAAATCTCAGAGAAGCCACTGGCTGAAATAAAACCAAGAGTCATGAAAGGCAAGTGGTTAAGCAGTGGATGTATTCAATTGAGTCAGCTCATAGTTTTCAGTAAAAACAGTAAATGGTTATAAACACACTTTACATTGCTTCTGTGTCCCCACAGTGAGCCTCAGTAGTGAGACTCTATTCAGGTTTGCCTTCTTTTTCTGCTTCGTTACTGAAAGCTCCAACTCACATGAGCCCATGTGGTTGGTTCCTGATCATCAGGGAATTGGGGGAGGCAATCAGATAGCCAGATGGGAATTAAAACATCTTGATTAAATGTAGCCCATCCCTCTGCTTTCCTTTTACTTATTTGATTTAAAACATCCTTCAATCTTATTTCCTATAGCTTATGACAAAAAAATGAGTATAGAGGAGAATCTACTGAAGGGCATACTAAAAGTCTCCTTACTGAGGTTGGGAAGGATGTAAATGGATTTCAGATTCAATGTTAAAATCTCTTCTACAGTAAAATTAAAACAATTTATTTCACAGAACCTTAAGAAAGTAAGCAGTAAAATGGTTTTGTAATAAATGTCTATGTTGGCCCTCTTACAAGGAATGAACATGGTTCCTGTGGCCTGCTCATGCTATGAAGGGTATGTGTAATGACTAAATTGTAGGACAGAGTTCCTGGAGTTGGCGGTGGGGTATTTTGGGTTACGTGTCTGCTTTGAAGCCACCATAAGTGGCACAAAGTGCATACAGTGGGCATTCAGGAAGTGCTTGATGAGTAAGTAGATAAATAGCAAACTGAGCTAATATTGGGTCCTAAATAAATTTAAGCAAATAGTCAGAGGAAAGAGAACTAGAAGGTAAGAGGTATCCCCTGCCCTTAAGGCCTTCATTCCATTGAGTTTTTCCAAGCTGAAAGGACCAGAGATCCAAAGCAGAAGAGGGATCTGACGTTATAGATCCTTCCATGTTCCTTCCACTTAGAATTTTTGAGGTAAAAAAGCTTTCTTTCAAAACAAAGTATAACACTATGAAAACACTAAATGTTTGATGTGGAAGCCTTTTTAACATCAGTAAAAAAAGGAAAAAAATTTGATTATTTCAAAAATAGGGAAATGGTTTTAGATTTCTTTGAACATTTTAGAATTTAAAAGAATTTCCTATGCATGAATAAAATCAGATTTTCATCAAAAGGCTTTTGAGCAAAACACATTTTTCTCCATAAAACAAAACAAATATTTTTCAGAGTAATATTCTTTTACACAAAAGATTTTTTATAAATCATTAGAGTGTTCTGTGTGAGGGAAATAAAGCTCAAAATTACTCAGTAAAATATTTTTCTTTCATTTTTATTGCTACTATGAATAAGAAGCATTAAAGAGGATGGATGACTATAGATGAAAGTTAGTCTGCCAAACATAAAGAAAAAAACATTCTTTTAATGTTTTGGTCACGAACTCTGACAATGATAAATCACTTTTCAACAGCTGCAGACAGCTGTTAAAGTCTGGAGCCTAAAACGCTTAATTAGGGAAGTGTGTTAAAAGTTAAGGGGCCAGTGTCCTTTTAGTTATGTGAAGCCTTTTTTTTCAGCAGACCTATAATAGTGCATTCCAAGGTCTGGGAGAAAACATGCTATTCTCTACATTCATTGAACTAAAAACTTTAGCTAGACACATGTAGTATAAATAGATAGATAGATAGATACAGATAGATAGATAAGACAAGATACAGATATATATTTGAAACAAGAGGCAAGGTACAATGAACAAAGGCATTCTTACTCACATTTGGGTATGAGACTAGGTTTTTTAATCTCAGATGTTTGAGCTAGCAACTCCTAGCTTCAACAAGGGAATTACTGTAATTAATAACATTGCCCAAGTTTAAGTCATTTAGTCATGATTGCTACCTCTACCTTAATCAGAACAAGAATTATTTAAAAAAAACTTTAAATTATTTGTGTGTGTGTGTTGCTTGGTTTTGGACAATAAGATATCTCAGGTTGCACAGGGATTTAATCATCACAAATTTTTTGTTTGGATATTTTAAACCAGTTTTTAATGGTATTTTTTCAAAACTAACAATTGTGAAAAGTGTCTTTCTGAGCAAGCCTGTGTTGGCTGAACATGTTATTTTTTCCAAAGTGAGCATGTATCTCTACCTATGGATATATTTATATTCTACTATGCTCTGCAAAAACGAATCTGATGGTTCTATTTTATTTTTGCCAAGGGTACCAAGTGTGCGAAGTTAAACATCATATATCTATGTGAAGAGGGACATTTCCCATTGAGCAACTGTCGGTAGGTCATTTCTCCTCTGTAAAACTCCTGACATTCAGGAAAGGGAGTAGTTCTGTTTCACACTCCATAGCAAAGGTGATCTCTGGGAATTGATTGCTGAGTAATTCGCTGTTAGACAATACATCATTTTTATTGGTAATAAGGAAGATGTCCTCAACAGTGGAGTTTGTCCAAGGCTGGTTCTGAAATTTCCTTTAAGACATTATGCTCCCAATCAGGCAGAAAATTGTCGTCAACTATGGCGGATTGAAAGCTCACACTGCTGCAGCATCCAAGGACTGTTTATGACTTTTCCAGCTATACACAGAGCGGGTGGTGGGAAATAGCTTCACGGAAGCCTATTTGTTCCAGTTGTGATTCATCTGGAAACATTGTTTCTGTTTGCTAGTCTATAAAAATTTGGGAGAAATATACCAAAAATATGTTGTATGAAGCTTGTGTTTTGTGATGCAGGTAGGTTGACAATAGTAATAGAAAAATAAGAGAATATACCTGTAAGTCAGTAAGAACTCTTTATATTTAAAACTTTCTATTTGAAGTAATTGTATCTCTTGCTTTTAAACAAAATCTAAGATAGGATTCAAGTCAGAGTTCTTCTTGTTAATTTAGTTAGAGAGATGAATTTATACATTTTGCTTCTAGGCACCCTGTGGGTCCTTCTTAATAACTTGAATAATGACCATGGTGTCATGATTTATCCTATAGAACTTTAAAAAGATTCAATCTTACTTCAAATCTCAGACAGTGTTGTACCACTGCTCCGTACTGAATTGTTGCCTTTGATCTCTTATAAATGTGGAAGGATTTTTAATCCCTTTATGTACAGGGTGACATGATACAATTTATGTGTTTATCATCAATGGTGGTAAAAGGGCTCATGTCTACCATTGGCCATGGATTCTCTCTTTGCTTCATTATTTACAGTGTGAACATACCTAAGTATTTGTAAAGTTAATGTTAATTAGCTGTTGTGAATGGAATCACCTTAATATTTCAGCGACTTCCTAAAATGAAAATTTCTTCCCTCTCACATCACAGTTCAATTTGGGTCAGGCAGTTCTACCCTAACTAGGGTAGAAAACAAGGATGCAGGCATTGTCAGTCCTACAGTCTCAACCACCTCAACATGTGGCTCTCAGAGTAGCTGTAGGGATGAATATTCATGGAGGAGGGTCAAAAAGGGAGGTATTTGGGGTACCCGTCACAGCCACCCAATGCCATTGGTCAGAACTCACACAGTTTGATCTACCTGCAAAGAATTCTGGGAAATGTACTCCCTGATTGGGCAGCCAGTTTCCAGTGGCTCCCTAGCCAAAAAAAAAAAGCAAGCAGGAAATTTCAGTGGATAGCCAAAGTATAAAAATCTCAGATTACTCTCTCTTATATTTCTCTCTCTTCCTCTCCCTCATTACCAGAAAAGTTGAAAACTGAATCAAAATGAAATGTGTTTGCACTCACAAACATTACATGTCTACCATAACCAAGAACAAATTCTGTCAGGCTGTGTACATATCTGCTTATGACAAAAATGAAAAGCCAGCATAAGCCTGAGAAGGACCTCACAGGCACTAACTCAGCATGTTCATTAGGAAGCTCAGAAAAGTACCTGAGATCATTTAGCTTAAGTGTTTTCATACCTATATAAAGTACTTCTTTCTGGAAAAATAAGTGGCAACAAATCAGCATCAGTCTTAGAAAGATCACAGAGAGTTAGCAGACAAGGATTACTCTGCAAAACCTATACCATTTTCAAGTGATATTCTTTGCTGCTTTTTTGGAAGAACCACAGGTGACTTCCCATGTGAACAATCCCTTATTCAAAATGCTTGGGATCAGAGTGTTTTCAGAGTTTTTCAAAGTTTGAAATATTTATATATACATAATAAGATATCTTGGGAGTGAAACCTAAGCTACACATGAAATTTTTTTTCACAGTATTGACATTTGAACTCATGGACTCACACTTGCTAGGTAGATACTCTACCACTTAAACCATTTTGCCAGCCCCCATCCCCCATATTGTGACTATTCTTTAAGTCATTTTTGGGCATGGTGATGTGTTTAGTATACATCTTCCTCAGAAGACTGACTGCTGGTTTATTACTGTATGTCCAGTATCAAACACATTCTCCAGCATATTGTAGACTTCCAATGAATGTTTTCTAAGTGGAGAAGAAATGTGAGGGCTGTTAGAACCTTCTGATTTGAATGGCTGTCTTGGGAGAACCTTCCTTGCTCCCCTAGACTCAGCTAACCTTCCTTCTATATGTTCCCTTGGCCTTAAGATTTTTTGCTGTTCTTGTCCAAGTTGCAATTTCATATTTATTTGGGTAATTAGTTGTTAATGTCTCTTCCCCTATAGTTTATTAGGTTTATGAAGCTAATTCATTTTATTCCTTATACCTAGAATAGTGATCAGTATGTAACTGGCTCTTCATTAATGTAATTAATCAGCCTATAGTTGGCTCAAATAGTCCACTGAAGGAACAAGTTAATGCACATATTAATTAATGAAGAGAAAAGATATTTATGAGATTTGCCATTAAATGTATTCTATCTCTGGGCATAGCCCATATACATAATGTTAAAGAGAATAAAAACTTAAAGTGATCTTTTAAAATTGGTATGGTACTGAAAAACAAAATTTATAAACAATAAAGTAAGACCAAAATGTAAAATACACAGTGGAATGATGAGGATATATATTAGATACTTCTTTCCCAGTCATGAGCAAACTCAGGGTGCCTAGAGGGTTGACAACAGCTTAAAGCCCAATACTGAGATCCCAAAATTATCTGTGAAGAGTGACTCAATCACTCATAAATCATTAGAGAAGACTTGAAGAAGATCTAGGAGGAACATGAGTCAGAAGAAGGAGTGAGGGTTTGGATATTAATCCATAAGAAAAATGTTCAATGGACTAGAGTGACTGAACTTCAAGAATGGGAAAAAGAAGTAGCATCCTTCTTGTCAAACTTGTTGCTCTGAGACTTTAGAGTGCTATTTCCAACTCTGATTGCCAGAGCAATAACAATGAACAAAATACAGCACGTGGGAATTATGTTAAAAATAAGGATATGTATTTGAGGTGAAAGCATTTCAAAACTTGGACTAACTTATTAAAGACTCTGTGTCTCTGTGAAAAGTCTGCAGGGTCAACTCTGCTCTCACTGGGATAAGATAATGTAGGGGAAGTCAGGAGGGCATGTATAGGACAGAGGCTTTGTGCTTTCTCCAGCCCCCTCATCTCCACACTGAATAATGAGAGGGAATGGACAATAAAAGAGCATTTTCGATGGAAATCTTTGATTCCTTCCTTGTAGCATTGCTCTATATTCACACACATTATTTGCCCACTATGTTTATTAAGCATATTTGGGGATGTGCAGCTAAAGGAGAAATCAGCATGTTTATCCCGAATCTGAAAATGGAAATGCAGGACTATCAGCTTGGATGTGTTTAAAATTTGGGGTAGGGGATTATAAATTGAGAGTTTGAGGCAAAATTTATAATATTAAACCAGAAACAGACTGCAATTAGTGTCCAGCTCATGAAAAGAAAGGTTTTCAAGTTGAATATCTGTGCATTTAATCTACCTGGGATTGAGGGTTTGAGGATTGAGAAAGCTACAGCTTTTCACCCTGAAATTTGCAGATACCATTGATGGCCTCTTTGATGATGGAAAATAGAATTGTTGCATGATAGCTAGTTTGCTTCATTCATTCATTTGGCATTGAACTGAGCACCTATTATTGTGTGTGCAAAGTGTTAGGCTCTGTGGTACATGGAAGTTTCAAAAGGAAAACTTCCTTGTGAGGTTTGTCAACTAAACTTTCTTTCATTTCATCCTAATGTAATTAAACATTACAATCAACAAATGAAAAAATATGTATTGTAAGGGATGTGAGGAAATCTCTTGTCTCCAAGAGCTTTTTGTTTAAAAGGAAAGAAAATTAGTGCATATCAATATTTAAAATATTGAGTAACTTATTTTCAGTGCTTGAGGGAATATTTACTACTTATCTGGTTGGCTTGTTCAAAAATCATTCCCAACTCACTTCTTTGTTTCCCTAACCTACCTTAGAAGCCAGAAAGCCAAATCCTTGACTTTGGGGTCACTCTTGTGGTTAGCAGTGGCCATGTGACAAAGTCTTCTCCAATAAGATGCTAGGCAGAATCTAGTGAAGGAACAGATATTGCTTTCCAGATAAAAACAGGACATTGTTTTTGTTGTCCTTTCCTAATCTTCCTATTTGGGATGACGAGTGATATCTGGGGATATGGCAGTCATTTTGCTTTGAAGCTGTTGCATGCAGCCAAATGCATTCCTAACTGACATGGTATTAAATCACTGCAGAAGATGTCCAGCACTGCAGTGGTCCAAGGAGATGAAGTTTTCACAGTGTGTCTTAGTCCATTTACCCAGCTATAAAAGAATATTTAACCAGGCCAATTTAAAAATGATAGAGATTTATTTTCTCACTCTTCTGGAGGCTGGGAAGTCCATGATCAAGGTATCTATAGACTCAGTGTCTAGTGAGGCACCCTTCCTCATTGACACCTTGGTACTGCAGCCTTACATGATGGGAGGTAGAAAGGAAAGAGCAAGAGAAACTGAAGCAAATCTATGAAGTCTGTTTTTTTGAATTATGACATTAATATATTTATGAGGGCACAGTCTTCATTGCTTAATCACTTCTCAATTCTTTATGCTGTCATATTAAAGATTAAGTTTCAACACAAAAATTTGGGACAAGACACAGCATTCAAACCCTAGCACAGGGGAAATTACATTTTTTTATATAGCTTAAAGACTCATCTCTTGTATTAGTCTATAAGCTCTTTGAGAGAGTCAACTGTGTCTTACTCATATTTTTATGATTATATCAAATGGTTAGGACAGTATTCAGGATAAAGAAGTTTTTCATACATACTTGTTAAATAAGTGAATGTTTATATTTTTTCATTTTTCTTAAAAATAAGAAATACCAAAACTTGTGTCTTTCAGTTCAGTTCTCTAAACCAATGTGATCATGAATATTTGATCACACATTTTATTAACATGACATAAATATATGTGTGTATATGTTTGTGTGTATGCGTATATATGTATATATACATATATACATAAATAAATATATTAACACATTATACATTGGAGCGAGACTTTTCACTCTCCTGTTCTACTGACCTAACTGGCCTAACTGGGGGTGACTAGAGATGCAGAAAGAACAAACAATAGACAAACAGACATGCAAAAAGTTGGAGCCAGGTGTGCTGGGCACTCGGATGGAGACGCACAACAGCCTTATTGCTTTTTTACTTCTCTTCTCTTTACTCTGCTTCTTTTCTTCTCTATTCTTTAAGGCCTTACTCCAATTCCTTAAAATCTTGCTTCTTTTCTATTCTTCAAAGTCTCTTTCCTTAGACTCCCTCTGTCCTATGTTCTCTTTTAGCTTTTCTTTAGCATAATCTTTCTTAAAGTCTTGGTCCTCAGACATGCACTGTCCCATGTTCTCAGACTTGCAGACAAGTAACAGCAGCCACATCTAAAAACTGCATTAGCACAACTCTTAAAGTCTTGGTCCTTAGACTTGCACTGTCCCATGTTCTCTCTTTAGCTTTCTTAAAGTCTCAGTGCTCAGACTTGCACTGTCCCATCAGATGTGCACTGTCCCATGTTTCCTTTAATCTCTTGTATAACTCAGCAGCCCAACAGCACTGTCATTCTTGCAAGCAGCCCACCAATCAATCCATCCCCCATCAAAAACCTTCCATCAAAAAAACTGGCATCCTGCTTCAGGGAGTCTTTTATATCCAATGTAAACAAGGAGGTGGAGCAACAGTTTTCAGGGTGGGGCAGGACATTGTAACAAGAGAAAACTGCATTCCTACTTCTCTGAATGTAAACAACTTAGGAAAAGCAGCTGTGCTGCATTTTGCACTTCACTGTCTTCTGCAGCAGGGGCCATGCCAAACTCAGCCTACTGATTATAGGGCACAGCTGTGCTTATGTCAAGTTCTCAGGGTTCTCATAAACCACTCCTCACAATACATATCACAAAATATGCCAAAAAAAAAAAGCTAAAAGAATAAGGTAAAATAAATATGATAGACATCATTATACTACCACCATCTCAATAGATCTTGAGCAAACCACCTTGGGCTATGCCTTTCATATAGCTCCATCTGGGGAACATTACCTTACCTTACAGTATTACAGAACTAGTTTAAGGCCAAGAAGCAATTAATAGAATCATATAAACTCTGTTAATATCTCAAATTAATACAAATCATCATCCACCATTTGTTTCTAAGTTTTTCCAGTTTTTTAGTATACAGTGGTTCAAAATAAAGGAATAAACCACTAGGGTCTTGCTTCAATTTGTTATGAAATAAGATGAAATGTACCTGAGCAAACATTTATTGATCTCTATTGTGCTTCAGGCACTGTGTTAGGTTCTGGGCACATAAAAATTTTAACTGTTTCAACTCTTCAGAAACTCACTGTTCATTGATAAAAAGAGGAAGTGAATAGCCAGTATGGAAGAATTCTCATGATAAAAGCATGTTGTGATGCAATAGTGCCAGGAAGGACAGATTTCAGCAAAACTTTCAAAGAAATTAGTGCCATGCACTGACAGTGAGGTCATTAAAATGATTATTTCAATTTTAGTCATTAATTATTGGCAATAAAATATCCTTTGTACTTTATTAACTAAACCATGTCTTTTCAAATTGCCTTTTATTATGAATAAAGTATTTGAATTGATTTTTCTGTTAGCAGGGCATCTTACCTTAGATGAAATGGTAATAACCATTAAAAAATTGTCTTGGGAACACACAGCTGATTTTTTTGGCAGAGGACTTTGTGTATCATGGGTCAGTCTTGGAGTCAGCAAGAACTTATTTTCAGAAGTAGACAAATGACTCTTATTATGAGGAAGTCTTATAAGGCATACAACCATGCTCTGGGGTCCAGAGCATGACCCCAAAGGTATTGTTAAAGTAGGGTTCTACCTTAGTCATTATAAAAAAAAAACCCAGCATTTTATTCAGGTGATTTATAGATGAAAAGAATATTTGCATAATTTTCCTATTTTAGGAAAGATAAAATAAAAATGTATTAAGATAATAAAGTTGTCTGTTTTATACTCTACCAGAGGGATGTGATGCCGAGACAATTTAGAAGAAAATTAATTCTTCCTTTGATTTTAGCTGTTGAGCCATTCTTTGATTATTCCTAAGTTGGTTCCTGTAAGTAGCACATCTCTGTTTGCAGGTCCTGACAAGCACAAGGCTCTTCGCTTTAAGCCCCTGACTTCCATGTCCATGTCCCATCCCTCTAACAACCCAAGAGCCTTCTCATTCAACACTTCTAAAAGCAAATGAGTCTCCTTTGTCTACAATCATTTAGACACATACTAGGGGCAGGGAGAATTCCAGGTCACTTTTTCTTAGTATTATAATAATTGAGGCTATATTAATGTAGTGCATACCAGCTCACACTAAAGAATTTAAAAATTGCTTAAGGGTATATACATATTTTGATGAGGCTATAGTACTTAGTTGTCCATTTTCTAGTTGTACCTGAGCATCACGAATTGTGTGCTAGCAGACATAATTGACTCCTCATGAATATCTTGCTCTTTAATTCTGCTCTTTCACAAAGCCCTAAAAGTGCACAATACACAGTTCTTCTTCTGAGAATCTAATTGAAAATAGATTTTTATGGTACTATAACCCCTTCAGCCTCCTTTCATAAAACAAAAAGAAAGTAGAGAATCTTGTTATTATATTGTTGCACTTCAACTGAAATGAAGGCTTTGTTTTCACATTTCTGACAGAGATGGTCAGTTCCAACAAGAATTTAGTAGTAAGTTTTATAATCACAAAGAGGGTATAAGAATTCCTATAGGCTTAGTTATCAATGGTTGTAATAGATGACCTTGGAAACTCTCCTGTAATCTGAATCGACTCTTGGGGACTGTCAGCTGGGTAATGAAGAAATATGGTCCAGAGCTTGGAAGTGATTGTTTCTGACTATATTGTTTGTGTTTGTGTGTGCTGGGTTATGAGTAGATGTGAATGTGTATTGGTGTGTGTTAGTATATGAGTATTAGTGTGTATTGATATGCTAGCGTGTGTTGGTGTATATTTGTATTAGCATATGTGTATTAGTGTATCAATATATGTGTTAATGTGTGCTGTGCATGTATATTAGCATACATATATGTTGTTGTGCATTTTAGTGTATTACTAAGGGTGTTACTATGTGTGCTGGGGTGTGTGTGTTAGTGCATATGTTTTAGTTTGTTGGTGTGTGTATTGATATATGTCTTTAGACTAGCTTGTGTGTTATGTATGGGTCTGTGTGTTGAATATCCGTGTGTTAGTATCTGTGTTGGTGTGTGCATGTATTCCAAAAACAAGGGCAAAGGTAAGCCAACAAGTAGGGGAACAGGAAATGAGCATATTAATGAAGCAAGGTTCTGTGCCCCACCCCCACCCCCAGCCTTGTGAAAGTGCTGCTTAGACCAGGTCAACAAAAATGCTGATAAGTTGGGAAGAGAGCAATAAATTGAGAGAGCAAGAGCTACAATAAAGAGAGAGAGAGAGAGAGAGAGATAGGAAAGAGAGAGAAAGAAAGAAGGAAGCAAGCCAAGGAAGGAGAAAGCAGCAATAGCATCACAGGATCAGTGGGAGTCTGGTCCCCTCATGGGAACCATTACTACAGAGTGCAAGAGGAAAAATGACTTAAAGGTCAAGTTCAACCACATGGTCTGAAATCCATCTCACCTTGGGTTTTGTTTTTTTCTTTTCTTTCTTTTTTTTTTTTGAGAAATGTTAATGATCAAACTGATGAAGGACAGTGTGTAGACCAAGACCCCTGAAATCTTCCAAGCTATGCAGCATCATCCCAGAAAGAATGGGGAGAGCTGCCCATTAGGGTTAATTATGTATGGAGGGTGGCAGGAACAAGGGATGAAAAGAGAAGTATAATTTCCCCATATATTGATTATGTAGCTATTGAATAGCTTGTCCTACCTGTTTTCAGACTGAGATTGTACTAAAAGCATTTTAATGTAATATATACGAATACAAATTTCAGAAATATGATTTATCTTCATAAGAAATCTCTATGTGAGAGCCTCACCTTGTAAAACAAAATAAACTACTAATCACATTTAAAGACAAGGGAGGTTTAAAAAACTAAATAAGACATGTTTTCAGGGAGGAATGTTCATTGCAAATATGGAAATGTGTTTTAGACTGAAGTCAGGAATAGGACAATTAACCAGAGCAAAGGATTTTCCAGAGCTAAAACAAAGTACAAACGCATCAGAAGAGTGCTGTGCCTTTAGCCTCCCATTCTTCATGCTCAGCCCGTGTCCATCATTCCCTCTCAGCGTCACTAACCTGGCTATTTGTCTGTTTCCACACTACTGCACCACAAAACACCAGGCCCACTTGCCTGGAACAGATACTATCTCACACATATGGGGTCTGCCTTTGATCTCTGTGGTCGAGCTAGGGGTCAGAGGCCTGCCTTCTCCAGGCCCTTACTTCAAATGATTCCTTTCATTTACTGAGAAACCAAACGTTAGAAGGGCAAAGGCAGGAAAAATAAAAGCTGTGATTTAATAGCAATTTATGTGTTTGGCCTATTTTGGGTTGGGTTTTATTCTCTTTGGGTCACATCTCATCATCATTCCTCACTGTTCCCCTGTCCTCTTTCCCCACCATTTGTTTGTATTGTGGCCCTTAGACAAATTGGCACTCCACGAGATCATCTTCCCTGAAACTTGTTATGTGCCATTTTGTCTTTCTGAAGGGTAGGTTCCGAGACTCAACTGACCGCCTCTTACTGACATAGTGTGCAAGTCAGCAGGCACAATTATACGGCAGGCTCTTATAAGTTTAAAGTTTTTACCTGTGTGTATAAATGGCGATTTAAAATTCAAATAACTCACCGAGGGAATGTTCTACTTGTATACAAATGAGGAAAGAAAATAGATGATAAAGCACATTGAGCCTAAAATTGGAGTGGAACTGATACAAGGAAAATATTTTATAATATTTTCTCTTTCATGAATGAATAAAAATAAAAACTATAATTATGATGCTTTGGATTTAAAAGTATGAATTTTCATGTAAGATATAACTAACTATTTGCAAGGTCTTTAATGATTGCCACAAAGTTGCACTTCACTGCATAATAACAAGAATGTCCCCACTGAGTGTGCTTAGCCTGTGCTTGTCTCATCTCAGATCATCCTCACAGTAAGCCCATGAGGCAGACGTCATTATTCCTCTTTTTAAAATGAGAAGCAGTTCATCAGTTATACACACAAAAAAACCTAAAGCTGGTTTGATTCCTGCAAATTGATGATTCTCCTGGGTGAGTTTTAGAAAAAGAATTTGAAAATGCTGCGCTATGTTTCTGAAATAGAAGGGCTGCAAAGCTTAGCTCAGTATCATATTCTTGTATTGCGATAACACTGCTATCCCTACAAATAATGGAGGCAGCCTTGTCAAGGACTCTGGGTTCAGAGAAGTGGAATCCAACACTGATCTTATCCATGTGTCATGGGCAACTTATAGAACTCTGGACTCCAGTTTCTTTATACTACGGATAGAAAGACAGTACCTACCTTGAAGTGCAATCATGAGGATTAAGTGAGATGACACTTGTGGAACCCTGTCTAGTACTTTCTATATGCCAATATGTGTGTGTTCTCTATATCTATATTCCAACATATATTCTCTATAAGTCTGTACTTCTATCTATATCTAGTTCTCTTTGTACATTGCATAATGATGGGGATACATTCTGCATCATTGGGCAATTTCACCATTGTGCACACATCACTGAATCTGATTACACAAACCTACATGGTATGCAGGCAAACCATTAAACATGGCATCTTGTTGTAATCAAGGGACATGGTCAACATGAGATGTACAAGGCTGTTGTTGGAGCAACAGAGCACACTGTATTACAGTAAACTTTGTTTTATAAATAGAAGAGTAACTCTAAAATGATGATAAAAGGACAGCAAAGTAAAAGCATAAATCAATAGCATAATCACCTGTTATCATTATCAATGTTTGCTACACTTTCATTTGTGCTACACTTTCATATTGTTTGCACCAGTGTCCCCACAAACATGGGGGGAATGCATTGTGTTCTGATGTTAGGATCCTAAGACATCACTAAGTGACGGGAAATTTTCAGCTCCATGATAATCTTATGGGACAACCATTGTTTATGCAGTCACTTGTTGACAAAAATGTTAGGTGTGTAACTTCATGTAAAATGAGAGTGACTTGAAGACCGACTAGTGCACTCCAGTGGGGATGAAAGTGCACACTGCAGATCATGGAGATGCACTAGCCATTTAGTCTAATAAGACTTTTTTCCTCCTAATGTATGGGGAAGGTTGGATTGTAGAACATTACAGAGTAGCTAGCTTATGTAAACTTGGACAAAAGAACACAGCAATGAGATCTATATATATTGTATTGCCTGACTATTAAAACAAACCAAAGCCAAAATCAGAGAAAGTCAGGTAACCCAATCTGAGAAGTTTTACAGCACAGGTCCAAAGATGCTGGGGCATCGGAAGTCTCTTGAGAATGAAGTCATGCTCAATTTTCTGTCATTAAGAAAAGACAAGCCATGGGCAAGACAAAAGTGAAAAAAAAAAAAAAAAAAAAGAAAAGACAATGGGTATGTCAGTTTAAGAAGCCTGGCTGCAAATACTTGCTCTGCCATTTACTGTGGGACTTTGATTTAATTAACCTCTTAGCATCTCCACTTCCCCATCTGATTTCACTGTGAATATCCATGTAAAGATTAAATGAGTTAATGTGAATGAAGCCCTCAGAGTACTGCCAAGCACAAGGTCAACACTCGATGGATGCTTGCTTACAAAGACCCGGTATTAGATTGGTCCTCTATGTGGGTTCAGCTCAGAACCCAGAGACTGCATAGGATGTTTTCTTTAAGGCTTTCTCTCATGGCTCTCAGAATCTATTGTAAACTTTATTAAACATGAAATGATGCAGGTTGGAGATACAGCTCAGTGGTAGATCTCCCATCTAGCATGCACAAGGACCTGGGCTCAATCCACAGCACTACAAAAAAGAAAAGATTCAGAATGGGAAAGAGGGCTACATAAGTTTTCAAAAGTTTTCCAGTGGGATTTACTTGTTGAACTCAGAGAGACAACATTTCTGGTGTCAGCCAGGGTCCCATTTGCTTCTGCTCTGACCATAGTCTCCTGAATAAAAGATTTATGATTCAGGAAGCACCTAAATATGAGTAGAGGAGACTCCAGGGAGTTCTGTCTGACTGCGGGTGCAGTCAGGTTACAGATGTTCAAAAATGACAAGTGGACATTGGGAATGTTCATGGTTATGGAGTTTCTTTTTTAGAGCATTAAAAATGCTCTAAAATTGATTGTGGTGATGTTTGCATGACTGCAACTAAACTCTGAACACACTGAAACTGTTGGACTGTACACTTGAAGTGAATAAATTATATGATATGTGAACTAAATCTCAATAAATCTGTTTAAATAACCAGTAATTTGGTTGAGAGCCAATGTCTCTTTTTTTGAGACAATGTCTCACTATGTAGCCCAGGCCGGTTTTGAACTTTTGGTCTTCCTGCCTCAGCCTCCTAGTGCTGGGATGGCAGGCATGTACCACCATACCCAGATTCAATGTCTATTTTTATTGGCTACTTCTATGAAAATATGAAATTTAGAAGGATTTTTGTGGGACTGAGGTTTGCACTCAGGGATTTGCCCTTGCAAAGCAGGTGCTCTACCCCTTGATCACACCTCCAAGGATTTTGAAAGAATTGGATATAAAGCTAATACAAAGAGAACGAGTGGATACTTCAGGCACAGGATGATCACTGAGCATGGAAAACTGTACCATCTGATACTTTTACAGCTTTTACATTTCCTCCCACAGAATCTGTTCTCAATTGACAGGTTTGTGACAGGAAAGCCTTTATGGGCATAAAGTTTATGGGTTAGCTTCTCTCTTTACCCTGAAATGAGTGACTCCACAATTGGGAAAGCTTGCTTACTGACATGGTGGAGGAGTGGCCAGTTACCAGATTAGCCTCAGTTTTTCCCAGAGTTCAAAGGAACTGCAACAGAGATGTAAATGTTAGGAAAAGAAGTTAATAATTATGCATTGGAACCGGAGAAGCCAGGTCTGAGGTGACAGACACAGAGAAAATGTGTCTTCTCCAGGTCTTGGTTGTGCAGCTGAATTCTGTTTCTCAGGTATGCATCCCACAGTTGGAAATGCTGCAAAGGAGATTTCATTTGCAGCACCTGAGAAAGCCTGAGCTCTTGCTGACCTGGGGACACAAGCTTGTTTGAGAAGGAATTCTGATTTCTGACTCACTTGAATGGCACCCATCCTGCCATCCCTCCCTGTTCATGTGTTAGTGGCCTTTTTTACTTGTTATGAAAGCAACTGTCTCGTGGTCTTACCCAAAACTCGGAGATCCTCATACTCACTAATCTCCCCACTTACAAGAATTGAAGGTCCTGAAAACCTGGAACTCTTGCCCACCTGTTAGTTGTTAAAACAATTACATGGTTAGGATCCCACAAACAAAGCAATTAATAATGTACCTGGGTCATATTACCACCTGGTCCTGTATGCAGGAGGGTGAATTATGTCCCTGTACAATGCAGAAGCTGCAGCTCTGGAACAATGGCACACACACACAAGGAGAGTAGAAGAGAGGAGGGTTTTGTTTTTGTTTTTGTTTTTTGCTTTTGGCTTCTTATGTCTAGACACCTAATTCTCATAACCCCTCACTTGACACTAAGCTCTTACTCCATCTTGACTGGCATTATAATTTACTTTTATAATTCCATTGAATATGAATTAATTTTCATTCACTAGTCATTTAGCTCTGGTTTACTGAGCACTTACCATTCTTGTTCCTAGGGAGTAGACAAAGTTCGTGCCCTATTGGAACTGATCTTCTCTACATGGTCTGCCTACATGGCTCCTTTGCAAGTTGGATGGAATATTTTACAAGGGGAACTAAGTGCTCTTTGTCTTCCTTTTGGTAATAGATGGTACCGATTATTATTTGTGCCACGCTGCTCTTCATAAGTTGTGTAGGACTTGGCCTTGTCATTTGGTAGTGATCTCACATTTGAACACAACAGTCTCTGCTGTGACTGGTATTTTGAGGCAAGAAGTATTCCACCTTCCTTAGAAATCCTTAGAATGTTCTGTGCCACTACAGATAGTATGGTTTCTTTAATCCTTTTTCAAAAATTTTTATGCATTTCATACCACCCTTGGAGATATATCCAAAGGATGTAAGTCAGTATACAATTGAGATCCCTGCACATCCACATTTATAGCAGCACTATTCACAAGAGCCAAGCTATGGAGTCAATTGACATGCCCATTAACTGATGAATAGATAAAGAAAATGTAGTACATATACACAATGGAGTATTATTCAGCCATAAAGAAGAATGAAATTATGTCATTTGCAGGAAAATGAATAGAGTTGGAGATCATCATGTTAAGAAAAATAAAGCAGACTCAAAAAGCTAGATATTACATGTTTTCTCTCATATATAGAATCTAGACATAAAATTATGACATGAGTGTAAAAGGGGGGATCTTTGGTGGGGGAAACCAGAGGGAGTGAGGAGGGAAAAGGAGACAGTGATGAGGGATAAGTATGATCAAAGTACTTTGTATGCATATATGAAAACATAATAAAATTGTAGAAAAGCAACGATGGGGATAAGAGAGTAATAAAGGGGGAGAACTTGATCAAAGCACATTATATGCATGTATGGAAATAGCACAATAAAACCCATTTGTACAATTAATACATGCTAATAACAATTGTAAGCATTTCTTATAATAAAAAACATTGATAGATGAAAACATCAAAATGAATATAGCAGAGAATAATATTCAGAAACCATGGCCAGGTAACATTGCAGCTGGGAAAGTGGACAGGCATCATTAGCCCCTTGCATCAGAAGAACGGTGGTGCCTAGGGCTTCTGAATCCTGAGAGCTGCCTGTTCAGTTTAGTTCAAGTTGGAAAATGATCTCATTACTTCCCCTCCCAACTCAAGCCAGAATGAGGCTTCTGGAAAAAAAAGGCTAGGAACTCAAGTGAATAGAGTCCTGGTGGCATGAGTATTTTAGGGAACTTGAAGTATAACAACCCTGTTTTTTATTTTTTTAAGAAAATTATTCCATTTAACAAACATTTGCCAAACACCTTCTTTTGTTCCAGGTGCCCTGAAAGGGATGAGTTGGGGAGTATGGATTGTAAACTGAAGTATAATTCCTGTTAAATTTAACGTGTGAACTTGGGAAAACTGGAAAATTGAGAATTATCACACAATATTTACAAAGGCCCTGAAAGAAGGAAACAATCATTTCAATGAGACCTGAAGTTACGGAGAACAGTTCAGGTGAGCACCTTGCAAACCCCAACAAAACCTGAATTTTGTTTTAAGGAAGAAGGAGAAAAATAGATATGGAGTAGACATATGCTGGGTTTGAGATATATTTGGAAATAGTATCTGTAGACCTGGCTGAATGGGAATGGAGGAAAGAGAGAACATGAACAACCAAGATGTGAGCTACAGTGGCCGGGAAGACCATGGGAAAATAGGTGGAACAATCAGAAATCCACTTGGGAAATGTGTATTTTAAAATACCTCTGAGGGTTGAAATCATTCGGGGTACTCTGTATACATGTATGGAATTAGCACAATGAAATCTTCTCATATTATTAATATATGATAATTCAAAAATAAAATAAATAAAATTCCTGTGAGATATCTAAGTGGCATTGGTAAGCAAGACTGGGAATGGAAAAAAATGAATTCAGAGAAATGACATAGGCTGAAGACATAAGTTGGGAGTGATTGGTTCATAAATAGAGTTCTAGGTAGAATGAGGATACCTGGGGAGAAGCTATACAGAAGTAGCAGGAAGTGGTTATGGGTTAGGCAGGTGAGAAGGAGACAGCAAAGGAAACTGGAAAGAGGTCAGTAATTTAGGCAGAAAACCAAGAAAGCGCAACATGGCAGCCCAGAATGGAGAGATTAAGGGAAGGGTGGAAGCCAACTTGTGTAAAGCTTTAGAGAGGTTGGGAAAATTGAAGACACAGATTATCTGCCAAATTTGGGAAACGGAGGTCACTGGTGATTATGAATGGAGCAGTTTCAGCCACGTGATAGTGTGGAAATCATCTGAGGTGAATTAAGTAGTGAGCTGAAAATGAGGAAGTGCACCAAAGATGAACCACAACTTAAAAGTTGTGTGATTTTTGAAAGGAGCAGAATGATAGGGTAATTGCTGGAAAAAGAACAGAATCAAAGGGATTGTGTTTGTGTTTTAAGTTGGGACATACTAGAAAATCTTTGCACACTGAGGGAAATTATCCAGGAAAGGAGAGAATGGTGATAAAGGAGAGATGGGGAAACCAGAAGAGCTGCATCTTTAAGAAAGCTAAGATGGATTGAACCAGGGCCAAGTGGATGGAGTCCAACTTGTCTTGTGTTGGAGTACTCCCCATCCTGTTTTATTCTAGAACCCGCTGTATGAATGTTACTCCAGTTTAGGTTCAGTCCCTTTCAGGTAATCTCCATGTTTTCTGAGAAGGTAGCCTCATGAATCTTAATACAAATTTCAGTCTAAGATGATTTCCGGTAAGAACACTGGACCCATTGTGGGCAGACCAGGTTAGCAACACCTGCTATGAAATGAAGGCTATTCTACTCCACATGTATAAGGCACAGTCTGCAGGTTCAATATTTTAAAATTTGTTAACAGCACACACTAAATATATTATTTCTTCCTTTCTCCCTACCCCTTTAAAGATCTTTGTTCTAGAACATATTTCTATGGATGCTTAACTCAGCCAGAATTGGGGCATTGTGTTTAGATCTTAAATGTTTCTTTCTAAAATTGGCACATGGATGGATAACCAACCAACCTTGTTTGCTCAGGAAGGAAGGTTTTCCTTGAATATAGGATTTTCAAGGCTAAACTGGGAAGTCCTGAGTGAATATGAATGGCTGGCCAGTCTGTTGGCTACCGGTGTAAAAATGGTTTAAAGATATTTGGCCTCATGGTAAATATATTCAAAACACATTATCATTTCTTCTCAGTACTCACTCAAGCTTAAAATGTAAGAAAACTTCTGCTAAAGATAAGTGTAATCCAACCATATCAGAGTTTTTGAGAAATGGATTAGCATTGTGTAGTGCTTATAAACTCAGCTCTGGACTTAGACAAACCTTGGTCTAAATTCCTGGCACTGTTGCTCTGTGATGTGGGTAAGTTAATGAGTCTCTCAAAGCTTCAGTTTACTCTCAAATAAAATGGCACAACAATAAGACCTAACTCTTCGGTTGCTTTGAGGATCACTCAGAATAACACATGTAAGTATGGTGCTTGGCATAGAGGCTCAGTAACTAACTATGATGTCAGCACTAATACTAATAAGGAGACACAAGGTAACAACAGCTGATCTACCCCAGTTCCACACACTGAAACATTTGAATTGTACGTCTGCTATTCAGAGTAACTGATATTCTCAAGACAGCCCAGAGACTGGAATGTTCTATTCTGTGTATGTGATTGAAGAAAGGTTAAATCATATCACTCTAGTTTAACAGAAATTGTGTGTGTTTTTTTTAATTCTTACAGGTAATGTAGCTGAATAGTTAAGAGATTACAAGCATTGCCAAGGTTCAATCCTCTAAAACTTACCAACTGAGAAGTCTTGGACAAGTTTTTCATCACTAGAAGTCCAGTGTACTATACTTTGCACCATAGAGCCACCATGGACAAGTTTTTGCATCTTTATTTTCTCATGTCTATAATGAGGCCAATATAAATTCTTACCTCATCTGATGATTTGAACATCAACTGGGATAATTCATGTAGACTTCAGCATATAGTAAATACCAATAAAGGTATAGATAATTGTCCTCTTGGTAGTGGTAGTTCAGGATGGCATGTAAACAAATTCCAAGTGATTAAGAATATATAGTAATAATTCCACATTAAACAACAGATCTTATAATTTAATTCCAAAATCATGAATTAAGAAACATTCATAAGAAAAATGATAATTTATACAATAAAGCAAAATGCATGCTTCAACATTAAAAATATATTGTCTCTCCCATCTCAGATACAGTATAGCAATTCAATCTTTCAAAACCCAAAGGTATTATTTCCATTTTGCTGCCAAAAAAAGGAAGAAAAACCTTTTAGTTATGAGGTTATAAGTTAGAAGTAAACATTTACTAGAGTAACAAAAGGCTTTAGTGCAGATTTTTAAAATAGAGTTTTTCTCAAACCAAAAGAAATATGAGATTATTATTGAGATATGTTTAACACAGGAAAGCACACAAAAAGGGATTAAATACTATCTCAAATCTCCTTCTGCAGAGATTGATTTTGGCATATGGATGTTCCTCTGTTTTCCCTCACATATTTCACAATTTTTCTTAAAAGAGTCTAATTATACATATTATTTGGTAAGTTATTTTCTCCTAATAGTTTACAATAACTTTGGGGAGTGGAGTAGGAGAAGCCTATGAGGACATAAGCACAGTTGTACTCAGTTCTGCAGGCTGAGTTTGGCACAGCCCCAGCTGCAGAATAAGATGCAAAGCAGCTGCTTTTCCTCAGATGTTTATGTCAAATAATCTGTAGGCTGAGATTTGGCACAGACCCAGCCTCAGAAGAAAGCTAGAAGGCGAGATGCAGCTCAGCTGCTTTTCCAAAGTTGTTTAGAAGCAGGAACACAGGTTTCTCCTGTTACAATGTCATGCCCCTCCCTGAGAACTGTGTTCCACTTCTTTGTTTACCACTGGGTATAAAAGACTCACTGAAGGAGGACACAAGGAGTTTTGGATGAAGGGAGGCTTTTTGGATGGGAGAGGTCTTTTTGATTGGGGAAATTGCTGAAGGGAGAAAATGAATGGCTGAGGGAGTACTGCTAAAGGGAGAATTGTTGAAGGGAGGATTGCTGAAGGGAAAAGAATTGCTGAAGGAGAATTGCTGAAGGGGAATTGCTGAAGGGGAATTGCCAAAGGGGAATTGCTAAAGAGGGGTTGATAGAATTGGTTGGAAGATTGTAAGGGAATGGCTGCTGTTGATTGTCTGCAAGTCTGAGGGCCAAAACTTTAAGAAAGCTAAAGAGAGAATATGGGACAGTGCAAGTCTGATTGGACAGTGCAAGTCTGGGGGCAAAGACTTTAAGAGAGATTAGCTAAAGAAAACTAAGAGAAAACATGGGACAGAGCGAGTCTAAGGAAAGAGACTTTAAAGAATAGAAAAGAAGCAAGGTTTTAAAGAAAGACTTTAGAAGCAAGGTTTTAAGGAATTGTAAAGGAGTGAGGCCTTGAAGAATAAAGATAGAGAAAAGAAGAAGAGTAAATAAAGAAATGAGTAAAGAGAAAAGAAGCAATGAGGCTGCTGTGTGTCTCCATCTGAGTGCCCAGCACAACCAGCCCCAACTTTCTGTCTGTCTGTCTATCCTGTGTCCTTTCTGCATCTCTCATCACCCCCAGTTAGGCCCAGTTAGGTTCATTAATAACCAGGAGTGAGAGAAAGTTCACTCCAAATAACTGTTTCAAATAACTCAAGCCAATCAATATTTTTCTATAGTGTTATCAGTGTAAATTTATATATCCCAGTACATTTAAACAATCACATCATGTTGAACAATTAAGGTTGATCCAACTTACAGCCTTATAAATAAAGTTGCAGAATAATTCAGTCATTTATATTTTTATTCAAAATAGAATATTTAAATTAATGAAATGATTGGTAGAAATAATAGCTATAAAGGTATTACAATTTAAAGTTCAATTAATTTATAATTTCAATATGACAAAGAACAGAATACATTCTAAAATATTCTGAAATTTTTTTTGGAGACAAGATCTTGCTATGCAGCTTAAGCTTGCCTGGAACTCACTCTGTAGCCCAGACTTGTCTCAAGTTCACAATTCTCCTGCTTCAGCCTCCAATATAGGTATATGGCACCACAGCCAACTTCTGAAATTTTAAAAATGATAAAGTTTTCAAAAATGAATTCCTTTCAAGTTCTGTACTGAGCTGGAGTCAAGAGGCTTGAAGTTTTAATTTTGCTACTGATTCAGTCCTCTACCTCAGGTTACTTCTGACTGGGTCTAACTTTGCTCTTTGACTGGACACTTGAAAACTCTATGGAACATATGTTTTCTAGCACCTAACATGGGGGCAAGTGCCATGTGCTTGAGGACAAATTTTATGTGAAGCACACATGAAATTGAAATAGCTGTGGATGTTTATGATCTTTTCTGTCTTCAAAACAAAGGCAGTAGTTGAGGATGTAAGACCAAGAGAATGATTCAAGCTTTTTCTAGAATTCTCTGAAAACACAAAAATGAGGAAAAACAAGGGAAGTTGATTTAAGATGTTACTTTAAAAGTTACCAAAAGGAAACTAAGAAAACATGGTACCTGGATGCAGTGTCAGCCTCTGGATAGGGTCCTGACCCAGAGAAAGAGCCTATCTGGATGAAGTAGCGAAATCTGAATACAGACTGCAGACTGTAAACTTCTTAGTTTTGGTAACTAACTTCCATGACTGCACAATATTTTATTTTTTGCATCTTCACACTGTCTAAATTTATTTAAAAATAAAAGTTTTTCAGCTGAGTATAGTGCACATACCTATAATCCCAGCTACTCAGGAGGTAGACATCAAGAAGATCATGGTTTGGGAACAGCCTTGGGCAAGAAGTTAGCCATGCCTCATCTCAACCAATAAGCCAGAAATGGTGGAGGTGCATCTGTAATCCCAGCTACATGGGAGGTATAAGTAGGTGGGTTGCTGTCAAAAGTCAGCCCCTGGCAAAACTGTGAGACCCTATCTGAAAAATAACTAAAGCAAAAAGGGTTGGGGAGGACATACTTCCCATGGTAGAGCTCCTGCCTAACAAGCTCATCGTCCTGAGTTCAAGTCCTAGTACCACCATAAAAAAGGTTTTTTGTTTGTTGTTTGTTTGTTTTGTGCTGGGTAGGGGTACATTGTCGCATTTATAAAAGTTCTTACAATGTATCAAATATATCAGAGTTGAATTCACCCCCTCCACTGCTCTCCTTTATCCACTCCCCATTCCAGGAATAGTTTCAGCAGGTATCATTTTTGCATTTACATACACATGTACAAAGATTTTGTACTGTATACACCCTCCTACCCCCTTCCTATGCCAGCCCCTCCCTCCCCCTAGTGCCAACACCTCCTCTGACCTGTTCTACGCTCCTGTTCTCTTATTTCATAAAAGAAAAAAGAAAAAAAATACATGTTTTGCTTGTCGGATGTAAAGGTAGCTACTACACAGGGAGTTTCCTTGTGATATTTCCATGTATGTATGTATTATAACCCAACTGATTTATCTCCTCTAGTACCTTAGTCCCTTCCTTATGGCAGTTTCAGTTGGTTTAAAAGTCCTATATTCATTCTTGTATAGAGTATGTCAACCATATTCATCTTCTCAGCTTCCTTCTAAAAAAGATTTTTACAAAAATCTGATATGAGAAGCATAAAGTCATAAGGTAATATATTGTCATTTTAGTGTCTGAAAACATTAGAAGATTCAGGCAATATTTCATAATTAGTTATTCTGAATGGAATTAAAACAAGACATAAATACAAGAATTGAAACACAAAGTCTGTGATGACAACCAGCATTAGATGCTTAAGAGTACATATTTCTGCTCAGTGGCAGCTTCAAGTTATGACTGAAAAAAAAACCCACTAAATTAGATCTGTGCCACTGAGACTGTATCTGAGAAGGCGTAGTGAGGAGTTGCCTCTGCATATTTATCTCTTTTCAAGCTGAGCTCTCAGTGTGGTTTAGTATCAGAGGGCTAGTAAGTAAGAATTGCTTTCTCTTTTTCTTCCAAATGCTTGAAAATAAAGTGCACAAACTTCTCGGTGAACTTGGGTGTTAAGATCATCTAAAAGCCACACTTCCAGAAAACAATTTCCATGTGAATGAAAGATTGAAAGAGCAGCAAGACTCGTCCAAATGAGAGTTTAAATGCAATGCTCAAACTCGCCAAAGATTATGTTCATTCATTATATGCTTGTAACATTTCTATCACTTTTATTAATATTTGCATCTGACTTTTTAAGTAGTGAAGAGGTCTGGTAGAAATGAACCAATGTGGGTTGCAATACACAAGTGCATGGAAGCAACACTAGGCATCTCTCTGTATAGCTATCTTTACCTCATACTAGCAAAAATGTATGTCTTTCTTATTATCTTTTATGTTTTCTCTTCAACAAAATTGGAGAACAAGAGGGTGGAACAGGTTCTGCCTGGAAGATGGGGGATGCGTGAGAAGGTTTATGCATGGGCACAAACAATGTATACACGTTAGTAAATGTAGAAACTATAAAATAAAAAGAGAAGAAAAAAATTTTTACTGACCAGAAATTAAGAATTCACCACAAGTCTTCTATTTAACATCCATTGGCACAAATACTCAAATTTGACAAAAAAAATTCTCACTTATCATAGTGACCTACATTTTATATTCAGGATGAATAAAGGTTAAAAAAATAACAAGGAGAAAACTGGCTGACAACTGTTTGCAATTCTTTTTTTCCTCAAAATGTATCTCTAGGATTCAAATAATTGCTTTCCATTGGAATAAATATAGTGCCAAAATATTTCCAGAAACTGATTTTAAAAAATTAGCCTTTGCTCTAAATTTTTCTAACATTCTGCAATCCTGCAAATGGCTATTTCCATTTTTTGGCAGGCATGTGTATCTCTTCCAAAAATGAAGGGAACTGGAATTTTCATTGCAATATTTTTCTCATGCTAACTGGCCTTGAGAAAGTCAAATTCCTCAAGGTTAATCAGCTCATCTGAAGCAGAGGAAGCTTACCCCTCATTTCCCAACTGAATCTCTTTAATTTGGAAGTAACATTGACAGGTGGCCTCAACACTCAGGGCATTACAGACCACCTTGAAGGTCTCAGAGCCAGTGGCCTTTGAAGTCAGAATAATCAACAAGTCATTTGATACCCGATCAGACAGAATGGCCTCACAGAGAAGGTCATCTCGCAGGTAGACTGATTGTCTATCAAACAGGGATAACTGGATACAGTTTGCTGAGCAAATTCATCGTCTCTAATGGGCCTATAAAGTAGAGAAAAATGTCCTTTTCAAACCGATATTCAGTGCTCTTACTGTCTATAAAAATGTGAATACATTTTCTTTTAAGAGTAAATATTCATCTACCGAAAGAAAGATCCTCCACTAATAATGAAAAGGAAAAATAGTTTGTATTTCATGGGCAGATAATACTCCCCCCCTGTGATGAATGGTTAATTGTTTGATCAAATATTTTGAATAAGAGACCATCTCAAGTTATGTGTCGTACAAAGAAAACAATTAAGTATTTTTTTCCCAGAATGTGTGAATAAGATAGAGAAAGGGATTTCCATTCCTTGGGAAAAGATTGATGTTTTTCTATCGGAACAAAATTAAATTTTCTGGGACTTACATGTTCTCTGCTCTCTGAACATGGTTGCTCATGTCCTTATTTCCCAAGTCTGATTCCAGTCACATGTTTTGAGTTCTTAGTTGGGTTCCCCACCCAGGCAGGTCTCTTTTACTTTATGTAACCAACCCACCATGTTGAAATGAGGAGTAATTTATAGCTAAATTATGTGTTCAGGAAAGGATCTCACACCCTTTTCATGTACATCTGTGACACTTGTATTGCCAATTTCCACACAAATTCAACTTAACACAGCAGGTTCTAAGTCTCCCCTGTGTTTCACACATTTATTCAGGTGCTAGGAAGAGAGTCCTATGAATTGCAATGGCTTTCTCAGTAGTGTTTACAAATGTCATGAATATATCATCCCAAAATGAATAATACTTTTGACATCCTTTTCAGGGCCAGAGGTCCCAGAAAATACTGTTTCTTAGTTTGCAGGAATTCTCAACCTTCCAGGGTATAAAAATATTCTCACTAGCAAGGATGGTTTCCATGATTCACTAAATACACTGGAAAAAAAAATACTTCTGTGGTTTGCCTGCCTCTTATCTACCATAATATTCTAGTGCTTTGGAGAGCCAAGCATGAGACAGAAAACATAATTCTTTGAGTTTGAAAGAGTAGCATTTGGAATGTTGTAGAAGATCAAAAGAGTCACTTACCTACGATGGCTGAATTCACTGACCATTGCCTTATTGTTGGTGGGCATTTTCCACCTGATGGTTGTTGGGTAACCCTGTCACAGAGCCAGGCCATGATTATAGAATCATAGAATCAGGCTAGGTTTTTATTTCTAACACTGCCACTGAGGGATTGCATGACCTTAAACTGATCACTTAAATTTTCTAAGTCTGAGTTTCCTCACCAGTAAAATTTGAGTAATAATATGCCTTCCACATTCTCAGAGGCTATCGTGAAGAAGAAGGAGATATACACATGAAGGGCTACTCACATAGTTTGATACAGAGTTAATGTTTGCTACTTTGTACTTCCACTTGTATTTGAAAATGATGTTTGAGTCTTCCTCAGAATTACTTGGCAGAACACACAGGATTTTTCAAGGCCCTAATTTTTTGCCATCATGGTGTTTAACTATTAAGCTACTATTGCCTTTTTCCTTCTGTATCACATCCCTGGCCTCAAGAACTCAAGAAAGATATTTAATGAGTAGATGAACACAGACAATTCAGAATTTTCTGTCAGGGAATAGGAGAAGATAAAGGCTACTTCGAATATTAGACTGCAGAGGTTGTATGCAAAGATTTTTGATTTGAGTAACATGAGTGAAGTTGTGGTCTAGGAAAGTTAGCTGAGAACAATGAGCTAGATACACTGAGTAGAGACAGGAAGCCTGTGACAGAGACAGTTAAAATAATCCAAATATTACCTGGAGGTAAAGGGTAAGGCCTAGGAAATTGCACTGTGAAACTGGATGTGTAGTTTAAAGAAATGAAACCAGAAACTAGTACAATTTACAATAGAATCAGAAGCATGAAATAGGGGGAAAAGTTTAACAAAATGCATGCATATTTAACAAAATAGTAATGACAGAAATCAAAGAAAACTACAAGTGGAGAGATATATTATCTTCAGCTTTTGGAAGGTTTTTAATATTGATGTCAATTTTCTCTAAATTGATCTACAGGATCAATGCATTCCCAAACAATATCACAGAATTTTTTTTTAAAAAAGATTTCAATAATGCTAATTCAAAAACTGCTTTTGAAAAATAAAACACAATTTAGAATTATCAGAACAATCTTGACAAAGGAAAACAAAGTCGAAAGACTATCTAATTTCAAGAATCATAAACCAAGCTGCAATAATTGAGATAAGTAGTTTTGGCAAAAGATCAGCACATAGATCAATGCCACAGAAAGGAAGAGCCCAGAAATAGGTACATATAGTCAACTTTAACAAATTGATCTTTTGCCAAAGGTACAAAGGTGATTCAAGAAGGAAAAAAAAGATAGCCATTTCCACAAAAAGTTCCTAGACAATTGGATCTCCATATGTAAATAAAATGTCAGCCTATACCTTACATTACAGAAAAATTAATCCAAATAAATTATGGATTTATTTATGAAGCCACAAACTATAAGACTTCTAGAGGAAATAAGGTAGAAAATATTTGTGACTGTGGTTAGGGAAATATTTCTTATATGTGACACCTAAAGCTTAATCTGTATAAGAAAAATAATTGATAAAACAGACTTCATTAAAATTTGAAGCTGAAGTAAAAGATATCCTTAAGAGAAGAGATGCTTTTAGAAACTCACAGCCTAAGAGAAAATATTTGTAAATCATGTATTCAACAAAAGACCTAATCTCTTAAGTATATATAAAGAATTCTTTTTTTGTGGTGCTGGAAATCAAACTCAGGACTTTTGCACATGCTGGGCAAGTGCTCTGCCACTGAGCTAGAGTTCCAGTCCCATAAAGAACTCTTAAAACTGAAAAATGTGGAAACAGACCTAATTCTTTTAAACGAACAGAAGTTTGAACTGACATTTCTCAAAAGAAAATAAAAGTTTGGCACACAAGCACATAAAAAGATAGTCAACATCATTAGAGAAATTCAAGCTTAAATCAACATGTGATACCATTATAAACCCATTAGAATAGCTAAAATTAAAAAGGCTGACAATATCAAGTGTTGAAGACAATGTAGGGCACTGGAACTCTCTTATATTGCTGGTAGGAATTCGAAGTTGTACAGCCATTTGGAAAAGCTATAGTCAAACCTATCATATTATTCAGTAATACCAAACAGAAGAGAAATGAAAACATATATACACAAAAACCTTACATGTGTAGGTTTACAGTATCTTCATAATCTCTCACTCACACACACACAACTGAAAAGACACCAAATGCCTTTTGACTGTTAAATAGATAAAATATGGTGTATCCATTCAATAGAACACCAATCAACAATAGAAAGGAAAAATTACTGATGCATGAATTAATATGAATGACATGAATGTAGTATGCTAAGTGAAATAAATCAGACTCAAAGCTGATACTATATTTCTATTTATGTGATATTTTGGAAAAGACAAAATTACTGGAACAGCAAATACATCAGTGGTTACCAGTGGATTGGAATGAGAGAATAAGTTGATTATAAAGGGCAGCATGGGGAAATTTTTGGAGGTGATGGAAGGCTTCTGTGTCTTGACTGAATGTAAAACTGTATGCTTATGTTGTACTTCTATACACAGGGCCTAAACTCTTGTAAGCAGTTTAATAATGATAACAAAAACTAAGTTACCAGATGGGAGTCACAAGTTGAAGACACAGCTTTTTTTCCAGATATAGATCTTGCAATGTAGAATAGAAGGGCAATGGATTCATAGAGGAGGAGAGATTGAAAATGTTAAAGAAGGAGGAAGTGGGAAGTGGTGAGAAGATGGCTCCCTTTGAAGATGGGAAGAGGCAGAAGTAAGCCTTGGAGGAAGGGTTTACTTTAAGTGGCTAAGAAAATCCCCAGGCGGCCTATGAACTCCGTTACTTCTCTCTAGTAGTGTTGTGTCTTTAGACATTACAGAAGATTTTCATACAGCTTCTTCCTTCCTGTAGTAATTTCAAAATGGCTGGTGGGAGCTCTGTCTTGATACATTTGATGCTACTGTTACAAGCTTGCCCTAACTTAATAGCTATCCAGGAAGGTGTCAAACTAGAGCCCCCTTGTGGACTCAAGGGAGAATGGGACTCTGAACATTAGCAAACACAAAACCCTGATTCCTGATTTCTCTAGGAGGTGCTATTACATCCGTTAACCTTTCTGCTCCCAAAATAACCAAGGTTTAGTTAAGCATCGTCTTGAATAAATATTCAGGGGTAATGTGAAAACAGAAATGTTAATAATGTCTAAAAATAATATTTGAATGAATTCTACTACCAGATGTGTGCAAGTACATTTGTACCTTTCATTCAGACAAGACCTGTATCTGTATAAGATTTGGCATTTTAAAAATAAAAGACACAAAAGGAAGGAAAAATATTCTAAAACTGTTCTGAAGGTTCCTAACCTGTTACTTAATGAATGTCATTCATAAAGTCATTTGTAAGAGTATTGACCACTTACAGTGAAGCTGTACACACCAGTTTAAGATAGGAAGCCTGGGATGTGAAGGGTAAACACCAGCAAGTTCAAAGCCATTTTTCATGAAAAGACCTAAAGAACTGATGAAATCTGACATACATCATACAATGTTTGCCAATTAAATAAAAACCCTACAGAGACACACATAGTACTTTAATTGCAAAAATAATACCTGCCCCAAGGAAAAGGGCAGCAAGAATCCTCGTGATTTCCATTACCTCTAATTGGAATCAAACAGCAAAATCCCTGGCCTCCAGACTGGGTATTCATTTCACAGCTGACATTTGTCTTGTTCTCAATTGATATTTTAAAATTATCACACAGGAAGAAAAATGTTTTAGGACTCTGCTTAGTTCAGTGTTCTAGCCTTGATTTGTGGGAATACATTCCAAGCCCAAGCTAAGCCCTTTCTCCACACTTCTTTAGAGCCATATGGCAAGACAAAAATATAATCAGGTAATGGTGGCTTTTCCTTCTAAGCCATCCTGTGAGTAGGAAAGTGCTGTGGCAAAGCAAAGTGTGAATTTCCACACTCCCACATAGTAAATAAAGAAATAAATTACTTTGTGGTTTCTATCCTTAAATGGAAACAAAATGGTTTCACCTTTGACTCACAACAATTTTGTCCATTCCGTCAGAGTCATTCCCATAGGCCGAGCACTTTCATTCTGGAAATGATTCCATACAGCAAAAGTGAGCTGCAGGATGAGCATAACTGTCTCCACACAGGAGAATTATAAAGGCTGATAATGTGAAAGTTGAAATTTATGACAGTTTTCAAAGCTATCACCATAGCTTGAATTTGCCAGGTTAAGGATGAATAAATCCATTGAGAAGTAGTGCTGTGATGAATTGTTTTGAAGGTAACATGGCTATGTTAGTCAGCCTTCCACCAATGTGTTAAAACACCTGAAAATAAAACAATTTAAAAGAAGGAAGGATTTACTTTGGCTCATGGTTTCAGAGATTTTAGCTCATGGTTGCTTGGTCTCATTGATTTGAGCCTGAGGTAAGGTGGAAAGAGCATCATGGCAGAGAGTATGTAGTGCTCACCTCATGGTAGGCAGGAAGGGGTGAGAGAGAGAGAGAGAGAGAGAGAGAACAGAGGGGGAGGGGGAGGGGGAGGAGAGGGAGAATGAAGGGAAGGGGAGAAGAGAAGAGAACAGAACAGAAGAGGCTGGAGGCAAGGTATACCCTTTGAAGGTATAGCCTCAGTGATTCACTTCCTCCAATCAGGCTCAACCTTATACAGTTTCCACCACCTCCCAATAGTCCACCCAACTGTAAATTCACCAATGATCCAATCACTTGCCAAAGCCCCACCTCTGAATACTACATTGGGACCAAGTCTTCAACACATGAATCTTCTGGGCAAACACTTCACATCCAAACCTTAACAATGGCTTATGCTTGAAATGTTACTTGGCGACTGCCCTGAATCTATGTAATGACAAACGTCTAAATGGAAACCAAAAAATGCAATAAATTTTCCTTGCTATTTGGCATATACACAAAATTATAGACACACTAACTTCCTTGTACTATTGTTCTCAGGGTCAATTGGAATTCCCTCTGGGAAAGCTACAGTAGGAATATTTTAGCTAAAACCAACTGGACAAATGAAATCAAACCTGAAAGTGACAGCAAAATCAGAAATAGAAGGGAACAGATACAGACATACATATAGGAATTGGTCATGGGGAGGAACTATGTAAGGACACGAGTTTCAAGTTTCAGAACATGAAACTTGTTCATGTTCTGTTGGGAAGGACCAACAGAAAGCCAAGGGTAGATGGTAATGATTACTAGTTCCTCTCCCTCACAGCTACCATCACTTGCTTCTTCATCACTAGCTGACATGCTTTTTGCTTTTGGTGTCTGTCCTCCCACCCACCACTATAAGTAAGCTCTATAAAAGCAGGTGTTTTGTTTTACTTCTATTGGAGTCTCAAGTCCAGACCATAGATCATAGTTCTGAATATGCTATAGGAAAACAGACATAGGCTGGTGAATAAGGCAGAGAAAACAACAAGAAAAAGACAAGAACTAAGAGGAAAAACTGTGGGAAGAATCACAAGAAGTTGGTGGCTGTTTCTTAACAGGTGAGGCCAAAAGACATAGAAGCAAAAAAATGTAGGAAGGGACTCTATGTCACGATAATGAATTAGAGAGAGATCTCACGGGATCAGGAGCTAGGCAAGCCATATAATGAGTACAGAGCAAGTTCCTACTAAAACATATTCCTCTTAGTGGTCTTCCATGATATCCATGGTTCCCCTTTGAGTTAAGACAAAGCATTTGTTATGTTGCAATTTAAAAGCAAGATGTGTAACAGAATTAAAAACCATTAACATAGATTTTTTTCTCATATTGTCACCTTGTCCTTCATTGTATTTTTTTAAAATATGGCAACATAAATGTGTGATAGACTACATGACAATATGTCTTAACAATTATTGGAAAAGTCACAAAAATAGTCTGGATCATGGAGATGAGGACTGAGAGCACACAATGCACTATCTTTTTTGTGCTATCTTTTTACAGCATTGATTTTTCTAGTTTTATCAGGTAACATTAACATAGTTTGTGGTCTTTAAATATTTACAGTGAAGGCATAAAAATTGACTCAGAAGCTAACAACAGTGCAGCTTGAGATATAAGTATGCTCTAAAACTCTGCATACAACCTGCCACATAATATTTCTGAGTTATTGTTATTTTTATTATTATTATTCAAAGGTAGCCAGCCAGAGGAAATGCATGCATCAGAATCCTATGGGGCCTTGTCTTGGGCTTGGGACAATTTAACTTTTAAATTCATGACCTATAAAAATCTAATACAAAATATTATCATTAAATACATATCTGTCCCAAATTAGATCACCATGGTGCTATAGAAAACCAGATTATAAATAGTAAAGCAACCTTGTTAAATTGTCACATAGGAAATAAGAACCTAGGTTAACAAGATGGAAGGACAGGATTGAAAGTTAAGCTGCAATGTATATATATATATATATATCGCAAAACAATATGTACATGATAAACGTATCTAATTTTTACTTGTCTATCAAAAGAAATTAATTAGAAATACAAAAACAAGAGAAACTTCATAGATATTATCTGAAGAAAAGGAAAAAAGAAAGTTAAATCACAATTTGACAAGAATTGAATCAATAAAGAAGAATGATGAAGGGATAGTATAGGTGACAGAGAGGATCTCTACAAGGCAAACTGGGAGGAAAAAGATCCAAGGGTCACAGTTATCTGCAAAACAAATACTAATCAGTAATAGAAAAATATTTTATGCATATAAACAAACACTAAACATGATGCTTGATATGAATTTAAGCACTTCTGTGAAATAACAGCAGTTAACGTTAATAAATAAGGAGGTAGGGGGCATATTTCAGTTGTTTTCTCAGATTGTTAAATTCGTATTATCTAAGATTCAAGTCAACCACCCACAGCAAACTGCCTTTGCCATTCAGGTCACCACATTGGGCTGCTGAGATTTCCTGGAGTGAGGCCACATTTTCAGAGATAGGTTTCCCATAGTTGCCACTTCCCCCCAAGAAATGGCAGCCACTGGTCTCAAGAATTCTCTTCTAATGCCCAAGGTAACAATTACGCCAGAGTAAAGACAGTGAGAAGGAGCACCCCATGAAGAAAGGCAGACCTAAGCCATCTGGAGAACAAACTCTTTGGTTCAGTTGTTTTGTTAAGAACACCTGAAATTAATGGCCACCCTGTGCTGATGGAACAATTATTTTGCGGCTTAATCATATGTCCAATCCAGCAACGTGCCTAACAGCCCTCAGCTAGTCCCTCTTGCCTCCCACCTGTCATCACCAGTAAGAGATGAGAGCTCACTGGGCATTAGAGAATGAGCTGGGACACAGGTGCCTGGAACACACATGCAGGTCATTGAAGTCCTGGTTGCAACTTCACTGTGGGGGTGAACCAACTTGGAAAGTGCTCAAAAACACGATGGTATGATTATGGGTTTGGGAACTTGATCTGGAGAGGAAAGGAAAAATGAACTGCCTGTGTTAAATGAACAGAAGACAGTCCTGTCTGGGGACTTGGCTGAGGGCGTTCTGTCTGTGATGATTAGTGTATTGCATGCAGGAGGACGCCTCGGAGCCATGCTCTGCAGCATGATGGGTCTAAGGTAGACATTAGGATTTTACTAAATGAACAATTTACTGAGATGATGAACTTTGCCATGAAGTTTGCAGAGAAGACATGCAGCATTTTGGAATGTTATGATTCAATGACACCAAAAATATGTGAAAGTTTACGAATTTCAAACTATCACCATCTGAGAACTTTTTGGGCAGTATGTGTACATTGGAGGGGAAGATAATCTTCAACATTCAAGGAAAGATAAAGGCAAATATCAGGACCTTCCAGATAGATGTGATTTTTTTTTTTTTTTGTAGCAATAGGGTTTGGACTCAGGGCCTCATGCTTGTTAAGTAGATCTTTGATCCAGGAGTCTGAAAACATTCAAACAGTGGAGTTGTTCAGAAATAATTTTAATGACTTTTTATATCACACATTGAACTACTTGAAAATAGGTATATTTCAGAGTGCAGAGATCATAGCTCAGTGCTGCCCCGTGACCTAGTGAGTGCTGAGGTAGCAATCAGCATGAAATTATCACATGGTGGATTTGTAGGTACCACATTTACTGCCTTAACTTTCAGCAATAACTGTCTCAAAGTGTTGGTTTCCAATTGTGTAAATGTGTACTACATAAATCATTTCTTAATTGGTACATTAGAAAGAAATATCTGGAGAAGACACCTAGTGGAACAGAACAAGTCTTCTCCTGATTCCTGGGCTTCATTTGGGATATGATATTTCAGCTTCAGGAGTAGTGTTGATTTGGACAAAGGTGATTTCAGACAGTCCAGTAATTTATCCTCCACTGGGAATAGTCTTAATCGTCATCCTTCAGCATCTGCAAGGTAATTGGTTCCAGGCCCACATGCAAATATTAAAATATAAGGATGCTCGAGTGCTTTGTATAAAATGGCTTTGCACTTTCATAGAAGGTACATATATCCATTTGTATGCTTTTATCGCTAGATGACTTATAATACCTAATGCGATGTAAATGTTATGTACATAGTTGTTAGGCTGTATTGTCTAGGGGATAACAACAAGAAAAACTCTGTGCATGTTCAGTATAGGTGCAACCATTGTAAGCCTAACTACATTTTGATCCATGGATGGTTGAATCCAAGGATGCAGGACCTACTGCTACAGAGAGCTGACTACATTAATAATAAAAATAATAACCAATAGAAATGTAGTTGTTATTATGTCAGGAGCTAGGAGTTTTGCCCTTATTTTCTCTTTTTGTTCCCATTTTATGGATGAGCATTTTGCTGAACCCATAGCAGTGAGGGGCCATCTCAATAGCAGAGTAAGTACAAGGACACAGGTCACTCTGGGGCTGGTGGGCTCATAAGCAGTAGTGTTACATCCTTAAATATTAGAGCTTTGTGGGGCAGGCAGATATGAAAATGGTGACTAAGAAGCTAGTCATTTGTCAAACTCACATAACAAATCGATGGAAAGCCTAGAAGCAAATTGGGACTGTGGACTGAAGTTCTTTGTCCCTTATACTACATATCTGCTACAGGCCATTCAAAACTTTTATTAATTTTTATTTAACATTAAAGCCTACTGCCAGTGCAGAGATCAGGAGGATCACAGTTCAAAGCCAACCCAGGCAAATAGTTAGTAAGACCCTATCTTGAAAATACCCAACAGAAATCAGAGTTGACTGGTGGAGTGGCTCAAGTGATAGAGCACTTGCCTACCAAGCATGAGGCCCTGAGTTCAAACCCCAGTACCACCAAAAAGACAATCATCTAACATAAAAACCTTAGAAATATGGGTGATATCTCCCTTAATGAAGAAATGTTCAAAGATAAAGGGAATGACAAGCTAAGGACATGTTTAGTGCAATAATTGGGGGAGTATAAATTTTTAAGAAGGCAATGAGCCTCAAACACAACTCACAACTCACTTATCAGCAGCATAAGCAAATCTCAGTCGGGACAATTGTATTCTAAGCATATGTTTTCTATAGATATAAAACAAACACGTTAAACCATACAAACTACATTAACTTTAAGAGGTTTATTTTCCTCCCCTTGTATTCGAATAGCAATGTATACAAGCTCTCTAGTTGGCATTGTGCGAAATTGCTCCTCCATATAACTCATATGGAGCTGTAGCCTTTGGGTGTGGCTTAACCTCAAAAAACAATTAACTACAAATTAAGACCTCCCTTTTCAGACTGTTTTTAGTTCTGCAGAGCAGGATGGGACACTAAGGCAGAGAAATGGATAATTCCAGTTGAAGGCTACAGCTTAAACCTTCACTTTGGAAAGATTTTTCCCTAGTTTGCTGGGTATTAGCAATTCCACTACTCAGCAGCTTTCTTATTATAATCTATTATCAAGAAATTCTTCTTTCACTGGGAGATTATGAAAGTACATAAAACTCTAGAGGTCAGGTTGTCCATTACACTATCCTTAAAATGACCGTGAGTACAGCTGTGAGGGAGGCAGAGGTAGAAGGAATCACAGTCTGAGGTCAAACCAGGCAAAAAAGTTAGTGAGATCATGTCTCAAAGAAGACAGGTGTGGTGGTGCACCACACTCCTGTAATTCAAACTATTCAGAAGGGTAAGAGGATCGAGGTCTGAGGCTAACCCAGGCAAAAGTGTGAGACCCTATCTGAAAAGTAAACTAAAGGAAAAAGAAGTGGAGCTCAAGTGATAGAGCACTTGCCTAGCACAAGTGAGACCCTAAGTTCAAACCTCGGTAACATCAGAGAAGAAGCAAAAGGAAGCAGCACATGTGGTGCAATGGAGCTGGTGACCCGGGTCCTGCCTACGTGTCGGGTAGGTTGCAGAGCATGTGCTCTCTAACTACACAGGACTGATTATCCATGGGTGTGCACATGTGGGTGCTAGAGGGTATTTTTTTGACATTTTTCTTTTCCTTTATGTCACCTTGGAAAAAGCTACTTGCCCTTTCAGGTATAAGTTTCCTCATCAATGAACTGAAGGTACTGGGATTCATTGGTGACTCTCAATGAGTAGTCTGGGAAGGTTATGGGTTCAGAAATCTGAGAGGTCAGAACAAGCTTCGTGATGACACTGAAGTATCCCTTGCCTTTCTCATGCTCGTGCTCTCCCCAGTGGACAGTGGACTTTTTCAGAGGCCACATGACAAGTAATATGTCATTGCTCTGAATCTGCAATTAATTATTTTATTTTATTTTTACCTCCTGGTACTATAAATATTGAAAATCTACATAAAGTCTAGAAGGGTGCTCATTAATTTTAAGGAACGGAAAGAAGTACTGAAACCAAATAGTTTAAGAGCTGCTGAACTAGAGGACCTCTGCATTAGTATTTTCTAACTGCTGCTGCTGGAGCTGAAATGTATAGAGATGATAGTGACACTGGATACATAAATAGTTTTTATAATTCCTACTTGGTAAGATGAAAAAGTATGACCCTTTTGTCAGCCACTCCACTAAAAAATAATTATACTGTTAGTTTATTCACGGGCAGCTGATGAAACCTTCTTGTCGCCTCAGACAAAAAAATGTGGTTTCTGAATAGACTATTATCACCCAAATGGACCCTAAATTATGATCCATTCAACAATCTCTTTATGCCCTTAGAACTTTTGTGTGTTGTGGTGTGTGTGTGTGTGTGTGTGTGTGTGTGTTGCTGAGAATAGAACCGATGGCTTCCAGCATTCTAAGCAAATGCTCTACCACTGAGCTATACTCCTTGCACTGCCTTTGGAGGTTGTATATAGAATTTGTGTTCTTTGGAAAATCTAATTGATAAGAGTACACTTTAACAATACCCCAAAGTCAAGTTCTATCTCATTTTGTCTTTTCCTGCACTTTCCCTGGCTCCTCACAAGTGACTTTAAGTCAGATCTTGAAACTTGGGTCAGTGGTTCATTCCTCAAACATCATGATAAGGTGTTAGAAGGAATTGATCAGTGTGAAATTTTTCAATAGGGGCTCAAAAAAATGGTTGCTAGCAAACTCCAAGAGGAAAACGCATGACTGGATCAATGGCCCTCCTTCACAGGTTACTTCTGGATAAATTACAAAACTGAAATTTCAATTTTCAATAGGAATTTTTATACTTCATTTAAAAAACTGCAACCCAAGATAATATCAATGAATATTTTTTCCCAAACCAATTCATGGTAAAATAGGATTATCATATCCATTTTATCTATATACAATCCATGCACTAAACAATAAGTCAGCTAATTAATTGCTTCTAAGACACTTCAGTAGTGCTGAAGAATGCCTTTTGAACTCCCTGACTCCTTTAATTGCATTTCCACTATGTGGTGCTTTTCTTTTGATTTGTAAAAGTGCTTCTTTTTATTCTTCACCATTACCTCATCCTTTTTCCTCCTTGCTGAACTGACAAGGGATGATGAAAGAATATGTAATTGAGTCCAGTGAAGTAAGCACAGGAAAATCTGAGTTCCAGCTCTGGCACTGTCTCCCCTTCATTATCAACCCTTAGAGTTTCATAAGCAAGACAATGTATATTGTTATAATAGTGCACGGAAATGTTGTAAATATTACCAAGTACTATTTCTTTTGGCACTTAAAGAGCTAGGCAGAGAGAAAGGTCTTTCCAAATACCTTCCACTGGGTGAAGCATCTGAGTAGCATCTTTCTCCACATATGACAGTTAAATCAACAGCAGTAGAAACAAGGTGATTAAAAGTGTGCCTTTTTCACTTGGAAGCAGTTGTATTTGACCTAATTTCTGTTAGAGGGAGTGAAGACCTGTCTATAGCCTGGGAAGTAGGACCTGTTGCTCTTCTTGCTGTGATACTGACTTCATTCTGGTATTGGTTTCAAAGGTAGGTGAAAGCAGCAGGGAGTGGGTCTTAGATCTGAATATCCACACTACTCTATTATACTGATTGGCTTTTCATGTACTCTCTGGGAAAGTTCTAGACAATGGTTTTCAGTGCAAAATCCCTTTGATCACCGCACAGTCCTATTATGCTCCTGTGGAGAACCTTCACAATAGTGACATCTCAGTCTGCAGCAGGGCTTATCAACCTCAGCACCCCAGACATTTAGGGTGGAACAATTCTTCCTTTTGGAGGCAGGAGGGTGTCCTGTGCATTGTGGGAACTTTAATAGCAATCCTGGCTTCTACCCACCAGATGTCAGTAGAATTCCCTCTCTAAAGTGGTGACAACCAAAGATGTCCCAGACTAGCCTAAATATTCCTTGGAAGGCAAAAGAGCCACTAGGCTAGGGTCATATAATGTTGAAGTAGAATAACCCATTCCTATCACATAGTTTTTTTTTCTCAAGTTGTAACTAACTAGCTACTATACCATTTGTGGTACAGTTGATGATTTTAGGTAGGAGGCAGCATCAGATAGCACTGAATTACATAGTAGTAAGAATTATCTTTTCAGTTGTGTTTTCAGGTGTTCTCTTTAATCTTTTGGCACTAGAGCATCTTCAACACCTCCTACTATTTGCATATGATTGAGAACAAAAGCAGCAAAGCCTCAGATGCAGAGCCTTCTAACAGTGACAGTATCTAGCTGTCAGTTAGTAACATTGCTTTATTTTTATGACAATTATTTTTTAATATAAATGGCACTGGTTCTGTATCCACTCTATTGATATAAAAGTTTCTTTTAAAATTAATGTATATGATAGTCACATTGGAAAATATTTTCCTATAACTCCACAAATCCCCTCCTAGGTATTTATCCACTAGACATACGCATTTATAGTTACCAAAATGTACATGGAGATTGCTCCAGCAGCCCTAGTTGTAAGATTCCTAAGTTGGTTATTATCCAGTTGCCCATCAACAAATAAACCACATATACTCATGCAATAAAATTTATTTAGCAATAAGGAGAATAAACTAAGACTACAACAATGTGGATGAATCTCCTAAACAAAATATTGAGTGAAATAAGCCAAAGGAGAGTATGTACTATATGATTTCATGCACATAAACTGGAAAGCAAGTCCAATCAATATATTCTCTTAGAAGAATGTATTTATGGAATAGTGAGAGCTGGGACATGAAGGATCTTCTGGAGTGTTGGTAATGTTCTTGATCTGATGACATGGAGGTTTATCCAGCATTTAATTATGACATACACAAATATATACATACACACACACATACACACACACACACACACACATTAGCCTTCAATTAAATGTCAACTTAAAAAATAAGCAAAACAGTAAGTAGATGGAAGAAAATATTAAGTGGCAACCTCCTGATCTTACCTATAAATCAACTGAAATGAACAAACAAAGCAAAATGAGAGGGCCACATTTATTTTCTGGATTGCAGCGATAGAAGTCATATTGATCATTTCTAGAACATGTGTGGTGAACATATGTAAGATTGCTGTTGTATTGATTAATTGTATTGTGTTAAAGTGTGGAAGATTGTTGTAATAAGAATTATTAGCCAGTGTGTGTTAGGACTAAGAAACCAAGCCAGAGAATGACAGGCCGATGTGCAAGTTAGCCAACCCTAAAGTGGCTAGACCAATAACACCAACCATGAGGTCACCACCAAGCATAAAAACCTGAGCCTCTCTACCACTCATCACTCGCCTCCCGAGCGCTGGAGACCACGCTGTCCAAGCCCGTCCTGAAGCTCTGATGCAGAGGCAGCCACTTCTTGAGAGCACTTCCCCTTCTCTGACGACCAGGCGTCACGGTGAACTGCAAGACTGGACCTGCAACTGAGGTTGGCTGTAAGGATTCCCCGGAGCTCGGCTGGACTCCCCTGATGGGCTAAGAAGAACTTGCATGGTGAGCGAGGCTTGGGGAAGGCCTGGGTAAGTTCCTGGCTGGGGTAGCAGAGGACGGGACGTTAGGATCCGTGTGAGAGTACCATGTGGATTTGTTTGAATAAAATCCTGTTCTCTGAAGTAAGAGTCTCCTGAGTACTGCTTACCTGTACTCCATTGGTAACAAACCATAAGTGCTCACAACAGCATGCCATCATTTTCAAAGCATTGTTCAACATGAAAACACACTGCACAGCTCTGATGGTGAAGAGGAAAGGGGAGAGTAAAGACACCCTCTTCCTTCTGGAAGAAAGCCTCTGTCTGAAAAGACCATCCCCTGTGATCAGTGGGAGGCAGTTTTCCACTCACTTGCTCCCTTCCTAGGATGTCGCTCTTAAGTGCAGACAGCTATGATGAGAGAAAATGATGCTGGCATGGCATGTGAGGCTCAGGGAGATCCCTTACCCCACTTTAGGCTCTTCATCTAGGAGATGATGACAAGAAACACACATCCTGCTTATCCTACAAAGCTGTCATAGCAACATAAAGAGAAAGCATGTGACTACATCTTACAAACTGTGAGGTAAGGTTTATGGTTTCTTCTGCTAGGTAGTTCCAATGCCTTGCCTCACCCGCCCCCCACACCCCAAGGACATTGTACTTGGGATATCTTAATTCTAAAATTAAAGCTTGACTCTGTAACATATTTTAATGTGACTATAGAAAGCTTATTACAAATGCCTCTTTGATAATGGCCCCAGGCTTGAAGTATGGTAAGAGCTTTAACAGTTCATTGTAGGGAGACATCCAGACTTTATCAGGTTTACGGCAGCTGTGTCACCAAGATGCTTTCTTCTATATGCACTTTATTGCAGTTTTCTCCATGATAAGCAGTATTGCAGTCTGAGAATCCAACCAGTTCCAGTGGAGAAGTGGGCACAAATAGAATTTTGATGTACATACATATAAAGTCCTTCTATACTGGTATTAGAAATTATGCAGAGGACGCTAAATGATTGGGCTAACAGTTCTTCTCAAATGCTACTAAGACTCTTTGTATTCTAAATCAGAGTAAGAATAACATTAACCTTTAGCTTGCATTGCACTGAGATTTGACTTCTGAAAGTGATTTTTTGAGCCTAACTGGTATGAGTTTTTTATTTCATAGACTACAATTCCATCAAGACCAAAGGCTTAATCATTGTCATGTCAGTATGTTTGGGAACAATGAAAGGCTCTTGTTTTTACTTATGTGTGACAGTTATATCAGCATGAAAACACAGTAAAAGCTACTCTAATGAGAAGAGAGACAGTGAAGACACCCCACATTTGCAAGTTTACAAGTTGTTGGATTTCAAATGGCATGAGAGGAAGCCCTGGGGGCTGGAAGTTGACATTCATTCTGTAGCCCTTGCCTGACCTTCTCCAAACATCAGCTCACACACAAAAGACACTGTGCTTCAAATAACTATTTTACCTCCAGGCTGGTAACTATATCATCTTCCTGAACACCTTCACCACCTCCACTCTTGTCAGGAAGGAAGCCTTTGTAATTCTTTAAGCTCAAAGTCTGCAATGATCTTCACAGTGACCTTGAAGGACTGATCACTCTTGGTACTTGGCAAATTCAGGTTAATCTCCATTGTTTAACCCAGAGAAAACTGTCAAGGATGCATGTAAGTTTTCCCAAAGAGCTAAATTTGTTTAAACTTACTTGCAGATGAATTGGTTTGTGATTGATATTTTTGATGGAAATTACAGAACACAAGAGGCTATTTAAAATTCTATTAGAAAAATGATGCAAAAAATCAGTTAGAGATGAATATATTTGTGTCCATGTAATGACTATAAATTGTTAAGAGGAAAAAAATAGAGGTTGTACTGTTCTATTTTGTTAACTAAGCCAAGAGAAACAGAGCCAAAGGCTGGATTTGAGGACTGGCCTCAAATAGTTTCCTGTAATGAAAATTGGGATGAAGAAACAATCCAAAAGAGAACCAACTTTGATTTAAATAAAGCTGCTGGAAGCTCTGAGAGAAAGTATTTTTCCTTACCTTGTTTTCCATTTAAACAATCCTCTTTCTCACATAGGCTGTGTGAGAAATTGCCCAGAGGTTATTGAAAAAACTTGCCATAGGGGCAGACTAAGACATTTTCCTTCCCAGCAACAAAAGAAAAACCCAGAGGTCCATCAAAGATGTATTCAAGAACAGAACTACTGGGAGATGCTTTTTACAGTTCTGTGTCTGGACACTGAATGGAAATAGAACAAGTTCTTTGGGAATTGCCATAGTGTTATGTACTCTATCCTTTTTATAGAAAAAACAAAATAGACTTTACTTTTTAAATTTTTTGTTCATTTTTGTGATTTTAATATCTTTATTGAGATAACAATTCAGGTTCCATAAAATTCATCCACTTAAAAGGTACAAGTCAATGTTTACCCTCCGTGTCTTAGGGCCTCCATAACCCTTAGGTGTTAGAGGGGGATGTATTTTAATTGAGGTAAAAGTTGTATAACATAAAGTTAACCATTTTAAGTTGCAAAACTCAGTGGGATTTTTAGTATATTCACAATTTATGTATCCATCATCCTTATCTAGTACTCAAACATTATCATGCCCCAAAGAGACGTCCCCTGTCCTTGGCAGTAACTTCCCATTGCCCCTTTCCCCCAGCCCTTCACAACCACAAATCAAGCTATCACTATGGATTTGCCTGTTCTGAGTATTTCAAATACATGGATTCATACAATCTGTGTCCTTTTATGCCAGCTTCTTTCAGTTAGTCAAATGCTTTTAAGACTCATCTATGGTACAACATATATCAGTTCTCCATTCCTTTATATGGCTGAATAATACTCCATTGCAAAGATATACCACATTTTGTTTGGAGTTATTGTGAATAGGGCTTCTATAAATATTTATATATAAATATTTGAATACCGGTGCCCAAATTCAAATTTGAATTATCTATATATACCTAAGAGCAGAAGTACTGGATCATATGATAATGCTAGGTTTCATTTTTTGAGAAGCCACCAAACTGTTTCTACCACACTTTTTTCACTTGTGTGACTGTAATTGGTGTCTCCTAGCATCTTTTTTAATAGAACTCAAGCAAAATAGGCCCGTTCTAGATAAACCTTTAGGTGACCCAGTCTTCTTGAATCTTCTCAGAGTAGAGTGAGAGCAGCAGCAATTATCTGCTCCATCTGGAAACTTTCTAGGGGTACCTGGTGGTATGGATATTTGCTTAGTCTGCATTATGACCCAGCCCAAACTCCATAAGGGAGGACAGTTGCCATATTGAGAAAGTGTTAAATACAGTAAAAAACCATATTGCTGTGTGGCCTTTAAAGTCTTAGGTCCAAGGTTAGAAATTCTCTTCATTCCATCAAGCTTATGTAGAACATCAGGGAGATTTTTAAATCAAAAGCATCAAGCTCCTGGAGGTTGGTGCAGGCCCTGGGGTATCTGTGTAATGGCTATGTCTTCCAGGTTACCTGTGTCTTCTTACTCCTCCACATGGCTTGAGACTGTTGGGACTGGGACCCTGAGACTGAGAGATGGGGAGTAGTTCCAGGTGGGATGCAGAAAAGAAACCCCAGGGAGAGGAAGAGGCCCATGGAAAAGTTCAGGCATCTTCAAAGGAAGGACTCTTGAGAGGAACATGGAGCATTTTCAAGACGGTCTGTGGGAAGTAGAACAGGAAATCGAAGACTGTTGAGAGGCAGTAAGGAGTTGCTTGGAATCCCATATGTGACATGAATCATCTCTTCTAAAGTTTTTGTTTTGTTTTGTTTTGTTTTTGTGGTGTGGAGGACCAACTCAGGGCTTCATGAATGCTAAGCAAGCACTCTACCAGTGAGCCCCAGCCCTAGCCCTAAAATTTCTTTATCAGTCTTATTTCTAGTTTTCCATCTAAAGTTAGAACGAAAGCTCCTTTGCTCTGTCAAAAAACTGACAGATGGCTCCAAACCCTACAAAATTGCCCCCATTCATACATGGATACATAGATATGGAAGGTCTTGACATTTTAGAAAGTCATCCAAACCATTTAAATTTTGATACTAACTTATTTTTACTCAGTTCTTCCTGGAGGCTTCCTAGTTCTCCAAAATTAATAAATGAAGAGAATAGTTTAGCCATTTCTGTGAGTTGCTTATGTTAAAAAGACGGCTCCCGCCATTAGTCTTCCTTTTACTTTGCTGATAACTGTTCATACAAATATTCTCTAGCTCTCTGAATGTTTGGTTAGTCTGGAGTTTCATTTTAAACACAGATTTAAGAAAGAGTTCAGGCTGGGTCAGGTGGTTTAAGCCTGTAATCCTAACTATTCAGGAGGCAGAGATTGGGAGGATTGTGGTTTGAGGCCAGCCCAGGTAAAATGTTTATAAGACCCCATCTCAACCAATTAAAGCTAGGCACAAGGGTGCATACCTGTCATTCCAGCTACATGGGAAGTATAAATAGGAGGATCCTAATCACGAGCCAGTCCAGGCAAGACCCTATTTGAAAAATACTAAAGCAAAGAAGGTTCATTGTGGCTCAAGTGGTAGAGCATATGTCCAGCAAGTATAAGATCTGGAGTTTAAACCCCAATACTGCCAAGAGAAGGAAGGAGAAAAGGAGGAAGGAAGGAAGTTGATTAGCTTCTTATCTGTTACCTGAGTCTTCAGAAAGGTCTTGGTTAACTACCTTGGGCCTTCTGGTAGTCATAGAGGACTTGGTTGATGCTCCAAGTGGTTAATTTATGATTCTAGGCAAAATCTAAAATCAGTCTGGTATCTTGATCAATATATTTAAGAGCCATTTCTTTTTCTTTTTTTTCTGCCCTCTTTGTAAATAGATATTGTATTGATATACTCTATGTTGTCTATTCTTTCATTTTACCTTTATATAATAAAATCTTTGAAAACTTTTATTTCCACATTTTTCCCTATCTTTGAATAAAGTTATTCATGAAACCAGGAAATATTAACGGTATTTTAGATGGTACTTCTTTCTCTATCCTCTATGAAAGGAAGAGTGGATGTGTAAGGATTGTGTTTCCAATAGGTTGAATAGCCTGTTTGTTAAGAGAAAGGATTGACAAGGGACATATACGTTCCCAGGTCTTCTGGAAAAGCCAACATAATGGCTTGTGTATTGTTCCCAAGGAGAAACCAAGACAGGAGCCAAGACTGAAGACAAACTCAAGAGTGAGATGCTGGGTCACAAAACAGCCACTGCTGACCTCCCTGAAGGACTCAGTTGACCCAACTATGGAATAATCCACATCCTTTTCTCAGCTAGGCTCAAGACGCAGTGCTAGCTGACAGAAGTGAAGTGGTGAAAATCCTGGTCAAAGGTCATGTCCTGTGCTATTACATGTTTAAAGGTATAATTTAGAGACAGGTGGTATGAATAGAGAAACTGCCACTTGAAGGGGACAAGAGACACCTGACGTACCATCTTACACACATCAGGCCAGGTCCTCATGCTTAGCCTGATTTGGATGTCAGACAATCTCCTTTTATTTTATGGCAGTCAAAGATTCTGTTTTGCTTTCCATGCTTTTTCCTGAAAGTTTGCCACAGTGTTACTGTACCTTTCCCCAAAGTGACTCAGATGTGCTGAGCATTCAAATACCAAAGTGGTGGTTCCCATAGCAGCCAGAACCACAAGGAGGCAAACAATAAAACACCAACACTGTTCAACACAGCAGAGAACCACAGTCACTAGAGCGAGTGTGGGAGTGTTCAGAACGCTGGGACTTTACAAAGTTGGCATTTCTTTTCCAAACCGCAAGAGTTGTACCTCGTTCTCTGAAGGCGTCCTCACTAAGTGAATACCAAGTCACTCAGACTTCTCTTGAAAGAAATCTTTACTTCTTCTCATATGCACAGCTCTGGCTAGGATGACGTTATATGGTGGACTCATGTACAAGACCCTTTTGTGGACTTTCAAAGTAAAGCCAGATGTTAGCTGCTGCTTCCACAGAGTCTAAATGAGGTTTCAGGTAAATCAGATATGCGCATGATTATAAAATTGCATGGTCCATTTCAGTGAAATCTGCACTGATGCAGAACACGGTCTCCATAGTACAGCCTTAAAATGTTGAACTGAGGATTTACCTAGAAATATTTTGGACTTATATGGAATCATATTTGGATGAAATAATTATAGGAGCTCACCAGTTTTAGAATATTTACCTTTGGAACAAGGAAACAGAAGAAACATATGTGCTTAGAAGTATACCAAAAATATTTTACTGATTCTGTATAAATAAGACCCAGAAAACATTAATAGCATACTAGATACAAAAAGGCACATTTCTGAACTAATGTATTTGCATGTGTAAAAGAGAAGGCAGTATATCTTAAGGGTTAAGAGCATTATTGTCTGCTCTGTGTTGCTATCACAAAATACCAGGCACTGGGTAATGTATGAAGAAAAGACTGTTCTTTGGCTCACAGTTCTGGAGGCGTGATGGGGTGACCACTTCTGACATGAACCTCTAGCTGTGTGATTAAATGTCGAATGGTATCACAATGTAGAAAGTAGGTGGAAAGGCAGAGAATAGTACATGCAGGAGAGAGACTGAGGGGAAGTACCAGGCTAGCTTTATACCAGTCCTGTCCCAGGAGAGCAAGAACTCATTCCTGAGAGAAAAGCATTCATCACTCTTAAAGATTCCCACTCCTCAACACTGTTTCGTTTGGAACCAAGCCTCAATGTGACTTTTGGTGGAGACAGACCATATTCAAATCCTAGCAAGCATACACTGGAGTCAGATAGGTCTGAGTCTTTCTGAGCTTGAACACATTAACAGGCTTGTGACTTTAACATCTCTTAGCTTTGATTGCCTTCTGTTAAGAGGGACATTACAGACATAACAATAACCACCAGTAGTTGAACACTTGTTTGTGTGACAGGCACTATGTTAAGTGTTTTATATTGATTATCTTATTTAATCCTCAAAATTGCTTTCTGAGGTCAGTGCTATTTTTTTGTCTGATTATAATTTAAGAAACTGCAGTGGATGTAGTTTTAGTAAATGATCCAAATACCTCATGGGATTGATCACTATCTAGTACACATCAGTACTTAGTCAATGACACTTATGATAGGATTGGATATTTTGCTATGTGTGTCATTTTAAAACTATCCTTTATTTTGTAAAGTTCTAAAATTTTTCCTCTCATTTTCAAACTTGAAACGTTATATCTATCCACAAGAAAAGAAGGCTAGATTCTCAATTTTGAAAAAGGTTTTCTTATGCTAATTTTTCTGTATCTAGACTTACCATTAAATGTGAATGGGTATTTTCATCTTTTTAAAGTTGTAAAATTGGTTATCTCACCTCTAAGATTTTTATACTTTTTTTTTTGTATGTGTTTGAGAGAACATTTCACCTCTTGTTTTTAAAGACTTGCTTTCTCACCTATCATGGGGAAAGTATAAAGGAAAATTACTCTAGGAAGAATTTCTTCCAGTGAAAAGGAAAGCCTAAAAATAAATCTGAGCAATGCAAACCTCCATGAATACTTTAAAGCATAATATTAGGGTCCCCATCATTTATACACACACAAAGATAAACATATTTTCCAAAGATTGGACAAGAGCCTCAATTCTGACAGTTTCTGCACTGATGAGAAACAAAAATGAATATACATGGGACCATGATCTAGTGAGAACTCTCATAGGCCTTATTGTTTCATGCCAGATAAAATAAAAATGAGTTGATTGGGAAATAATTCTGTATAACACAGCGTCATCAAGAAATAAGTTAGAAGACCTTGTAGTGAAATAAGGGCCAAAACAGATAATCAAGAACTTCTTACATAAATAATAATCTGTCCTTCATATTGTGATTGTGGTCATGAATCTTGATTCATTTTTCTGGCAATAAGGAAGAATGTGCAGTGACCCCTCTCTCAGTGTTGCCTGGATCATCTTGTGATGAGGGTCAGGAATTTACAGTCAGTGGGTGGGGGGGTTGAGTACAATCCAGAACATGAATCAGGGGCATAACTTGTTGATCCAATTTCTATCTAGAGACACTGACATGGGTCTCTAACAAAATGAGTTACCACAGCAAGTTGATGACTCCCATACAAATTCATATCCAGAGTTTCAAAGTGTATTTTATTTACCTTCATTGACCTTACTCTTCTGGGAAAAAAAATAGCTCTTGTTAGGGCTATCATTCCACAGGTTTGAGTCAAGAAACATTTCTTTTGTATACAGTATCTATGTGCCACACAGGTGAGTAAATGTTTTTAATCTCACTGTAAGTGATTGCATTCTACAAATTAACACAAGAATTCAAGTAAATACTTAATGAGACATTCAGGATTTGCTGCCTAAAATTGGCCTTATTCAGTTCACTTAGATAGGAGATTTTTATTTATTTATTTATTTATTTGCTTTATAGACAAATCTCCAGAATTTCCATTGAATGTTGATAAGTGATTCTTAGGTGAAGGCCTAGACTTTCATTATCAAAGAAAAATTTTAAATAAACCTTTTAAGATTATAGGGCCTACCTACTGAGCCAATCACCACGTCTGGGAGAAATGAGGCTTCCTAACAGTTTCAAAGTGTACATTTAGACATCATAGTTCTGGAAAAACTTCCAATATGTCTGCCAAATGTGTTCTCTCCTCATAATATTTGAACATATTTAAAGGAAATCTAATCCATATGTTTCTGACCCATTTATATTTGAATCATAAATAAATTATTTCTAAGAGTCATTGAATTTCCAACAGATTTTGTCACTTACAACATGTATTAGAATAATTACATATATACATATTTATAACTTTCCCCATGTAAAACAGAAAAAAAAACTTTAAATGAACTAGCATACAAAATAGGTACAATTGTAGTGCAAAGTTTCTGTTTTTGAGCACATCCTAAATTTGGCAAAGTGTGTTCCTTACATGTTCGCTATTTGTTATGTTAACATCAGAAGCATGCCAACTTTTCATTCTTTTACTATATAATTATTAACTTTACTGCCATTGTGGTTCCTGTTAATTCATTCCACACGCTGAGTATCCTCAGGAGACTTTTATTTTTCAAGTATCTTTAAGCTTAGGTCATTTGGGGCTTACGGAGTAAAAGAAGTGTGGTAGAGGACAATTTTGCTTTTTTTGGAATGTGAATAATTTTTCAGCAAATAATTTCTCAACGGGCATATACACTGTGTGATCCACATCCAGCTCTGAATTCCTTTACTTCATTTTAAAAACAAATAAATAAAATTCCAGACAGCACAGTCATTCTAGAAAAAAAAAAAAAAACCCTTGAAGGAGACCAACAGACATTAATACAATCCTTGAATTTCAGGTGATTTGAAGAGGAACCCACAGCTTCCAACATGCTCATGTAGAAAGTGGATTGAAAGACTGGACCCTCGGAAACGATAGTATTACACATGGCTGTGTAACAGCCAAAAGCTTTTTATTTTTTTAGTAAATATTATTTTTTTTCAATTTCTCCAAATAGTTCATCTTGTTTAACGCAATTCAGCAATAGCCATAGATATACTTCTAATTCTCCACTGAAAAATATTTCTATTAATTGCTTCCATGTGTTGGCATCTTGGTGATATAAAATTGTCTTTTTTATAAAGCATGCACTTACTTACTTTGACATTAAACTTTAAGTATCCTATCTTTTCCTGCCATTTGTTTAACAGCCTCCAACTCTTGATGTAGTACAGTTGCTGCCCCATTTGTAGCTCTAACTTGAGACAGAAAATGGAGCCCCAAATCTTCAGAAGGATAATTCCCGTTGTCACCACAAAATATTCAATGCCTCTGTACATTATCTGCAAAGCTGTCCTCCAGTGTATATTTAGCATGGGGTATAATTAACACATGGTAAGAATATCCAGGTTCCATTAAGCTCTTCGGTTCCATATTTCAAAAATCATTTTTCATTAAAAAAGAGCCTAAAAGCATTCGCAATCTCCATGAGAATTATTTTAATTAGGAAGTATATTAGAGGTTATGGGAGGGCAGAGTAAAATAGCTGAGGCAATGTCTACATTGGTAGACTCATTATAGTTTTATAAGTTGTGAATCTGTAGTACTTTATGGTAGATAAAATGAATGGTGTGATCAAAGAAATGACTGGTATGAATGGCCTTATCTTTGCAGTCAAACGATTTCTTGATCTCACCCCAGGGACTACTTCATCATTCCAGTGCACTTGGCTGGTGCATTTCAGGACTTCCTTTCTATCCTACTCACACTGGTTTCAGCCCCTCCCACTTTCTTGAACATGTTCAATGTCATCTCTTGCCCACCCTGTCACACTTAAGACATCCTACCCTCTTCTGTAGCTCCCATCAATAGATTCAGAGACATTGGCTGCAGATATATCTTTTCATGCATAGAGGAAAATGAGCTAATATTTAAAAAGAACTCACAGCAACTGAGAAGATATTTGCTGTCATTTTCCATGATATATTCAAGTCGAAGAACACAGGAAACTTTCGGCGATCAATAAAATCCTAGGATCACAATAGTTTCTATGCTTAAGTACGCTTTGTGCTGCTCGGTGCTATTCTGCACTGCATAATCTACCTCTATTGGCTGGTTGTTTCAAGCAGATACACAGAAAAGGTTTTGTCTACCTTTAGTATAAGTGCACAATGCTAAAATATGAAGGGCATATTAAAGAAACAAACACTAATATGAGCAGTGCCAGAAATTGCCAGCTCTAAAATTAAATTCATGCTTTAGACTCCTGCTCTGATCCTACAAATGAAACTTGCTACCTTGAGTCTTAGATCAAGCCAGGAAAACAGAGCATGCATTTTGGCAGAAGTGGGAAGCATGCAGAAAGTCCCTAGTCAGAAGCCAACTAACTTTCTTAGACACATTCTATCCAAATGCCCATTCCTTGACCATTCTGGTCAAGTCCGCAGAGAGGTTTTGTTCTGCTATCCTGACTCTGCATTACCTTGGCATGCAGTCTTGAGCATGTCACTAGAAAACCATTGAAAAGTAATATGTTGATCTGCACAGTGAAAATAAATGAGAAAATCTGAAAGAAATGTCCTTTAACATATATCCAAGGGAAAACAAAAGCAACAAAAGAAAAAAAAAAGAATGCCGAAAACCTCCTCAAAGCAGATAAAATAATTAATTTTGGAAATTGGAATGTTCCTACCAATGTATACCTTTCACACAAAGTGAATCATTAATGAGAAATTGTTGGATCCGGGCCAAAAATCAAAGCTTATGACATGGGGAATTGAGGGACCAGAATCATATCTTGGGGAGGTGAGTGCTGTTGGATAACTTACATCACCTCACTGGAGGGGCTTGCTCATGCACACCTGCTCTAGGATACCTTGTCTAATATAGTTTCTGATATTCGGTCAGACATGGTGACTCACATCTGCAATCCCAGCTATTCAATGGGAGGATTGTGGTTTGAGGCTAGTATAGGCAAAATGTTAGCAAGATCCCATCTCAACAAATAAGACAGGGATGTTGTTGTGCCTCACTAATTTCACCTACCCAGGAGGCACAGCTAGGAGGATCACAGTCTCAGGCTGACCCAGGGAAAAAGCACAATCCTCTCTAAAAAATAACCTAAAACCATGAAAGGACAGAGGTATGGCTCAAGTGACCAAGCACTTGCTTAACAAGCTCAAGACTCTGAGTTCAAACACCAATGCCTTAAAAAAAAAAAGTTTCTTATGTCGACTCTAATGAACTTAACAAACACTCTTCCGGCATTGTTTGAATGCAGTGCAAATACAGTTAGAATCCCAGGAACGCAATGGATCCATGAACAACGCAAGGTAATTTAAGAAAAAAAAAAAAAGAGAGGGAGGATTTATAGGTGAAAAGCTCAAGGTTGCTCCTTATTGCTTGGTCTTGGATTATTTATTGCAAGTCACTGAGCCTTATTTTCCTTAACTTTCAAATGAAAATGATATTATTACCTGTGGGAGGATTTAAGTCATCTGTACATTAATAAAGCACTGTATAATTGCCACACATTATTATTTTTTATCCAGCAACCCATAAAAACCAACCAAAGCTTTATTAAAAATACTCTCAGCCATGGATAAGATGTAGACTTACCCACTCTCAAAGAACTCCAAGGCAGCTTAGTGGGCATGGTAAGTGAGCAAGTAGGCATTGCAATAGAAGAGAACATTAAAGATACAAAAAGGTACCAGCGGCTGCACCTGCAACAGGAACTGCCTTTTAGAAGAAGCATCTTAAAAGTGAGGGGCAAGAAGGGGACAACTCAGCAGACACCGACACTGAACAAGTACTTATTGAGTACCCACTGTGTGCTAGATTATCCTGGCCCTTGGAAACCCTGGAAGCTTGTTCCCACAAGCTTATGGGAGAAGGATGACCATAGAAAATTATTTAGGGAGCAAGAAATACAGCAGTGTGCGTACCTCTGTGTGTGTGTGTGTGTGTGTGTGTGTGTGTGTGTGTGTGTATGTGTGTGTGTGTGTGTGTGTTCATTGGGGTAGGATTCATTGAGAAAGCAATATCTGAGAAAAGACCTGTCACTTTGTGACCACTTGGGAAGCAGAGTCCCAGGAAGTCACCAGTCAGTCCCAAGAGCTACAAACAAGCCAGTAAGTACATCCTAAGCAGAGTGGAGAGTGAGGACTGGGAGGAAACTGTGCCCTGGCCTATGAGGATTTGAACTTGACACTGAGTGAGGTAGTGAGTTTTCAGTAGATGGAATCCTTATTTCTGCTTGTAGAGAATCACTCTGGTTAGCAATGCATTCTTTTAAAATGAAAGAAAGAAAAACTCTGGGATTGCAGACGAAAAGAGGGCAGTGAGGAGAGGGCAGAGTGAGAGGAAGCAGACAGGTTTCATAATAAGAGGCAGGAACTGCTGAGAACAGAAAGAAATTCCCAGCGGGCTAGAGGTGAAGAATTTGCCATCCATGGCTGTTTAATATTTGGTTCGAACAGGTTGTTTCTGCTGTTGTAATGTATAAAATTTTAACACCTCACCACCTCCTTAGTGAGTTCAGATGTCTTCATGCTTCCTTGCATTATGGCATAGTGGGGAATAAACAATCATGCCTTGCCCTGTGGTCCACCCCTCCTCATGCATAGGAGAGATGTCCTGTGGCCCAGGGCTGCAGGAGATGATCAGCAATTGGGCTTAGAGTGGAACAGAGACATAACCGTAGGTGGCCTGAGAATGCCGATGGGTGGCTCTCTGACAGAAATTACAAAGATGACAACTGACAGAGGATTTCAGAGTGCCAGTGGAGTTCCTGACGAGTGTGCCTCGCTGCAGTCAAAAAAGGAATCTGCATAAAGTCATCTTTGAATGAAGACCTAAAAGTCAGCAGGCTGGGGGTTGGGTTTGAGGTTGTGCTGTAAGGGTCCAAGTGGAAAGGCCAGCAGTATGTGGACCTGGGTATGATTGCAAACATGGCCATATGGGAACCTTGGTGGTTCATGCTACAGCTGGAGTGTAGACAGTGAGTAGAAGCAGTGTTCTGAGGACAGATTGATAGGAATTCTTTAGCCATGCTCTCAAGGTTTGTTCTTTGTCCTCATCTCCAAAGGAAGACATTGATATGTCTAAGTGACAACTTGACAAGCTTTTAGAAAGCTCACTCTGGTGAAAAACTGTTTATCATTGAAGTTCAAGTTTACAGGTCTATGAACCTATGAAGGCAACTCAGTCTTATTCCACCAGGCTCCTGGGGAGGCCACTATTCAAGGAAAACCTACATTTTTAAGGTTATCCTGAAATAGAACAGGTCAATGGTACTACACGAGTTGTTTTAATGGCAAAAAGGCTTGGAAACATAAATGAATGCTTTCTGAATGCACTGCTTTCCATGGCTAAAGGAATAGGAACAGGCTGTGACATGTGACTAATCCACAGCTATTCATATCTATCATATTATTAAATATATGCTAGATGATAATAAAATATAAATGATTGCATTTTCTTTCAGGGCATCTTAGGGTTGAGACAAATTAAATGAATTCTTAGCCACGGTCTTCAAACACTCAAATGTGGCAATGACTTTGAATAAATCACCATTATCACCAAGTGGCATATCCCCTCTCATTTCAAATAAAATACCAAAGTAACCATTCTTCTGAATCAATTCTAAGCCTTCCCCTGACCATTCACCTTTTAAAAAACTGTCTGTTCTTGACATGTGGCATTTGGCAGGGGCTACTGGAGAACCTTGCTATGGTGGCCAGAAAGGGAAGACGCAGGAGAGAGAAACAACTTGGACTGAGGAAAGATCAAGCAGCAAAAGAGATAGATATTTGATTGGGAAAGGGAATTTTCTCAGGGACAGAGAGAATTAGATTTGGCCCATGCTGGAAAGAAAAGCTGTTCTGTGGTTGTTATTACATCCGATTGTGGAGTTACTATTTGCAGGTTATATGATCAGTTTCCACTGGAAAAAAATCCATATTCCACTGACCATTCCACAGGACATAACTAATAAATAAAAAGTGGAAACAATAATTCCACTTGGTACAATTTATTTTAGTGGGTCAAAGCACATTTTTATTACTTGCTGTTGAGGGCATTGTGTTGGGAGCGTGTTTATGTGTCTGTCTATCAGGAGACAGGTACTGATATTGGTGGAAGAGGGAGACCAACAGGAACAAATCAATTCCACCACCTCTGTGTCTGTCAAGTTCCTCACCTGCCAGCATGCGGCTGTATTCAACATTCTAAGAGCCATGGAAACCACAAGCCAGTAAAATCACCTTCCCTTTCCCAGTTATACATCCTATCAAAGGACAGATTTCTCTGACCTGGGGCACACCTGACATTTGGTGGTGAGGAGGAGGTGGGGGCAATGCTGGCTGGCACTGTGGACTGTTAGGCCAGCTGCAGGGCATCACGTTACTTGGAAAACAACTCTTCATTTTTCACTTCCCCAAAGGTGTGGGGTGGTAATTCTTGGGTTCATTACCCTTGTCTGTAAAATACTGGAATGTGAGAATGTGCTGGAGTAAATTTCAAAGCTGTCAGACTTTGTGGTCTTGATATCTACTTGGGTGCCCGGTTCTGCATTTTATAAAACCATTGCCTTTCGTGTGTTGTAAGCATTGTGCTGGGGAAGCACTTAGTTGCTGCCAAGACTTCAGGGGACTCAAAGTGATCAGAGTGTTATACTGTCTGTCATCAAACTGCATACCTAGGAATATTTCTCAGTAACATATTCTTATATGAGAAAAAAGATTACAAAAAGTGTATAAATATCTACACATGTAAAAACAAATGTCATAGATGATATATTCATAGGAAAAATCTGGAAAATTACAATAATGCCAATGTTATAGATAGGTATTTCTGAGTAGTGGGATTTGGAGTAGTCTTTCATGTGTTCATTAATTGCACTTTCTATATTAAGAGTATAGATTCTGGGTTTTGAGCTCTGCCTCCACCACTTAACAACAGCTGAGTGATTTTGGGTGTTATTAAACTTCTCTGAATTTCAGCCTCTCCGTTTGTAAAAATGGAAATGATATGTATCTATTACTACATAAAATTAGTTGAGGTTAGATATAGAAACAGACTGGGCTCAGGCCCTGATTCACAGTGTTATGTTGGTACTGTTATTGACACAATATATCTATCAGATGGAATTAAAAGAGGCTTTGCCTCAGACCTGTGATAACCTGCTCACAGGTACGCATCATTCATACGCCCTGTGGTGAGGAGTAGCCCCAATAGCACTTCCCAATAAGGATGGGAGTGGTTAGTTCTATCTGTATTCATATCATACATCAGAAGAGTTAGTCCATATTTTATCTAAGAAAATTACATATTCGTGGGGGTTTTTTTGCCTTAAGTAAATAATCTTTAGAGCCTGCAACTGGTCTTTTCACCAGAATCTCTTGCATTCTTTTAAATCACTGAGGTTGTATCGAATTCCATAGGCATGTTACAGAGAATTTGGGGAGAAAACTGGGCAGGGACACGTCACTCTTACAATCAAACTCCTCTTGTTCATGAAAGAAGGAGGGCCATCCTTGAGTGCACGACTCTTTCAGTCTGCTGGACTGAAAACCGTTAGGCAATGGGTGAGAACTACGCACCTGGAAAATACGTTTCACTTGGACGCTGGGAATTCGTCCTCCTTCACATGCATCAAAGCTGAGACGTTTAGGGGTGGGTAGCTGGAAATTTGGGTTGGTATCTAGCTATTTTGAGTTTCTCCCCAAAGTTCAAGGTATTTTACCTGAATCTCCTCTCTATAAAACCAAATAGATTCGTTTTTACGTGTGTTTTTATCAGGGGAATTGATCTGAGAAGATTCTAAAACCACACCAAATTATATCTTCCGAAAAGTAGTTACCCCACCTATTTGCCAGAATGCTTCTATCCCCACCTCCAATTGGGTCTTAAATGCCCGGAGGACTTACTGCCTTGGGATAGACTGGCATTTCGATGGGAGAAGTAAGGGTTCCAGTTTGAGGAGCATTCTCTCCTGGTCCTCTCTGCCCTGGCATTCTGATCTGGCCAAGTTTCCCAGATGAACATTTCCTATCTGCCTAACACTTCGTGGTTTCCAGAATGCTTCTAGTAAGTTGACCCCTCCCCATACGGGCAGGTAAAGAGGGTGTAAGGAAATAACCCCAGCCAAAGATGAGTAGGCTTAGTGAGGGCAAGAACAGAGAACAAACTATGAGAGACTGACTGGGCCTTAGACACTGAATACACGAGGGAGGAATGGTGGTGAGATGAGTCAGAGGAGAAAGTGAGCTAGACTCTCCACAGGGAGAGTGCCCCAAATGGAGTGGAATCTTACAGATTGCTTTCCTGTTTGTCTCAGGTCAAATCTGCCCAGTAGTGCCATTAGTTCAGGGAATCTCAGGGAGTAGCCTGTCCAACAATTGTCCATGCATTGTGTATATCAAGCAAGGCCTGGGGAGTGAGTAAAAATGAAGTTTCCCTGCCACAGCTACACATCCTGCTAGGCTTTTTGAGGTAAGACCCCAAATTTGCATTGGCACAGCATTGTGGAGCTTCTGGTACAGCTTGTCTGTGAAACATACTTTGAAAAACTCTTTAACCATCTCATTTCATGAATGAAGAGATGAAAACCTAGTAAGGTCATATGACTTATTCTAGATTGCATTGGTCACTTGGTGGAAGAATGGGCTAGAACCTCGGTATAGCTTATTCAAAGCCTACTGTGTATCAGAGACTTTTCTAATTCCATGCCAGTCTGGCCCTCCGTCATAAAAATAATGGTCTCCATTTCCTAGAATATGGGCTCTCTTTCTGCCACCTGCAGGGTACTGGGACTCCCTTGTATGTTTAATGACAGGCCAGAAACCTGTATCCAACCAAATATGGCAGATCTGAGATTCATGGAACATTTATTGGTCATGTAGATAACTACAGATTGTAGTTAGAGATTCTTCAACTTCAGTGCTGCTACGTAAACAGACACATTATCTTCTGAACTTAATCTTAACACCTATTCCAGAACCAGTAAGAGCAGAATAAGTACTCTCCAGTTGCACAACCATAAGGGAGGGGTCCTTAGAGGTGTCTTGCCCCTGCCCTTTTCTCCTGGGACAGGATCCTCTACCACGGAAGTGGCCAGAGATTCTTGGTCCCAGAAGATCAACAAGGATCACTCCTCACTTCCACCTGTCATCTGATGCCACAACTTCATTGTCAGCTTCTGCCAGGGATAGATATTTAGATGGGATAACACTCCAGGTGTTCTACTTAAATCCTAACTATGTACAAACCACTATATTCTTCATACAAGGGTATTAGGACACAATTTAGATGACCTCAAATATCTTGCCACTACCAGAAGCTCTCCAGATAGGGGTGGCTTCCCTTCAAGATGGTCAGTGCATTGAATCAGGCTCTGCCAATGCCCCACAGTGACATCACAGCCTGGGTGACTCAGAGGGAAAAAGCCTTAAAATCCACATCAATGCTGAACACCAGTGGTAAAAGAGGCAGCTTGCTCTTTGAATGAGAGGTCTTCTGAGAGTATAGTGGGCAAGCTGTGGAGTCCCAGAACCCTGAGTTCCTAAAAGTGAACTTATCCAGCATCTGTGAACACCATTCAGCTCAATTCTCTCAACCCTCAGGGCTCAGTTTTTGCTCAGACTGAGTGGCAGGTATGGGTCGAAGCTTCATTCTTCCCCTCTAGAGCTCTCTTGAGGAAAATCCCTCATCAATGACTACAAAATTTAGAGTAGCATAGTAAAATAAATGTGCTTTTAACTATATGAGATGGAGAGAAACTTGCTCTGATTACAAACCAAGCAATTAAACCAAGTAGTCCAGGATGAAGTCTCTCTCTCTCTCTCTCTCTCTCTCTCTCATCTTTCTCTCTCTCTCACACAAATGTATAGAGAATTGGCATAACATCAGAAGTTTTTAAAAAGTCAGAACACTGGAAATAGTTGAGAGTGACTGAAAACTTGAAGTGATAAAATACGGGAAGTTGTTATAAACCACAGAGCAAATACTTGTGTTGGCAAATTTGACGTTTGGCTGCTCATCCTCTCGTTCTGAACTTGGTTGTGCAGGCCTATAGAGTTAAAATCTAAGCCACAATCTTGCTCTTCTTTATTCTTTGCTCTTCATTACAAAAAAATTTAAATGCTGAGAGACTGATTTGCTCATTTGGAGAGATTTAATCACAAAGACTGGTGATAGAATATTTAGGGACCCAATTCCTGGACCCTGGCAAGTTTCCCATTGCTCTATCCATTCATTCATGCGTTCATGCATTTTCTCATTCTTATGCATGTGCTCATCCATCCACTCAGTGAGGTCTGGATGCCGGATGCCATTCCCAAATCATCTCCTCCTCCTCCCCTAGTCATCCTCTTCTCCACTGCCGGCCCTCTCTGTTAGTGATATCATTGTCCTCCACTTCCTTCCTTTCTGCACTAGCCATCCCTTCCCTACCATATAAGCATCCTTGGAAATCTAGTCAGTGCCTTAAACTGCCACCCGCACCCACTCTCAACAGAGATCTTATGGTTTCTCTTTGAAGTTCCTTGTTAGGTTGGTAACCTATCAGAGAAGGTGTATTATGCAAGTGCGATGCATGAACGAGTAACCCTGTCACTTCTCTCACATCCATATTCTTTTTCTATCAGTGGGTTGGAGCTCAGGTCTGTAACATCTCTAGGTAAACCACTGAAGTCACTTGCTGACACTTTCTACCTCCCACAGTTTCCCTGCACTGTCCCTGCAGTATTGTTCATGTCTCATAAAGCTTAAAGCCCTCAACCTGGCATCAGAGTCTGAACACTTGCCTCTGCCTAGAATATTCTTGCTTAAAATCCCATGCCCACCCCATCTCATCCTATCCAGTTCCGCCCACCTTTGAAGGCTCATATGTACAGAATCTTAATTAGTATTTTTCTATGTCTTCCCAAGGACAGAAGTAAATTTACTTACAGCATTTTTGTACTTTTGTTATTTGTTACCATATCTTAACTTCCTCTAGGTGATAGTCTTATGAGAAGGGAAACTTGGGTCTCACTCATCTTTCTGCCTCAGTGGCTAGCAAGGGCCCTACACATTTTAGGCACCAAAGAAATGATTCCAATTGAGTTGAAGCAAACACAGAAATGCAACACAGTCCTTACTCATAAAATAATGGGGGAGAAAAATATGTGGCCCTAGAGATAGTTTATTCCTGACCAGAAAATGCAGGTTTATACCATTTACTGTCAGTGAGTGTTCCAGTGTCTGACATTAAGCGCGGAGGATCTTCTCGGATTCACTGTCTCCTGCTCGATCAGGGTATTAGCTGTAAGAGCTTAGACTCAAATAAAATTTAGCTTTTTCAATTGACCACGAATTTAGAGAGCGCTTCTAACATTTTCATTTCAAACAGGAAGAAGCTGAATGTGGCCGGAGGCGGTTAACAGTTACAATGTGCCAGGTGTTGTTGCTTTACGTGTGATTTACCTTAAGTCTTTATCATCTTATGAAGCACAGCTATGAATCCATATTTCATAAATGAGAAATCTGAGGCTGAAAACTTGTCCAAATTATATGAAGCAAGGAGAGGCAGGGTCAAGATCAAGGATGAACATTGTCTGATCCAGCAGCGTTCTTATTATGTAAATGGAGCAACGTTTTCAAGAACTTTCAATTAGTTCTCATAAGTCTGACTCCAAACTTCCTACATTTCTACCATGTATCCTTCATTTATCACCAATTTTGCTAATTAATAGGACAAACTTTCCAGTGCCTAGTTAATGCAAATTTAAATCTAATTCCACTTGTTTTCATGGCTCTGAGTTGTGGGAATACTTTTCTTTTTGAAATCTGTTCTAATGTCAAATGTGCTTTCCTATCTGTTTGAAGTTTTCCACAATTTAAAAAGTCTATGCTAAAAAGTAAAATAAAATAGGATTTATTACTCCATCACACTACAGAATCATCCTCCAGGGGAAAGACCACAGCAAAAGCCCCGTGGCAGATTATTTTATCAAAAAACGTTTCCATCAAAAAATTTTTTTCAAGGTAATTTTGAGATTCATCTAACAGCTCAGTTCTGAATTTATGTAATGAATTTTCAGAAAAATGCGTCAGAAAGGAGGAGAAAGATTCACATATTTTTGAGATTTGCGAGGAAGCAGGGCAATCTTCTTTCCCCAGGCTTAGGCTGCCCTCTGCTGGTGTCTGATTCAATAGCCCAACTCTTCTATTAGATGTGCCACGTAAAATAAGATTGTAAGGTATGACCTGCCACATTTACTCATTAAGAGCTAATCTGATTGATTTAGATGTGAAAGCAGAATCCAGAGATTCAAACTGACAGGTTAAGATAATGAGATGATTTTTACATGTTCCTGAAAAATGACCTTTTACTTTGTGGGGCATCTTGAGTGATCACGTCTCATCTAAGGGAAGGTTAGAGTCACGAGCCAGATCCAAACTATGGTCTGGATTAAGTAAAATACTCAGAGGACCCAAGCACAAAGTCAGGCACATAGTAATTGCTCAACAAAGAAAATTCCTTATCTGATCTTCATCATAAATCAAAAACAGAATAATAAAAACACCTTTTGGGCATGACTCAGAATACTGTAATTGCCTGTTCGTCTATGATTTAGGTCTATATTTGCTCAAAAAGAGCATTTACATATTATAAAACACTGCTCAATTTACTTGTATTCCCTGCATGGAATTCATAAGGCTGACCTGCCACCTTTCAGAAAGATTGTCATTAAAAGCTAAAACAGCTTTTGCTTAATGCAAAAAAATGGGTTGGTTATACCCTAGCTTAAGCTGAAAATTCAACAAGAAAAATCTAGCCATCTGACTAATGGAAGTTTCAACTCTTTTTCATTTTTCAGTGATTTCTTCTTTTATCTTTGAGCCAAGATGATTCCAGTGCTGATAGGCAAAGGGGTGATCAGCCTGCTCTTTGTCAAGCCAGCCTCCATGAAACACTCTTATTCCTTCATGGGAGGTCACTTCCAATAGGGAATGAATGGTGTGTTGGGCTCATAGGTTTAGTTTTTGGCCTCCTAAATTGGTGTTTCATTCTCACATCATTTAAATTCTAGAGTACTATTGACATAAGGTAGTGACTATGGTAAAAACACTCCAAGTGTTAAGATCTTTGGAGATTTAAGATTTTAAAAAATCTGAGTGATTCAGCCAGAACATCAGCTTTCATCAGGCCCCCTGCCACACACTTTCCAAAGAACAATTCAGGAAAGTAGAACCACATACCATCATTTTTGTTTTGCTTGCTGTGGTTTAAATTTTTCTTCTGTTTTTTGGAGTGAAAAATCAAGCAGGGAAAGAGAATGCAATAAATACAGAGAAGAATACAAGGGACTGATATGTTTAGAATCAGGATCATTTAGCCTGCAGCGTCTTCCTTTCCCTCACTATGGAAAACATTTCAGCCTTTGGCAAATAGTCAGAACTTGTTGCCATATGGTACTTCCCTTTTAGAAAATAAGAATATTTGTGGTTTTATAAATCATCTTCGTTAACTCAAAATTATTCCCATCAGTTTTTTTTTGAAGTATAGAGGATACTTTTGTAATTTCATTCATTTGGTGATCTCAAGAGTTTTACCAGAAAGTCTCTTTCTTTTCTTTTAAAAAATTTTTTTATTAGAATATATTTGTTGTACAGGAGGAATCATTGTGACAATTCCAAATATATATGTATTGGTTAGATTGCCCCCATCATTTCTCCTCCTTGAACTACTCCCTGCCCCACTTTAAGCAATATCAAGAGATTTCATAGCAACACTCCTGAGAGGCCCACCTCAGGCTACCCTTTGCCTTCTCATACACCTTCCAAATAATTTCCCTAACCCCCCCCCCCATTTCTCTGTTCCACCTCTGGCTTTGAGTAAGTTGCTACTTCTGTGTAGAATGCCTCTCTGTCCCTGTCTTGTTTGTCAAACTTGCTATCATTTATGTTTTTGACTAAGTCTTTTGATGCTTTGAAACTTCATAGTCATCACACAATTCATTTATGCAATGATTTATTTACATAATAATCATGACAGGTAATGTTGATAGAGTACCTGTAACAGGTTGGGAATTCTGTGATATGGTTTATGTGCATTCTTTTTACTCCTCGCATTCAACAGGAAATTGCATAGATGTGGAAGCTGAGGTAGAGGAATTCAGAGTTTTGGCTATGATTACACAGTCTGTGTGTGTATTACAAATATAAACCCACGTCCTTGCTATTTGTCACCATTTTCTATTGCTGTTTCATTCACCCTCTCCACTGGACCATGTGCCCTTTATGACAGACACACATTTGACTTCTGGAGGTATTCCTGTGTCAAGCATAGTATAAGATCCTATATGTAATTATTGTGTCAAAATTCATGCTGGATGAGTGGATGAAATTATGAATCATCAAAAAACCTTTTGAAACAAAGTTCAAGTAAGTACCTCATTTTCAAAGGCTAAGAAAGAAGATTCTGGCCCCACACCCTCACCTCCCATTTACTTCCTTACACCCATCTCTTCCTTCAGTGAGAGTTCCTTGCCCACTTCCTGTGAAGTGCAGTGTCTAAGTGGCATCGGATCTTCTCACTATTCTCTCACTTTAGTCACTAAGCCCTTTCTTTTTTCCTTCATTCAAAGCTGTGAAATGCAAGCCTCCCAACAATACTTCCCAGGATTAATCAGACAAGAAAGAAATAAGAAACAAGCCCTCAAAGGGCAGCACTGTGAGTGGCCAGGTGTTGGGCCCCTGCAGTTGGATACTCCAGTTCTTTCAGTGACACTGCATGATTTTGGATAAGTGACTGAAGTCTCAATGTAGCAATCTTTCCAAATGCACCCACTTCCTAAGGTTGTTCTGAGAAATCATGCCTCCCAAAGCTTACGGTTTAGCTCAATACAAGTACTCAAGGAATATTAACTGATACATTAAGATGGAAAATAGGAAGAAAATACAACCTTTGAAGACAAGTGGCTAAGCAGAAAGGGAGAAGAGGGGTGATTTTTAAAACCTCTCCCAGGTCTCAAGACCCCCCTTTCTGTTTGTTTTATTGTTATGCTGGGTGGGGGTACATTGTGGAGTTTACAAAGGTTCTTACAATGTATCAGATATATCATACTTGAATTCACCCCCTCCACTCTCTCCTTCATCTCCCCTCCCCTGATTCTGGAACAGTTTTAACAGGTATCATTTTTGCATTCAATTACATGCATATACATTATTTGCACCATATTCATCCTCCTCCCCTTTTCCCACCACTTTCCCCCCACCAGTGCCACCCCCTACCAGAACCTGTTCCACCCTCTTGTTCTCTGATTTTGCAGAAGAAAAACAAAAGATAGCAAGAAAAACACGGCATTTTTGTTAGATTAAGATAAAGATAGCTACACAGGGAGAGTCCTTGTGTCGTTTCCATGCATATATGTATTACAACCCTAATTGGTTCACTTCACTCTCCCTAGTTCCTTTTCCATGGTGGTGCTGGCTAGTTTAATATTTCTATATTCATTCTTGTACAATAAGCATATCAACCACATTCAACTTTTTGGTTTCCTTCCCTTGGCCTATCCCTACATTGCACAGCCTCCCCTTAGTGTGACCTGTGTCCCATAATATTACTGCATTTGTTTTAGGTCTATAATCCACATATGAGGGAGAACATACGATTTTGGCCTTCTGAGCCTGGCTAACTTCACTTAAGATGATGTTCTCCAGTTCCATCCATTTACCTGAAGATGACAAAATTTCATTCTTCTTTGTGGCTGAGTAAAATTCCATTGTGTATAAATACCACATTTTCTTAATCCATTCATCAGCAGTGAGGCATCTTGGCTGTTTCCATAGTTAGCTATTGTGAATAGTGCTGCAGTAAACATGGGTGTGCAGGTGACTTTGAAGTAACTTGGCTCACATTCTTTTGGGTATATCCCAGGAGTGTTATTGCTGGATCATATGGGAGATCTATTTTTAGTTTTTTAAGAAGCCTCCATATTGTTTTCCATAGTGGTTATGCTAGCGAAGAATCGGGTTAGGGTGGCTTTGTCTACAGAGAATCCACCTCAGATTCATTCTACTAGATTGGACCCAATGTACGGGATTGCTGAGAGTAGGTTGGTATGAGGATTCCCTTTTCCCGAATCCTTGTAACACTCGTTGGTGTTCTTGATGAAGTAGCAATTCTAACATAGAGTAAGGCGGAATCTTAGTGGTTTTGATTTGCATTTCCTGTATGGTTAGAGATGGTGAGCATTTTTTCATGTGTTTTTTGGCCATTTGAATTTCTTCTTTTGAGAAAGTTCTGTTTAGTTCACTTGCCCATTTCTTTTTTTTTTTTTTTTTATTCATATGTGCATACAAGGCTTGGGTCATTTCTCCCCCCTGCCCCCACCCCCTCCCTTACCACCCACTCTGCCCCCTCCCTTTCCCCCCCACCCCCTCAATATCCAGCAGAAACTATTTTGTCCTTATTTCTAATTTTGTTGTAGAGAGAGTATAAGCAATAATAGGAAGGAACAAGGGTTTTTGCTGGTTGAGACAAGGATAGCTATACAGGGCGTTGACTCACATTGATTTCCTGTGCGTGGGTGTTACCTTCTAGGTTAATTCTTTTTGATCTCACCTTTTCTCTAGTACCTGTTCCCCTTTTCCTATTGGCCTCAGTTGCTTTTAAGGTATCTGCTTTAGTTTCTCTGCGTTAAGGGCAACAAATGCTAGCTAATTTTTTAGGTGTCTCACCTATCCTCACCCCTCCCTTGTGTGCTCTCGCTTTTATCATGTGCTCAAAGTCCAATCCCCTTGTTGTGTTTGCCCTTGATCTAATGTCCACATATGAGGGAGAACATATGATTTTTGGTCTTTTGGGCCAGGCTAACCTCCCTCAGAATGATGTTCTCCAATTCCATCCATTTACCAGCGAATGATAACATTTTGTTCTTCTTCATGGCTGCATAAAATTCCACTGTGTATAGATACCACATTTTCTTAATCCATTCATCAGTGGTGGGGCATCTTGGCTGTTTCCATAACTTGGCTATTGTGAATAGTGCCGCAATAAACATGGGTGTGCAGGTGCCTCTGGAGTAACCTGTGTCACAGTCTTTTGGGTATATCCCCAAGAGCGGTATTGCTGGATCAAATGGTAGATCAATGTCTAGCTTTTTAAGTAGCCTCTAAATTTTTTTCCAGAGTGGTTGTACTAGTTTACATTCCCACCAGCAGTGTAAGAGGGTTCCTTTTTCCCCACATCCTCGCCAACACTTGTTGTTTGTGGTGTTGCTGATGATGGCTATTCTAACAGGGGTGAGGTGGAATCTTAGTGTGGTTTTAATTTGCATTTCCTTTATTGCTAAAGATGGTGAGCATTTTTTCATGTGTTTTTTTTTGCCCATTTCTTTATTGGTTCATCAATTTTGGGAGAGTTTAGTTTTTTTAGCTCCCTGTATATTATAGTTATCAGTCCTTTCTCTGATGTATAGCTAGCAAATATTTTCTGCCACTCTGTGGGTGGTCTCTTCAGTTTAGAGACCATTTCTTTTGTTGTGCAGAAGCTTTTTAATTTCATGTGCTCCCATTTGTGCAATCCTTTCTCTTAGTTGCTGGGCTGCTGGTGTTTTTCTGAGGAAGTCCTTGCCTACATCTATTGTTTCCAAGGTATTCCCTGCTCTTTCCTATATTAGCTTAAGGGTTTCAGGTCTGATATTAAGTACTTTAATCCACTTTGAGTTGATACTTGTACAGGGTGACAGGCATGGATCTACTTTCAGTTTTCTGTAGGCAGACATCCAATTTTCCCAACAACACTTGTTGAACAGGCTCTTTTTTCCATTGTATGTTTTTGGCACCTATGTCAAAAATCAGGTGGGTGTGGTTGTGTGGATTCGTATCTGGATCCTCTATTCTGTTCCACTGGTCTTCATATCTGTTTTTGTGCCAGTACCATGCTGTTTGATTGCTATGGCTCTGTAGTGTAGTTTGAAGTAGGGTATTGTGTTACCTCCAGCATTGCTCTTTTTGCTCAGTATTGCCTTGGCTATACTCAAAGAGCCCACTTTTGAAGAAAATTAACTTGAGTTGCAAACATGAATGCAGCCATTGTCTGTGGGCCTTTCTTTGACAACACATTGAAATTTGGGATCAGGAAGCAAACACTATAGTCCTTCATCTACTAAACGAGGTAATAGCTACACACCATGTGATTTTGGCAGAGAGGTTCAAGGGCAAGTGTTCTGGCAAAAAAAAAAAAAAAAAACACCAAAACTCTTCTGTTTTGTGGGAAGAGTTTATAAACACTTGGGCTGAAATCAGGTCTCCAGTGATTTATGTTCGGAGAAATTTTCAGTTGCAAGGAAGAGGTACTTAACAAGAATTGAGGATTAAACATTAATGAAGATTTCTTTTTTAATCCTTTAAATTGATATTTTATTTATAAAAAATGTCATCTGCTTCTATTTGCATTTTGTTCTTTCTCTAGTAATTTTTTTCGTTGTTCTTTTTTTCATACAAGTATGCAAAGTGTATTGACCATATTCACCTTCCTTTACTTCTTTGTTCATCCACCCCTGATAACCATCTCAGAACAGGATCTGTTTTACATTCCTGTTCTTCATTTTTCAAGCATATATTCAATGTTCAAAGGGGTTTTGCTGTGGTATTTCATACATGAATATATTGTACTTTAATCAGATTAACCCATTCTTTTACTCTTTCCCTATCCCCCCACACCTCTATTATTCAACAGTTCAGTGAGTTTCTTATACCATCTTCATACACAGATGCAGTGTATGTCAATATTATTCACTCTCTATCCTTCCTTTCCTCTCCCATTAATCTTAGTATGGCCTTCTATGACAAAATACCACACATTGGATAACTTAAATAACAGACATTTAAGCTCATAGATGTGAAGAATGGAAGTCCGAGGTCAAGGTGACTGTACAGTCACATAGACTCTCTTTCTGCTTTCCTCACATGACAGGAAGAAGGATGAGTAGAAAGAAGAGGAGGAAAAGAAGGAAGAGGAAGAGGAGGTAGTAGGAAAAAGAGGAGAAGAGGAGGTGGGAGAAAGAGCTCTGGCTCTCACGTCTCCTCTTCTAAGGGCATTAATTTCATAATGAATAATTCACCCTCATGGATTAATTACCTCCCAAAGGCCCCATCTCCAAGTATCATCACTTTGGGGATTAGGATTTTAACACATGAGTTTTGGGGACACAAACATTTAATTCATATTGCATTTCCCACCTCAGTCTTCCCTAACTAAAGTGAACACTCAGGAGGATGAACAGAATATTACAGGCTTAGTGACCCAGGCAGTAGTTACTCAACAACTTTCTATTTAGTAGTGAAGCTGAATTTACTGACATCAAAATACAGCCTTTAGAAAATACAGAAGCGGAAAAGTCCCCTCTGCTTCATCTTCAGAGGGGACTTTTTTAAGCTCTATATTCCCTAACTATAATCAGGAAAAGGACACATGAGTATTTCATGATATAAGAACATACTGTAGGAAGGATGTCTCAAAGATAAGTAGTGTGCTTGTTGGCAATGAGTGAAAACAAGACAAATGAGACAAATTATAGGTATATATTTTATAAAATCCACTAATAACTGATCACTTCAATTGTGTTCTAGAAGAACAATCTATGATATTTATGAATAGAAAATTCCTAAAAGATGTATATCAATAAAGCAAAGCTTTCTTTTTCTTTTCTGTGTACCCACAACCTTCTCTAGTGACAGAAGAGGTCAATAACCATTAAGTCAGTGTGGGCCTCAACAGAGAGCTCTTGTTGAACATTGAATGGAAAAATTAATGTTCAGCTTGAAAAGTAATATTGACGGTTCAGTAGGTTAAGGCGTTATCCCCAAGTGGAAAAGGTCAACAGAAGAAGTGGCGGACTTCTCTAGTTTTGCACCTGTCATTCAGATTTTTTTTTTGATGGGACTGGAATTTGAATTCAGGGATTCACATTTGCAAAGCAGGCTCTCTACTGCTTGAGTCAAACCTCTAGTCCAGTTTGCTCTGTTTATTTTGAAGATGGCATTTCAAGAACTGTATTCCCTGGCTGGTCTTGAACCTCTATCCTCTCTATCTCAGTCTCCCAAGTAGCTAGGATTACAAGTGTGAGCCACCAGCACCTGGCTTGCCGTTCAGGTTTAAAACATTAAAGATATAATGTCCTTTGTTCTTCTCTCTTAAATCCCACTTTCTTCTTATATCAGGGGTTAACCACCAACCTGAATTTGGTGTTTATCATTCCTGTGCATTTCTTAAATTTTTGTTACAGATGTGTGTTTCTCCTAGCAACCCTATAGCAATATTTTACCCATCTTTAAATTCTATCTAAGCAGTATTGTGCTTTGATCCATAGCAATAAAAAATTTTGCTTCTGTTAAAACTAAAGACTTCTGTTCATCAAAAGACATCATTCAAGAAGGGGTGGAGTGTAGAGGGGGAAATAAATAAGCATCAGAAAGGAAGGAGATATCTGACTTCATATGCTAAGAAAGGCCCACCACAAGGAAACCAAATTCATAGTTGACATCAGGCTAAAATTTGAATCCGTTGCATTCACATTTCAGGCCTCTGTATGAATGCAACCTAGGATGCCCCTAATGATAGTGTCATTATCCCTGGACACAGAAACCTTTGCTGTCATAATATAGCTGCTCAGTAAATAGGGAAAAATCAGAACTTGAGAGCAAGTTTAGATAGCTTGTTTGGAGACCACTCAGAAAATGTATTGTCTGTGCCCAGAAACCCAATTTCACCAACTCCAGCTAGATTCTATAAGCTAGATGATAGAAAGAAAAGAAAAGCAACTATGGTGGGGTGAATAATTAGTAATTGGTAGTGACTAGCAGGCTTAAAAAGTGAAATTAAATAGCCAACTGAAGTAACAACAAGTGGTGATAATCATTTAACTTGAGGCACATTACAGTAGATTAAATTGCCACCCCCCAAGATGTGTCCATATCCTATCTGAAACTTGGAAATACGACCTTAATTGGAGAAGGAGTCTTGTAGATATCACTAAGGATCTCCAATGATGTCATCCTGGCTTATACCAGTGATGCTAAGTCCAGCAACACATCTTATAAGAGACAGGAGAGGAAAAGACACAGAAAAGGAAAAGTTGTGTGAAGACAGAGGCAGAGACTGGATGACACAACCACAAACCAGAGAATGCCTGGAGCCTCTAGAAGTTGGAAGAGGCAAAGAAGGATTCTCCTCTGTAGCATTTGGAGGAAGTCCAGTCCTCTGACACCTGGATTGTGGGTTGTGGACTCTAGAACTGTGAGAGATAAATAGAATTCTGTTGCTTTAAGCCACCAAGTTTTCATAATTTGCTACAGTCCTAGGAGACTAGTACAGCTGTATTCAATCAGAAAACTAACTGTATTCTCACTACCAAGGATTTTTTTGGATTAGGCCATTTCTGGGGTTTAAAGCAAGCTGTTTCCCTCTGTTCTGTCACCTCCTCCCCATATCTATTGGCCTATCAGAGTCTCCCATGGACACATTTTCTTTACCTACACAGGGAAACAAAAAGTTGAGAAATTAATAAGCTCTCACTCTTAGTGGCTTGGGTACTCCAATGTTAAGTTAATTGGGCCAACAAAAAAAATTAAGTCTAATTTAAATTTTGCTAGTTTAATGTTAAATGGACATACAAAGTTATGAATTTTGGGTAAAAGAAATCATTGTACAAGTACAGAGTAGAATGTGTTAAGAATAATTAAACTAAATAAATGAAAATTGAAAGTGATATGCTAGTCACCCTGAACGACCTTGAGATGCACTCACAGAATGTCATAAATAGAGTAGGTAGGGTCCCCTTACCCAATGTCTTTCCAGGCTCTGCTCTTTGAGAGTGACACCTGCAAACTTGAACACACCCAAAGGAGGAAGATGAGGCCTCTAGAGTGTGGTTGTAATGACAAATTAAGATCAATGAATGTGGTGACATCTCCATGCCCTCAGAAGACTATCATAGAGACTAGACTGGGATTTTCTGACCACTCAGTTGAAACAGGCAGAGCTGGTAAATCTGCAAAAGAGACAATAAGTGACCAGTGAAGGGCAGAAATACTAAAAGGATGTTGTCATGGGAGGCCAGGGGCAGTCCCTAGTCTGGCAGTATCAGTGTGGAATGACACCATAGCACCACGTGGACTGTTAGCTACCATGGCACTGCAAACTGGGAGACAAAAAGGGAGAAACAGGGCTTTTCTAGAAATGGAAGAGCCCTGGAAGTCTCCCACATGTTCATTCTGTGTCTTGCCAATATGGATATGGCCTTCATTTTGGCTAATCTGGAATAACTCACTTCACCTGGCCTCTGCCCTCACTCAGTGGTTTCTAAATGGTCACCCACAGCTCCTGCCTATTTGGAAAGAAAACTCCTGGTGGCCATCAGAGTGAGAAAATTAAAGACAAGACAACAAGTTCCTTGGTGGAGAGAGCTGCCCATCATTTTGAAATAACATCTTTCCTATTTTTTTTTCTGAATGTTAAGTTGTCCTTTCTTTTTTGAAATTATCATGATATTTATTGGAAAAGAATGTTTAAAATGATTTGGCAAAATATAAACAACTGACAATCCCACTTGTTATGTTCTTTGAAATTTATTCTTCTAGAAAATCCAAAAATCTGAAAATCAATAAAGGATTGGTTACAATGGAAGAAAAATAGATTTAAATATTTTTATTCAAAGACACATCCTCAAAATTTTTGTCAAAGAGCTTTTGCTAAGAAATTAGCAAGGAAGAAAACATTCCTGGTCTGTTTAGATATTAGGAATAGTTTGTGAAGTTTTAAAAATTCATGCACACATTTTTGGTAATATAGTGTTCAAAAACTTGCACGTGTGCCCATATGTGTCTATGAATATTGCTGGCAGTTTCCGCCAAATAACGGCCTTTCTCACCGCCACACCCACATTCCTGCAATAATACCATTGACCACAAGAGGGTAGTATACACTCAGATCATTAATGTGTGTCCACTTCCAGTTTTGCCTCATCGCAGATTAAGTCAACCAGCCTTGCTGCTCTTTGTTCAAAGTGCAAGAATATGTGCTAGCAATTTTGTCTATGTTTCTGTGTCCACCAATAACATGATTTTGCTGGAGTGAAGGTGATCGGAACATGGTATTACTTTGTGTGTTCTCATTTTTAAAAGCAGACACGGAATAATTGCACAAATGCAGAATGCAGAATTTTCATGAGGAGTTGAATGATTCCAGTATTTTCAGAAGGACACAGCAAATGAATCAACTACTTCATATTTATCCTTTACAATTGTTTGTTTGTTTTAAGACAGGTCTTGCTATGTTACCAGGCTGGCCTTGAATTTGAGATCTACCTGCCTCAGCCTCTCCAGTGCTTGGATTACAGGCAGATGGCCCTAAACATGGCAATATTTATTCTTGAACAAAGACAATGCCTAGGTTTAACCCTTGTGTAAAATGGAAATAATTATAATAATCTTTCAGAGGATTTGTAAAGTTCAAATAAAATGTTAATCTCTAGCCTTCCTTGAACTAACCGGCCCCTTCAAAATAATCCTTTCAGAACTGTAACACCTCTTGTAACTGTGACCAAATCACAAAACCCCAGAGCTAGGTTACCTTCAGGAATTGTTAATATATAAAGTCCTTGCGGGAACTTCTGAGAGCTGTTGTCTAGAAGAGCAGAGATGGCAAGAGTGTTGCTGCTGAGTTATGACAAGGGATCTGAGAATCCACAGGTGACAAAAGAAATGGTGGCCGTGTGCATGCAGGTGAGCCATTGGCAGGTGTGAAGAACCCACTGTATCAGCCTCTTGGTTTCTGTCCTGCAAGTCCTGTGCTCTAAAAAGACCAGGTCCACCAGTTCCAGCCACCTTCCAGAAGTGGGTCTCCAGGAATAGGAGGTAAGGTGGCCAGGAATCCTGGCTTCACTTTCTCAAGACCCTTACCAGCACCACCACTACTGGGGGCCTGGTGGATCCACGGTACCTCTCTCAGGGTATCCTGCTGATCCCCAAGATGTGGCCAGGTTGCACCTGCTGTCCCTGGTCTTTGCGTTTCCTCTCCCCCCATCTTAATAAGGAGTTAGCACACACACATTGCTTCAGGCTCTGTTTCCTAGGGAATCCAAGGTCAAACCATGTGTTTGCTATTAAAGAATCTGAGACCTTCTAGAAGTTGTGCCAAGCACTCCTTAAATTCATGACCAGTGACCTAAACCACTTCACCTTGAAAAGGCAGAAAGGAACCTCCGGGTTAACCCCACTGCCTGAGGGTTTGCTGCAATTTATATATTTACCACAAGGAGGCGCGCTAATGACATTCTCCTATGAGTGGGACAAGCCCCTGGGAGCTCAGAATCTTGGCTTCCTGCAATTCTGTTCTTGTTCTTGATGAAACCAGGGTAGTGCTGAAGCTACAGAGCTCCCAAAAGAGCAGAAACTGCGAGCATGTAAGCAATTAATAGTCCATCCAAAGTGTCTGTTGGCAGATGTATTTACTGTCCTTGGAGTTGGCTTGCAAACAACTCTTACTTTTTTCAATTAGATAACACATATTTCTTAGGCAAAAGTCACATGACAATTAATAATTTTAAAATAAACAGTTTTAGTGACATTTAGCACACCCACAATGTTATGAAACTACTCCCTCTGGTTCCCATCCACTTCCATCATTCCAAACTAAAACCCCTTACTATTAAGCAGTGTCCATCCCAACAACCCCTGGCAACCAACCAGCCTACAATTTGTCCCAATGGACTTATCCATATAGATGGAGACTGATAATAAATGACATTTTCTATCTGGATTCTTTCACCAGTGCTAGAGTATGGATCTGGAATGTCCCCAAAGGCCCATGTGTAAAACGCTTAGCTCCCGGCCTGGTGCTCTTGGGAGTGGTGGGAACTTATAAAGGCAGGGCCTAGCAGGAGGTCTTTTGGATATTGGGGGTGTGCTCTCCAAGGGGATATTGTGGCCTCCAACCTTCTGTATCTCACTTTCACTTCCCAGCATGAGGTGATGTTTTGCTCTTCCCTGGGCTCCCCACCATGATATACTGCCTCACCACAGGCCCAAAAGCAATGGGGCAACCCCACCATGGAGACTGAATACTCCAAAATTATTAGCTAAAACAAACCTTTCACTTTATAAGTTCATTAACTCAGGTATTTGTTACAGTAACAGAAAGCTGACTAATACAACTGATAACATTTTCAAAGTTCATCCATGTGGTAGTGTTTATCAGTATTTCATTCCATTTTATGGTTAGAACTTCCACTATAAGAATGAATTGTCATGGTGAAATCAGACATCCTTTTCTTGTTCTAGTCTTAGGGGGAATTTTTTCAATCTCTCACCAGTAAGTTTGATACTAGTTGTGGTTCTTCCTAAATGCCCTTTCTATCACCTCCCAAGGGTGCCACACTGGGAACTAAGTCTTTAACACAATGGGCCCTTGGAGGGCATTCAAGATCCAAACTAGAAAGCGGGTGAAAGAATCCAGACACAAAACATCACATGTTGTATGGTTACATTTATATGCAATATCCAAAGTAGATAAGTGCATTGGGACAAAACGCAGACTGGTTGGTTGCCGGAGTGTGTGAGGATGGACAGCAAGGAGAAACTACTTAATGGGTAAGGGGTTTTAGTTTGGAATGGTATAAATGACTGGAACCTATATTGCACCACTTGTCTTATGTCACAACACCCTTATATTTCTGGATATATATTCTTTTAATATCTTTTCTTCAATGAAGTTGTATATATAGTATTGCAGGAGGGGAGATGAAGTAGGCTGGGGAGAAGGAAGTGGGAGAGACAAAGGGGAGGAAGAAGAAGCTAGTCAGTCACAGACACAGACAAGAAATAACTTTGAATGACAAGGGGATAGAATCCAAATCTTCAAGCAGGGTCTTTTTCTAATCCAAGATGGTTGAGAAGTCATATCCAACTTCCAAAGAACCAGCTTCTTTAGCCTTAAAAACTAGGTGGTTATTTGGAGTTTTATTATCATTATTGTAATTACAATTTCTTATCCTGCTCATATCACAAAACTTTCCTATGTAGTTACTTTGGGGACCATAATTTTAAGTTGTTGCATTAAGAGTCCATGGTTAGGTAACTACAGTAGCTATTTAGACTAGTCTTTTCCATTATTGTTAGAATGCCATAATAACACAAATTAGATTACTGAAGAGACACCTTTAGACCTTAGCTCTAAAATTTTGTGGCTCTATGATTCTGTGAATCATAAAGGTTACTCTCTAATTGCAGAAATTCCTAGACTCTCATTCCCCAGAGTGCTAGAAAACCTTTTTCAAGCAACTTCATTAAGTCTACCATAATTCCCACATTTTAATTCAGACATATTTTCTGTCATTGTCAAAGGTGGAAAAAAAATGGGTCACCTGTCTCAAGTAGAAGTTGTCAACCTGCTACTCACTTGAACAAGTACCTATTGAGCGCATACAAAAATGACTGGCTATTCTAGACGCAGTGGGGAGACAGGATGGGCATCTAATCATGACTTTTGATGGCTCTTCCTACCTCAGTTTCCCCTTCAGCACCTCTTCTCTGATCTTCAGGTTGGCCACTTCCTGCCTCCCCTCTGGGCTCTCCAGGAGTATGTAATTCTGTGAGCTAGAAACTCTAAGTGGCTAGACTTCTTTTTAGTCAGCACTTATAAGCTGGGGTTTTCAAGTCATGTCATCTGGAGATAAAGAGAAAACAAAAGCAAAATGATCTGCTTAAAGACAAGTGCCTTTCCCTGGGTTGCTCTGGCTGGCAAAGCCAAAACAAGACAGATAGCCCCTGGCTCCTTCATTCACCTCTATCTTATTGTAAGCTCTTGGAACCAGGTGTAACTCTGTGGTTCATCTAATGTCCCAGTTAACATCTAAAGTAAAGTTCAAGTTAACACCTAGGTGAAGTTGGCTCTGTTGATGTGTGCCATTTTCCCACCTGCTTTCCTTCATCCCTGGCAAGCATCATTTGGGGAGGCAACAGAATGGGGCTGGTCAAGGGTCAGACTCTGAACTAGAGAAGTCCAAATTGAAACTCTAACTCTGCCACTTATTCCTGTGTGGCTTTGGCAAGTTCCTGAAGCTTTGTGAACCTCAGTTTTCCTATCTTCCATTAAGGATAATCATAGACCTACTAATAGGTCTGAGAAGAGGCTTAAATATCAATAAATTCTATAGCATGTGGCTTAGTACATCTATGGAATTAACTTGTCTCTTCAACTGTAAAGCTTTTGTGTTTTATTAGACTCAGCCAATAAGTTTCATTTCCGTCTGAAGGGTCCTTTGAATGCTCAGATCATGTGCAGTAGTGACTAGTTGAGCACGCTTTCCTGGATGTCTGTGATGACTCTATATCTCAGGTGACTTCAGGGTATGGACTTCCCCACATTCAATCTACACCATTTTACAAGAGAGAAAAAAATGTAGACTAAAGAACAGCAACAACATTTTTCTAACAAGAATAACTTGTGGCCAGATGCTGGTGGCTCCCATGTGTGATCCTACCCCCTTGAAAGGCTGAAATCAGGAGGATCCCAGTTCCAGGCCAGCCAAGGAAAAAAAAAAGTTTGTGAGACCTCATCTCAATGGAAAAAAGCTGGGCATGGTGTTTCCTGCTTGTCACCCCAGTGATGTTGGGAAGCTTAAAATAAGAGGATTGTGGTCCCGGCCAGACTGGGGATAAAAAGCAAAACCCTATCTCCAAAATAACCAGAACAAAAAGGGTTGGAAGTGTGACTCAAGTGGTAGAGCACCTGCCTAGCAGGCATGAAGCCCTAAATTCAAAACTTCAGTATAGCCAAAAAAAAAAAAAAAAACTAACTTATCAAATATTTACTGATCACTTACTTTGTACCAGATTGATGGTGCTATAATTTCATAAGATAAAAAAATGAAAGGCTGAAATCCCTGTTCTGAAGATGTTTATGATTCAGTGAAAGAAAAAAGGCATGTTCATGCCAAGGTGAGGCAGGGATCTTGTTTGCACGCTTTGTGTCTCTGAGTTTTGTATTCTCTTTAAGCTTTGGGCCTTTAGTTCACCTCTTTCATGTGAACATGAACATCCAGAACAAGTCAAAATTTGATAAGAATCTTTATAGGCCAAGGAACTGTAGAGTTCCCAAGTGCATGAAATGGTTTCCAAATTCTTCACTGTTTTAAACTTGCCCTTGTAAACTTCAGTGATAACCAGTGTTCATGGTGACTATATTGTTCACTGTCTGACCCAAATTAGAAAACTTGTAATCATCTTTTCTCTGTCTTTCATCACCCACATCCAGGCTATAATTTCATCACAACAATTCCTAATACAAAGTCACACAGTCAGTTTCATTCTGGCAGTCCATTAACTCTTGACTCCAGCACCATTGTTCCAGCCTGTCCAAATCATGCCTCCTTCAATCCATTCTGTACATCATAAGACAAGACAAGCTTTCTAAGAGTTCACACCAGGTGAATCACATCCAGAGATACGAAACAAGCTCAGAGGTATAATTCTAGGATTACCAAGAGTACATGTTGACATATCATGGAAAAAGGGGAAAAGGCTATGGAATGTAATGGGAAATGTCCTTCTTAAAAGATGGGGAAACTCATTAGATTTTTGAAACAATACACCTGACTTTCAGGGGTTTGAAGAAAACTGGTGATTGCTTATACATCATAATTTTTGTCTGAGACTTCTTTTATTTGGATCTGATATTTTTTCCACCATAGTTTTTATTCTGGGGCAAATCAAACACAATCATAGAATGCTTGTTAAAACCTTTAACAAATTTGGTGGTATAATTTTTAACACTAATGGAAATCTACCGTTATAGTGAAATAGCTTTAAATATTCCCATTGCTGTGCTTGATTTCTGTGTCATATGAAGACACCCTTTTGTACTGTTGCAAAACAGGGTACTTATGACAGAAATGAAAAGAGACTGTGGTAAAGTTTGTAATCAACAATAAAAGCACTAGAATGATCACTAGTTTTCTGCAGGACAAATCAAAGGATGCCTGGGAGGTTTGAATCTCACCTAAGACTTTTCAGTGTAAATTGACTTTGTCCTTCTTCTCTGGTGTGCATGTGTCCCTCCAAAAGACATGTTTTAGAAACTTAGTTATCAATACAACAGTGTTGGGAGATGCAGCCTGAAGGAGGTGTTTAGGTCATGAGGACTCAACCCTAATGAATGAATTAATGTTGATTATAAAAGGGCTTGAGGCTGTGATTTTGATTGCTCTTGTAAGCTATTTTATCAGGTGGTGTCTTCTATCATGAGATACACAGCAATAAATCCCTCACCAGATGTTGGTCCCTAACCATGGGACCAAAGCCTCAAGAACTATCAGAAACAAATTTTTGTTCTTTATAAATGACTTGGTCTCAGTAATTCTATTATAGCAGCAGCAAACAGACTAAGACAATAACTTTTTCTCAGACTTCCAAACTCCCTGTATTGTAATAAGCAAATAACTGCAGAAAGACATCATTGGTATTGTTCAGAAGGACCATAAGAAGCAGAGCACTCATTTTAAAACAGTAAGGGACTTAAGGATCCATATAGGGCTCTTGCCCAAGGCCATCCAACAGGTCAGGTTCTCAGAATGCCCCACCAGCCACCCTGGGCAGGCTCCCAGGCAGGCTTGGGGGCTTGGCGGGTGCACAGGCAGAGCAGCTGCAGAAGGAGCTATTGTGATGCCAAATTCCTATCTGCTGGTGTCCTTCAGATTGGGCAGGCTGAATGCCAAGGGGAAACTCAGATTCTGTGAATTCTAATCTTGGACCTACTAGTAAACAGTTCTGGTCATAGTGTATTAAATTTCTCTCTCTTTGTCTCAGGCTCCTAATCAACAACAAAGGGCTAATTGCTCAAAGTGTTGGAGCAGACAGAGGTTCTGGGCCACACCCCAGGGGAACTGGAAAATAGCAGAGCATCCCGTGGGAGCAGATGCCTCTGTGCATCTTGTTGGTGTTGCTTTCAACTCTTGGTGTGTCACAGAGGCCATATAATCAACCGGTCCCTTTTTCAGTCTAGTTCCTCTGGCCACACAAACAAATTTCCACAGTGTATTTTCATGACTCCAGCATGAGCAAAATGTGTTACTTGTCATGCAAATCAACATTTTGAGATTTTCAAAACTCTGGAAAGGTCAATCACAGTTAAAGGCTCAGCTTTTTCAGATTGAAGGAAAAGTGAGGAAGCTGGAATGGCGATGCTGCTGCTCTCATCATCATCATCATGATACTTAACCGAATAACACTTGCTGAACACCTGTTATGTGCCAGGTACTGTGCTAAGCTTTTTACACACACTGTTACATTTATGTTTTGTGACTATTCCATCAGGTAGATTCTATTATATCCTCACTCAAGAAATGAAAAACCCAAGTGGGTTTGTGCTGGTTTTCTTTACCACCAGACTAGACACTAGCCTCAGTAGCTGGGTTGAGTTGAAAGCCTTCCATCATTTATAGTTCTTTCCAGTGTGCCCTGCCCTCCTCCAATTCTTAACTCACATATCAGTTTCATGAGAAGTCTCCCATAACTCTCCAAGGCTCAGTTTTGTACCTCTTTTCCAGAGTGCCACCTTCTTTCATAGCACTCAGCACACTGCACTTCAAATATTGGTCCATCAGTCTACTTCCTTTACAACTCTTTGAGATGAGACCATTATCTCATGCATTGTAGTCTATCTATTAAGGTAGTAGGTGTTCAAAAATTGTCTATTAAATAAATGACTGGGGTGAAAGTTTACTTGACACTGTGTCAATTACCTATTGCTGAGTAATAACTTTAGACAAATTAACTGGCTTAAGTTGACAGCTGTATTATCATCTCTCACAATTATCTGGGTCAGGAATTAGCAGAGGACCCTGCAGGGACAGCTCACCTCTGCTATCTTTCTTTGATAGCTTCTTCATGCTCCACTAAGATGACTCATAGGGGACTGGAGGAATACCATGGGGCTCATATAATCTGGGGCCACAGTCCTCACTGCAATTGGCTCCTCTGTTCTCTCAGGGTCTCTGTCTTCATATCCTTCTCCATGTGACCTCTTCAGGAACACGGCACGAATGTCCAGGGTCCCAGTCGATAAAACCAGAAGCAGCTCGTCCCTGTGGCATAGGCCCAGAGCTGGCAGTTACTTCTATTGGTAAAAATAGGTACCAGGGCCAGCCCTATACAAGGGCATGGAAACTGGGAAGCCTGGCTCATTGGGTACCATCTTTAGTAACCAAATAGCCCATCATTTAATAAAATAAATAGAGGTAATAGATAGAACTATCCTACCCTAAGTCTAGTCAGAAGAAAGCTGATCCAGAGAAGTTAGATAGCTTCAATCAATCACCACAATTTGAGGGAAACCTATAATTAAAGCATACAAACATTGAGGTTCCCAGGGCTGGGGGCATACCCCAGGTGGTAGAGCACTTGCTAGCAAACATGAGGCTCTTGTTCAATCCCAGTACTGCAAAAATTCTGGGGCATGTAAATAATCAGTGGTAGAACATATTAGATGCTTTATTCACAGCACAATAATTAGCCTGGGTCTAGCAGAATACTTCTGGCAAAGTATTTGATATCTGGCAAAATTGGATATCTATTATGACTATAATATGCTCTCTCCTTTACTCTGCTTGTGTCATTTTACTTCCGCTGACCCCTCAGTCTGCCAAGGCTTTGCTAATACCTCTTAACCTGATGTGGCCTTGTCATTTTAGCACATTCAATAGCCCCTCCTCCCACCTAGTTAGTCTCCTGGTTTCCTTAGCAATCATCCAAATCCCTTCAAGGTTTGTGTCCCTCAACTTGTTTTATGGCATCCTTCCTTTACCTTTGAAGAAGCTTGCTTCTAAAGCATTTGAGAATCCCCTAGGTTTTGTTATTGTTGTTTGATTGTTTTAGTTATCTTTGTACTTGAATTTCATGTCAAGGCATTTAGTCACTTCAGTGATGTGCTCTATATTAGTTAATATGATCATGAATAAATAAGTTAGTCAGCTACTTGGCAAAACTACAGATGAAAAGCATTTTGTTGAGGATCAATGGAAATAATTCCTGTGTCTTCTTAAAGAAATTTCTTTATTGGGACAATAGAATGCTATGATCCTAACATAGTCCTCAGAGAATGCTAATGTATGGGCAAAAGAAATGGGATTTTTACAGTCCAGGGTTTTAGGTATCACTTTCCCTTTCATTTGGAAGCTAGGTCCAGCCTTGAGACCAAGGGCTCAGAATTCAAGGGCCTAAATAGGAGATAGAAGAGATGGGTATCAGAATAGTAAGAAAAGAAAAGGGTATAGAAATATTTCTAAGTGCATCTCTGAAATCAGCTTGGGCTGTGTCACTGCTCATTTGCTTGGTCTGACTACAGAGGTGATGGATGGAGAAAGCCTGCCCCATCTAAGCCATCATCTTAAACTCTGTAGCAAAACTTTATGATCAAATGTTTGTTCTCATATCCAACCTGAATACAATCTACAGACTCCTGTCCTCCTGAGAACAAAGAAACAGTCTCTCACCCCTGAAAAGACTTCAGGAATTATCTAGGCAAGTGACATTCAAACATCTTTGATCTTTGGTCTCTATACTTCAAAAAATTATGCAATACTTAAGGAAGATTTTGCTTATGTAGTTGGCTTATATCTATTGATATTTATTGGATTTGAAATCAAAACCAAGCAAAAGTATTTTTAATTCATTAAAAAAACTAATGAGCATGTTAATGTAAATAACATTCTAGTAAAAAACGTTTTCGAAAACATTCTAATAGGAAGAGTAACATAGTTTTATAGTTTTGAAAATCTCTTTAACATCCAACTTAGTAAAAGATAGTTGGAATCTCTGGCCTTCTTGTTTGTTGGGCAAGCTCTCTATCACTTGAGCCATAGTCCAAGTCCTTTTTCTTTCTTTCAGTTTGTATTTGAGATGGAACCTTGCTAACTTTCGCCTGGGCCGGCCTCTGATCTGAATCTTCCTACCTCTGACTCCTGAGTAGCTGGTGTTATGGACGTGTTCCACCACACCCAGCTCATGCATACTTTTTGATGAGGAGTATTGTGTTTAAGAGGAAACTAAATAAAAATATCTCCTTAGTGACAAAAAAAAGAGAAAGATCTGTACAGGGACATTTGATATGGCATAAAAGAACAAGGTGATAAAAGTGGCAAAAGGGAATGATGGGACAAACTCACAGAGGAGGATCAAGTTCACCTAAACCATTGTATGAAGAAAAGAAAGAAAACCAAGACTTTGACTTTTTTTTAAAATTAGCACTCATGGAGCATTGACCAAGTGCTTAGTTAGGTGATCTCCTTTATCATACTCTCAAAACATTCAGTGAGGGCTAGGAAGGGCACTGAACTATCAAGTACTATAGTGCTTATCTAGCATGGCGAGGCTGTGGGTTCAATCCCAAGCACCTGAACAAAACAAAAATCAAAACCAAAACACAGCAAAAAACAGTCAGTGAGGCAGGATGTATAATTACTGTCTTGGATGTAAGGTGTATAAGGATGCAGAGCCAGGAAACGTGGAAGTAGACTGGGAACAGCCATGGCTGACACAGGAACTTACAATCTGTTCTTTAAAACGGTTTCTCTTTAATTCAAAAAATAATATACAAACTTTTAAAACAAATGCACAAAGAAAGTAAGAGGCAAAAGCTACTTGCTCCTTGCTCCCTCTCTCCCTTTTCACTGCTAACGGTTGGTAGTAGTCCACACAGAATCATATTTTTACTAAACGCAAGGCCCTGCTCTTAATTGTTCTATACTCCTCCTTGCCAAGAACAGTAAAGGATTCCAAAGCTGATCCAGAACTATCTTGATGAGAGTAGAACCTACAGTGGAGAAGGCTGAGATCATGAGACAATTGGCACATCAGTGCTAACCATATGGACCACAGCACAGTTGTGTAATCACTACCTAATTAAATGTAGATTTCTGGCTCTGGCTACTTTCTGGACCTTCTTAGAGTCAGTCATAGGCTCAAAGGACTTCTCTGGATTAATTCTCACTGGGTGGGAGAAAGAAGAAAAATAAAACCAAAATGAAAAAGAAAAAAGATGCAAGCCCCTGCTGCCCTCCTGGGTCCACATGCCAGGTGCTCAAGCGCAAAGGAAGCCAACCAGGTACCTCCTAGAAACTTTTTCCACAAGTTAGATTCCTGGTAGTGAGAAGGCAGTTAAGAATTTACCTGGTTTTGCCTTTCCAACTGTGACTAAAATGACTTTTTGAGTTGTCATAAATGTTATCTTCCACAAGTATCAACCAAAATCTTCTATCTATTACCTATAAAATAGAATAAGTTTCATTCAGTTTTTTTTTAATGGAAGGGGATATCTTTCTGTTTGTTTCTAATATGCTTTGAAGCATATTTGAAAAAAAATTGTCTGCAAAAGTTCCTCTTCAAATTGCAAGCTTCATTGTTGCTATTTGTTAAAGGAACCACCACACTAAAGTGAAATTGAACTTGAAGCCCAGTATAAACGAATATGCATGAAATCAATTCAACATCCACAACCAAGAGAAACGCCTAAATGTTTCAAAATTACAGGGCCAAAAGCATTTCTTTTAAAATAGTCATCTTAGGAAGAGTCTGTGGAAGGGGATTTTTGCTGTCTTTGGTTGAATCAGTATCACTAATAATGATGCTGTGGCCCCTCAAAAGGCCCCCTGAAAAGTAATTTTCAGTTTACTCATTTTGTTTATTATTCAGTGCCTTGTGTATGCTTAGACTGCCCCCCCCACCTTATCTTTTCCCTCACAGCTGTATACCGAGCTTGAGTTCTTTCCTCTTAACCCTGACCCATCTCTCCCCAGTTTCCAGCCCCAACTCTCATTTCTCCAATTCAAAGGAAAATGGTGAGGGGAGGTAATGAGGAAGGCTTTAGGATGCTTTTCTACCACTGAGAGCACACGCCTGTCATGACAAAGAAAAGACTGCTTGAAGATGCTTAAGTCTCTTCCAGGATCAACCTTTGTCAGGAAGCCTCAGTTCAATTAATTTACGTTAAGTCACTGGACTTACTAGAAATTGACTTTTTTTCTAGTAAAAAAGCAGAGAATGAGAAAAAATTTTGTTCTCTCTATATTATAGTATGATGAAATGTCCATAAAAGTGACATGGACATTTCACCAGCACTTTGTGCATTCGAGGTTGTGAATTGTACCTCCTTAATGGGAGGGGGAAGTGAGTTTTCTCCTGAAGTCAAGAGAACAAACATTTTAAATATTATTCATTGACTTATGAAAACTTGCCCCTTGTTTATTCAAATGTTTGTACTTGAATTCATTATAAATATGACTATTCTTTTTTCTTATGGGACACTTCTTTTTAATAGTTATAATCGTCATATCTCAAATTTGGACTCAATCTTTTTTTTTTTTCTGAGATGGAATCTTGGTATGTAACTCAGACTCGCCTTGAACTCTTTTTTTTTTTTTTAATGGCTTTGAATTTGTTTTTTTGTTTTGTTTTGTTTTTTTATTATCATATTGTTCTTGTGCTGGGGATACATTGTGACATTTACAAAAGTTCTTACAATATGTCGTAGTTGAATTCACTCCCTCTATCATTCTCCTTTATTCTTTTTGGTCTTGAACTCTTGATTTTCCTGTCTCAGCCCTCCAAGTGCTAAGATTATAGGTGTGAGCCACTGTGCTTGTTTTTCTACCCAGTCTTAAAGATTGAACTCCTGAAAGTGTACCCTAAGTGTTTCCCTCTCTTTCTAGATTTCTTTTAGCAGCCAGCACTTAGTGTTCTGCTCACACATATTACTTTTGCTTAGATGTGTGCTGGTACTTATTCTTTCCAGATAGGCACTGTTACTAACTCCTGTTAGAGATGGGACACTGAGGCGAGAGGAGTTAACTATCTTGCACATGGTCACTAGCTTAGTGGGGTGGCAGAGCTTGGATGTCAAGCCAGGTACTTAAGACATTCTGGTTCTCTTCAACTGTTATCGTGGGTCCCCTCCTTTCCCTGAAAGTGGTTTAACCTGTAGAAATCAGTGGAGCTGACATTGTCTAAGATCTGGCCTCCAGCAGATACTTCACCCTCAAGAAGCCGGCTACCCAGAACTCATGGTTGAAGTGTTTTTTACCCTGCTAGGGTTCCCTGCCACCAGTTACCTCTGGTTCCTTTTTGCCAGAAAGCCCTTGATGCCACAGAGAGTCCATTGTAACTTCCCACCCAAAGCAGGCCACCCTGAGGGCAGATCCCTCCAGGGTATGAGCACAAGCTCAAGAAAATGGCCCAGAAGCCAGTACTCCAGAGTTTGGGTTTGGTTTTGTTCAAAACAGGAAGTCACACTCCCAATACCCTGCTCTCACCTCCTAACTAAAATCCAGCTGTGTTTTCTCTCTCTGGTCAAGAAAAATGCCTTCTGATTTTATAAAATAACAGACAGAGCCCCAACTTTGGCAGCTGTTTAGGTAGTTTATCTTTTACATTTTTCTAAGTGCTTTACAAAAAAAGAAGGTTGCTTTTTAAAAGTCCAGCATTTAAAAAATTGTATTATGGGTTTTCCAAGTTATTGCAGTGAAGACAGAAGAAAATAATACAGAAAATGAGGTAGTGTGTGTTAAAACAGCAAATATTTGAAAAAAAGAAAAGTCGGCTGAATACAAATTGGTTTCTTTTAGTTTTATTCTGCCAGTTAGAACTGGGTAGGCATTGGGGGTTTTTGAACGACTTGTAGGGGCTGGAGTGTGTTCTGGGATTCAGCCCCTGCATGTGCGTGAGACATGTGTTGTCTGTATTAGCCTCAGGAGCACATGCTAGTCAAGACAGCCCTGTCCTGGAAAGACTCTTAGGGGCCTCTTAAGCTTCCATTTCTGGAGTTCCAGGAACCCCTACCTCCAGAGAAACCAGAAATATTGAGATTAGTAAGTGACATTTGTATGCTTGAGGGTGAATATGATCGAAGTATTTTATATGAATGTGTGAAAATAGAATAATGAAACCCATTAAGATTTTTTAAAGGGGGGGGTAAGGAAGAGTAATCGAGGGAGTAAATTTGATCAAAGCATATTATATGCATGTATGGAAATATCACAATGAAAACCCTTTGTACTATGGATGTACGCTAATAAGAACTTATATTTAAAAAGAATAACATTTGGAAATGTGATCACCACCACACCACTGACAATGACCTAACTCCCTGTCCAGTCTAGTCCTTTTAAATTAATTTCCGGACCAAACCCGCTCAGTAAAGGGCAACAAAAAACAACATTCGGACACGCCCAGGGGCACACAGTTTTCACAATGCGTTTTATTGTTCATAAAAAAATAAATTTATTTACACATGTTAATTACTGTGTAGTGCAGCCTCATGGTTGCGGCTCATTGGCCCAAACACGATTACACTGGTCATGGGCACTGAACAGCTCCAGCCGCCCATGGGACACCCTCCTGACTTGGCCTCGGGGAAGGACCCAGCAAGTCTTGGAGGGGTGAGGCCTTTGGGGGATAGTCTGGAATCAGAGGTGGGGGACCGCAGGAGACAGCGGGAGTGCAGAGGAGAGAGAGGCCCCGTGGGAAACCCGAGCCAGATTGGGATCGCAGGGTGTGGGGAGGCTGGAGCCTAGAAGGGGAGCGAGTGGTCAGAATATGGATTATAGAGAAGGGGGACCCTGGGAAGGGGACCGAAGCCTGGAGGGATTGAGGGCTGAACTGCCTGAAGGGCGCCCAGCAGCACCGGCCCCAGGGAGTCAAGTGTGCACCTCGCCCGGTGCCCAGCCGCAACATCGCGCAGGCTGGGAAAGCGCTGCCCAGAGGCATACGAACCTGGCCCAGATGTGTCACTCTGCTGTCTTTGCGACGTAAAAACACGCTCGGACGTGGATCTCACGCCAGGACTCACAGGCTCATGGAGCGCGCGCTCTAACCGCAGTTTAACCGCGAAAGGCCGGGGCTGTGCAGAATCCCGCGGCCACTGAGAGGATACACCTGGCTGGGCTCGGAAACTGCCGCGGGGCACCCGGCGGTTAGTCTGCGGAGCTAAAGCCCCAGGTTGGAGCTAGTCCGCGTTCTCCGCACGAAGGGAGGCTGTTTCTGGCCACAAGTCCTGGTCATCCAGATCCGCAGCAGCTCTAGTCTTGGCACTCTACGTTGACAGCCACTCCCACCACCTGTCGCGTTCACAGTTCCAGGGGAGGGGGAGGTCCAGGAGAATCCAATGGAGCCTTGTGCCCATCCTTATTCCCGCGCGCTCTCCCTTCTCTTCTTGACCTCAAAACACTCGAGTTTAACAAATAATCCTACCAAGTGAGTTGGAGTCGTATCTAAGCGGTGGTTCCACATAACCTGTTGGCTGCGGGAACTTCTTTGGTCTCAGAGTCGGGTCTTCCTGAGACCACGAACGGCCACGTCTGTAAAATCAAAAAGAGGATATTGAGGAGAAACGACCGTCTCAAACTGAAACCAGCCTCCTATGTGAACCCCAGATGCCCCTGGCTTTCAGTAGCTCAGCTTTTTCGTTCTGGAAATTTGCGACTCTATAGTTTTTAATCGTACTGGATGGATTTTGATTATGCGAAACGTGCGGTGTCCTTTCATCTTAGCCCCTGATCTTTGCCCCCATGGTAATTGGGTGGACTTGTGTGAATTTGGGATTTTGTCATTTAATTCCCCCCCACCCCCCAGCAATCATTCTCTCGAAGAGCTGAGGTTTCCATAGGCTTGGATGTGATCTTTCCCAAGATCGGAGAGTTGGCAGGTCAGAGAGGGACTTTCCACACAATCCCGTCTGGGGAAACCTTATTATCTCGCATCAAGTTAAAAAAAAATCCAAAAGCCATTTCATAGGACTCGGTGTACCCTCCTTCTTTAAAGAAAGTAGGGCTTGCAGATTCAAACCTGCTAAGTTCTCAGCTGGAAAAAGTTGGGCGCGTGAGATTGCCATTCCATGGGTAACCGGGTCGTAAAAGTCAGTTTGGCACCACGATTTACCCCGGAAGTAGGTTATTAACTAATGACTGTCAGTGGGCGACGCAGCATGTACCCCGATCACCATGGTGCAAACACAGGAGGCTGGAGGATTTATTCTCCTCCGGGAAAATGGCTGGCGCCCGCCTCTCTTGATTTGGGGGAAACTAAACTGACTTCCCCATCACCGATCCCAGAAACCTCCCCTTCGAATTCTGCCCGGCACCCGGGAGCGCTCTGGGCACCTCCTGGCCGCTGTCCCGGGCCTCCCGCGCAGCGTCCCTACCAGGTTCACCGGGTGCACGTAGCCGTTTTCGTAGCGGTCCTCCTGCAGCAGCTGCCGCAGGTGCGCGATGTAACTGGAAGCCAGCCGCAGCGTGTCCAGTTTGGAGAGCTTGGTGTCGGGGGGCACCCAGGGCAGGCTGGTCTTGAGCCTGGAGAAAGCTTTGCTCAGCACGCGCATCCGGGCGCGCTCGCGGGCGTTGGCCGCGTTCCGCTGCGATTGTTTGCACTCAGCGGCCGAGCCCTTGGGCGGGAGGGGCTTTTTGCCACTGCCGCCTGCACCGCCACCTGAGCCGCCGTCCCCAGCCACACGTGGCCGCTTCCTCTGGCAGCCTCCTGGGTCGCGGACTGCATCCAGGGCGCACCGCTCTTCTTCGCCGTCGGGGTCCTCCTCCTCTGCAGAGGAATTGTCACTGGGCGAGGCGTAGCTGCGCTCTGCGCCGCGGAGAGGCGACCTCTTGGAAGTGGGGACCGGGTACACCCGCTGCAGCCCCCGCAGCTCCATTTCTTCGGGGTCACTCACCGAACCCGTGGACATCGCCTCGTCCCCCGCGCCCACGCGCACCCGCCTTCCTCCGCCCTGGCCAGTCTCGCGGTCTCCGCCTTCAACTTCTTGGCGGAGGCGGGGGCCTGGGAGAGCTGAGAGGACAGAAGACTTGGCCGGAACCCAGAGGCGCGACAGCAAGGTGGGCGGTGAGAGGGAGTGCGCTCACTGATGACCAGGGAGAGCGAGGCCCAGAAGTTGACGCGCGATCCACGCTCCGCACGACAACCACGAGCTGCGCCTTTTGACAGGTCTATTTATCTATACTCCTCGGATCAAACTATCCTCGGCAAAGAGGAGGGGGTGGGAAGGGGGGCAAGAGGTTGGGCAGGGGCGTGGAAGGGGTGGGGATTGCTTTTTGCCGTTCAGAGGAGCATTTGGTGGGGCTGGGAAGGGAGAGTCTCTACGGACCCCAGATTTGCGCCACAGGGTCCGAATGACCCTCTAACTACCTGTGCAAGATAAATGAACTTTAGGGGAATAAAGGAAGAGACATTGTTCCTACCCAACTCACTTCCACCCTCACCTGATTTTAGCGTTAACAAAGATTACCAGATACAGAGACCCTGAGATGCTGACTGATGCTTCTCTCCTACAGAACTGTTTTTCAAGTTCATTACTTACGATATACGACTGCTTATCCCAGGCTTGTCCGACAGAAGAGGAAAGGCAAACAAGCAAGCAACACCAACCATGTGCTTACTTCTCATGTTCCTCCCCTCTCCTTCGATGATTCTCACAGCATTTCCATCTACACTGGTTTGTTCCATCTTCAAACAACATTTGCACCCTAGATGTTAGTATCTTCACTTTGCAGACACACCGGGCTGGCAAATAAAAAGAACTTAAACATCAGTGTTTAGAATCCTGACACATTAGTATTATTCCATTGGCTACGTGCCTACCCATCACACGCCGCTAGTTGTTGTATCTGTTGAGAGTTGCCTGGGTGATTTCGTTTTTAAAATGAAAACAAACAATAAATGTTGTGGACCCCGACCTAATACGTTGAGTTATAGTGTCAGGAATCCTTTACTATTTCAGATGTATTGAAGAGCAAGTTCCTGGATACAAAATGGTAAGGCAGCACAATTGTCCTCCCAAAGTAAAAATCCAAAAAGCAGCCTCTAGAATTATCATGATCCATTTCAACCAAAAATAAAACACATTGCTCCCCCCCCAAAAAAAGAAAACAAAACAAAATTACTGGTTCTTATCATTTTCTAACTTGAAGGCTATTGTAATACTGGTCAGGGAATGAGTACCTTTTGGAAATAGAAAACAAACAATAAATGTTGTGGACCCCAACCTAATACACTACGTGCCAGTCACTGGACTCCAAGCACAGTGAGCAGCAAACTGAGGAATTAAATGCCAATCATGATTACTTCTTTCCACAATGAGAAAACCGTGCTTTCACAGCCAGCTTGTTTTTTCCCTAAAAGTCCTCAGGCTCCCAGGATGAGCAAGGTGCAAGCAGTCCCATGTATCATAGTCTAGGACAAAAGAAGCAGAGGTCTCTGGGCCACCCTACTCCTTACAGCATAACAAAAACAGGGCTTAGCAGGCACTGTGCCTGAAGTGCCACAACAGGTGGCTGGCCAGGGCTGACTTCATCACTCAGGCATCATTCTACCTTGACTTCCAGGCCATGCCTCCCCCATGGGGAATATTTCACACAACCCTTCCTGCTCAGTCCCATTTCAAAAGTTCTCTTTGTGTACATTTTGTCTTTGGTTGGGGCCTGGGGCCTGGGTGCTTTCTGGGACAATTCTAGTAAAACAGTATAGCAGTTTGCTCTCAGGTCTGTTTGGACTGGGAAAATGTGGGAGTATTTGACAGAGCATGGAAAATTTTCTTGAAGCACTTGAACTTGACTTTTAGACATGCCTAGCCAGGCAAAAAGCTGGAAAAGAGATAAGAGAGGAGAAAAAGATGCAACAGGGAGATCTCAGGCAAGCTTTTTTGAGTTGCCTGCTGATGACTTGAAGCTATCAGGATAAATACATAGTCTCACACATTAGGGGCAAGCATATAGATTTTTAAAATCTGGATTGTTTATACAGGTGCAGAACAAAGTCTTTGTTTAGAAAAGATTAATGGTGGGGAGAGCACTGCATTTCTCTAAACAGTCACACAAACTGTACCCTACCTCAGTGCTAAGGGGGTCGTGACCAGTTTCTTTCTCCTAAAGAAACTATCTGACCCTAGCAGTTCATACTTTTTTTTAACAGCATGTGCTTTCTTTCTCCTCTATTTCTTCTTTCTCCTTTTTCCCTTCTCTCCATTCATTCTTCTTTTTCTCTCCCCCTCCCTCCACTCTATTTGAAGAAAGCTATTAGATTTTTGTTTCTTCATCTTTCTTTCATTTTCATTCTCATGCCATTTCCTTCTAGTTACATTGTCAGTTCTTTACTCTTTTTCAGGTTGCAGATGTGTTGAAGATTGGAAAATGTATTTTTCATAAGTTCATATTACTATATAACTGCAATTTGCTTTTAACATGTTTGTAGTATCTGACATCTGCCACCTCTTTATACTTTCACAGTACCTGTACCTTCCTTGTCCTTGGATGATCACAAAACCCAGGAAGCTGAACAGTGTAAGTTCACCTCTTCCTCTTGAGACCCTACTTGTTTTGTTGTTGTTATTTGATGTTAGGACACATTGCAGGTGAATACTAGCACCTTTATCCTTCTTAAAAAAAAAGCACACTGAAACCAATCCCTATTTATCTATGCTTTAGAAACTTTTATATTTGTAACAGGCACATCTATTGTCTAGTGTGTATGCTGATGGTCTTGAAACTCTTTAGCCATATTCTTTGTAAATATGCAATCGTGGGTGAGTATGTTGAAGTTCCATTACAAAACAGGCATGAATCCATTTAATATTTCCTCATCTAGTTTTCTTGCTTCCTGGATGTATAACTTTTGGAAATTTGCATTTTGAGCCTTAGCTTGCTAGTTTATAAAATAAATTAGTTTTTTGTGAGCAACAAGGAAGTATATGAGCAATTGCCTATGTCAGAGCTTGACACATGGGAGAACAGTAAATGCTAGTTATTATTATCACTGTGAATTTGCCTTGCCAACATTACATAAGAAGTATCAGTGGCTGGGGCTGACCCAGGTGTTAGATGCTAAGACTTGTCCTGGGTGGTAGGTAACAACAGGATGTTTTATTGCATTGACTGCTGTCTTCTAAGTCCCATCTCAAAACATTTCCACATCTCCGACGGGTCTTCACTGAAGAAAAAGGGATGGGATTTTATTAGAAATGATCTCTTTTCTTCCCATGAAATTCTCTCTCCACAAATCAGAATCACTTCTCTAAGCATTACTTTTCCAATTGGAATAAAAGGGAGTAAGATACCTAATCCAGAGTTGCTGCAAAAGTTAAATGAGATTGTGGTGTATGTGAAAGCATCACCCTGAGGTGGAACCTTGAAAGGTGCCTAATACACAAAAATACTTAACAATACACAATTTTAAACAGTGGGATGACAAGGAGAGATAATAATTACAGACACAGAAAAAAAGACCTACTCACTCCCCGCCCCCAACTCTGTAGTGATATTGCAGGGCGAGCACTTCTGGAGTTGGACAGGTGAGGTAGGTTTAGGGAAAGTAGAGGCTTCCTCTATTCCATGTAGTGAGTAGGAACTTTAGTCACAGCTGTGGGAATGTATCTGAATGGACAATTCCCTCCCCACATGACTTTCCTTTTCCTTTCTGTTCTGGTAGCCTCCAGGTATCCTGCACTGTCCCACTGGTCAGAGGAGTTTTTCATACTTTTAAGCAATCATTTGTACGATGCTCTAGAAAAACAATTTAGAACAGCACTGGCCAATATGGAAGACACTAGCCCCATGAGATCACTGAACACTTGAAATGTTCCTAGTCATGTACTTCAGTGTCAAATACACACCAGGTATCAAACATGTAACATGACTAATAGAACGGTGTCATCAGTATTTAAAATATTAATTACATATCAAACAATGATAACATTTTGGATATATTAGCTTAAATGAAATAAGTATTATTGAAATTAATTTCACTTTTTAATTTAAAGTGGTTACTAAAAATTAAGAATTGTAACTCGCAGAACATTTTTATTGGATAACTCAGTTTTATTAACTCATGGATTAACCATGCTACTATGCACTGGGGACCTAGTTTGAGGTAGCAAGGTGTGTGTGAGACTGGCTCTGCCCCCTCAGAGGAAGGTGCCTTGTTGTGGAAACAGTGACAACAGTGTGCAGAGTTCACCGTACCTCACTTTGTCTTTCTTTCCCTACCATGTGGCCTGCATCTCAACACTTGTACCTAACCTGTTATAGTCTTGTGCAGCCCACCGAGAACGCTTCTGGTTAGGGCCACCCTGAGGCCTGGGCCGCAGTGCCCAGTCCTTGGCCTGAAAACGCACAACACTGAGATTCGAGAGCTAAGCCCAGGTCAGAAACACAAAGGTTCGGAGTCACTCGGCGTGTCAATCACAGAGTATAGGAGTCACTTGGTGTGTAGGTCACAAGCTGGGCGCAGGGTTAGGACCGGATCTCTACAGCCACGGGCTCCTCGTCCATCCTCTACGCGAAGCGAATCCCTGGTCTCTCCTTCAGGTCCAGGTCAGCTTCTCTTCTGGGGCTGCCCAGAATGTCACCCCTGACTCCGGAAGGAAGGAATGGTCCCTTCACTAGGCCTGTGGTCATGTGGTCTGGTGCCTGAGGAGCACCTGGATTCCAGGGGTGGAGGCCCCTGTCATTCCTGACACAACTAGTCCTCTGGCGCTGGTTTATTTATCTAAGAGTTTTCAGTAGGATGTTTTTCCCTTCCTGGTGCAGAAATGAAAGGAAGGTAGAAAAGTTGGGGTTAAGAATGAAAAATGGGACCAGATGTGGTGGTGAAGGCCTGTAAGCTCAGTACTCGTAATTTTGAGTCCAGCCTGGGATTCACAGTGAGTTCCAGGCCTGGCTGGGTCACACAGGGAGACCCTATCTTAAAGAGGGGGAAAAATGGCACTTACGTGGGGGGATGGGAAGTGAAACCACCACTAGAAACCTCATTTCCCCCATCATTTCATTCGGGATAGAAGAGAAAAGGCCGGGTTGTTTGTACTGACACCTAAAAATTGCAGGTGGCTTTAGGAAACGATTTTTTTTTCTTAAAGCAATAGAGGATTTTATGAAGCCCCAAATTCCAAAAAGAATGTTGAGCATCTCCTGCAAACGACTTTGAGTCTAACAGAAGAAACCCATCTCTCAGGAAGAAGATGCTCACTGCAGTCAGGCCCCTATTTGAGGCCTCCTTGGCACTCAAAGATAATGTTGGAAAATCCTAAAGGTTGAATCAGCCTGGATTAGAGCTGTGGTTCCTGGGTCAGAGAACAATCTTATTTAAAAAAAAAATAATAATCCCTTGAGGCAACTTTTTATTCTTAGGTAGAAGTTAAGAAAGTCCTGTGTTGGGGAATTTCCCCCTTTTAAGTGCTTTTGATTTTATTGGCAGTACTTGGAAGTGTGAAAATACTCTGAAAGGGAAACGCTCTTGGTATTGTAGCACAGGGCTCTGCCCTTCTGTGAGTGGTCTTGCTCAATTTAATTGTGCAGTTACTGAGAGAAATGTCACCCTACCATGTGGCATATACTGGAAAGAGTCCCTTCAGCTGTGGACAATAGGAGATCTCTGCATTTATCATCTGAGATGCCTTTGGCCACTTGTTTGCTGTCTCGGAGCTTGTTTCTTCTCTGTGTAGCCTATGGAGGTGGTGAGGGTTAAATGATAGAGTTTACGTGCAGGCTCCCCTGGAAATTGTATGGCACTATACAAGGTTAATTATTACTTCATTGGCCCTATTCTCTTTGTTAGGGGCTCATTCTTTTCCTGCCCCCTCTCAGTCTTGGGTCTTGTTCAGATGACTGGTTTTAGTACCCCTCTAACCCTTACCCTAACTTCTCCCTGTGGTTCATCCTCTATGACAAGTAAAAACTAAATGCCTCCTGGTGCCAGAAGGAAGTTTTCATGTAATAAATACTTTGTGGTGTCAGAGAATAGGGATTCTTAAATTTTTGTCAACCAGTCCCTTAACAGACTCTTCTGTAAAAAAACAGGCCTTGATTATTTACATATGCGATTCCTTCCCTCTCCTATTATCTCAAAGGAGCTCTAATAGAAAATCAGAAGAGGGAGGTGGTTTGGGAACCGTGCCCAATTTTTCTTGATGCTTCTTTTTTGGATGATTTATCCTGCTCTGCTCAATTAGCTGAAAATGGAAACAAATGAGTAAAACTCTGTCCTATTCCTCTTTAGGTTTCAGTCTTTCAAAGGAGAATTCCAGGATACTGGAAACACACAGAAACAAGGTGTTCTTGTGCCTCATTTCATTACCCTAACCCCTATCCTTCTTTGGCTACCACAGTTAAGCAGTTTCCTTTAGGACAGAGCAGAGCAGAATTAAAATAAATAGGCAAAGTAAAGTGAAAGCTCAATGTAGGCAGAGACTGTGGTGATCATGTGAGTGTCTCCAGTGTCTCATAGCTCATGAAAGGAACTACTTACATATTTGATGATTGAAAATATGAACAAACACAATGCATCTTAGTTATAATTAATGGGAGACACACAGTCCACCCATTGCTCTCATTTAACCAACTCAGTTTATTTATTTTTTATTTTTGGCAGTTTTGGGGATTGAACTCAGGGCCTCATGCTTGCTAGGCAGGTGCTCTATCACTTGAGCCATTCTGCCAACCCCCAGCTCAGTTTGTTTTTATGTGTTGTATTCTATTGAAAACACTTAGAAAGACACAGTATAACTCTGACTTGCTGGCTGGGCTTCTAAAGAACATTTCTTGTTTTCTCAGAAAGTATATAACCATTTCTTCTTCTTTTCTTTCTTTCTTTTTTTGGCAGTACTGGGGTTTGAACTCAGGGCTTCATGCTCTCTCCTAGAGAGCAGCACCATTTATTTAACCATACACCATATGCTACAATTCCTAAAGTTTTTCTAAATAACTGAAAATTACACACTCATTGTAAATGTCACAGCAACACTATTTTCTCCTTATAAAAATGAAATCCGTTTTTAAATACCATTTGTAAAATATTTTTCTGTTTGAAGAAAGTTCTGAATTTTCATGAAATTTTAAGGGTTCGTAGACCTGTGATGCTTCATTTACTATTACTAATAGCATAGATTAAAGGGAGAAAAAGGCCAAGTGCAGAAACCTTAACAGTCCACACATTTAATGGAGAACAGAGAAGGGGAATTCAGAGAAAGGGAGGCAATAATCAGAGAGCTGAGGAAAACCAAGAAAGTAGTGTTATTGAAAGCAAGTTCAGGAAGTACTGGGTGGGGACTTCCAGTTGAGATGGTCTAGAATTTTCAAATTTTGAAGCTTCCCCCGTGCTCCAAACACATGGCAGTGAGAGCCAGAATGTAAAAATAGAAAACAAAAAAAGTTATGTTTAAAACCCAGAGAAATCTCTCTATGAACCAAGCATGGAAGAAAATGAATGCTGAGTAGGGCCCAGCAACTCTGGATCTGCTCCAGGAAAGAACATCAGGATCTGAGTTCCTTTGCAGATAAGGGAACACTGTGATCCCAAGAGATGAGAGAGACTGACCTGGTTCAGTGTTTCAATTAGATTGCTGGAGCAGGTCTGGCAGCATAGGAAAGCAGGCTCAGCAAACCCAGAATATTGGCTGTGTCATATTTTCCTGCTTTTTTTGCATATCTGATAACATTTGGTTGAATGCCAGACATTGAATTTTGCCTGTTGAGATGAGTATTTTTGAATTTCCATAAATATTATTGCTCTTTCTTCTGGGATGCAGTTACTTGGAAAACCATGATCCTTTTGGGTCTTGCTTTTAACATATGTAGAAGGAATTGGAGCAAAGCTCCACTCTTTGGAGTGCTCCACTTAGTGCTCTGTGAATGAGATTGTCTTGCCTGGCAAGGGTGGGTGTTATTCCTGGCTTCATCTGAGTACCAGTTATCTTTCCATTTCATCCTTTTTGGTGGTTCTTCCTTCAGCCTGTGGTACTTTCTTTCACTCTTGTGATGAGCAGCAGAATACTCAGGGTGGGTGGGGATTTTCTGCACATCTCCAGGCTAACTCTCTCTCTGGTGTGCTCTCTGTGAATTCTAGCTGTGTGAATTCTAGCTGCTTTGGTCTCCCATTCTCACAGTTCCAGCTTTTCAACTCATGGAGTCCATTTGGCTCCTTCTAAGTTTCCTCTTTCTGTTTTGCAGTAGCTGGTACAATTTAGGTCTTGTGTGTCTGTCTTTTCAGGGTTCACTATCCTTCATTGCCTCATCTCCAGTGTTACACTTTGCCTGTTTTATGGTTGTTTCAGGTACGAGGATAAGTCTCATCCCTGGTACTCAGTCAATCTTGGTCATAATTGGAAGTCTGCGGGCTGACACCTCAATGGGAATTCTTTTTCATTTTTTGTTTTGGTTTTTAAGGGTAAAATTTGCTTAAGCATACTTCTATTTTGAGGGAAAGATGCTGGAGAAGAGGAAGAGATTAATGAAATTAAAATATGGGAGATAAGAGGCCAAAATCCCCAGGTGGAAAGAGATGGGTTAACTTTGAAGAAGAAGAGTTATCTAAAAGAAGAAAATAAAGTAGGATGTGCCAAGACATCAGTAGGGGATTGTGAAGGGGAGTTAAAAGAAGTTGACCTCTGAGTTTCTGTTTTCTCACTGGAGTAAAAATTAGGTTACCTATCTATTCTACCTGTCATGTCTAATGAGTAGACATGAGCTGTAAAAAATCAGCAGAATGGGAAATGTTGGGGGAGTGACCATTCTAGAGAATATGAAAAGGGTTTGGCCAGGAGTAAGGAAAAGTGTTTCCAAGCAGTGTTCAGAGCTCTGAGGAGGCTGACTGACTAGCATTTACAGCCATTAACAAAGTGAAGTGAGCTAGCACAGTGACTGATATGTAATGGCTTGGATCTTGGTAAGATTGCCCATGCACATCTTTATAGTAAGAATTTTCAAGGATGAGTCATTAACGGGTTAGGTTTTGATGAGGTAGAGATGCAATTGAGGAACTTGAAGATCAGGGGAGATACTCAGAGATTTAGATGTAGCATCTACAGTGGGGGCATATGATATACCAGAAGAGGCAAAATGAAGCCATGCTTTTATTCTTCCCATTCCTTGTATGTATGCAACAACTGAATCCTTTTTTATAACTGAAATACAAAATTTACCCTTTAAAAACTTGCAATTCAGTTTTTTTAAGTATATTCAAAAAGTTGTGCAACCATCATCACTATGTAATTTTCAGAGATCTTTATCATCTCAAAACAAACTCTGTAACCATTAACAGTCATTCCCTATTTTCTCCTACCCTCCAGCACCCCCACCCAGAAACCACTAATCTTTCTGTCTCCATAGGTTTGTCTTTTCTACACATGCAGCATATGTGAAATCATATAATTCCATCTAGGAGCAATTAATGTAATAAGCCATAGATCTTTCATGCCTTGTTAATTTCACTTACCATAATACTTTTTAAGGTTCAGCTGTATTTTGGCAGTATTAGTATTTCATTTTTCTGTGGATGAATAATACCCCATTGCATATATGTTACAAGTTTACTTGTCTGCTTAATATACAGTTGGGTTGTTTCCAGTCTTTGGTTAGTATGGGTAATGCTGTTATGAATATTCATGTACAAATTTTTGTGTGAACATATGTTTTCAAGACTCTATTAGGAGTGGAAGTGATGGGTCATGTGGTAACTATCTGGTTAATTTTTCAAAATCTATCAGACTGTTTTCCAAAGTAGCTCTACCATTTTACATTACCAGCAGCAATGTAGGAAGGTTCCAGTTTCTCCACATGCTTACCAGTATTTTCATTGTCTTTTGGTTTGGTTATTATCATCGTATGGTGTGAAGTGATATCTCAGTGGTTTTGATTTGCATTTCTCTAATGATTGATAATGTTTGGCAACATTTTATATGCTTGTAGTATATTTGAGTATCTATGGAGAAACATGTATTCCAGTTTTTTATCAGTATGATTTTTTTTTACATATCAATCTTGTACATTGCCATGGTTTTTAGTTTGTATATTCATTCCAGTAAGTTCTTAAGGGGTACTTTAGGATTTTCTCTATATAAAATGATGTCATCTGAAAATAGAGGTGGTTTTACATCTTCCTTTCTAATTTGAATGCCTTTTATTTCTTTTTCTTTCCTAATATCCCTGACTAAAACTTTACTACATGTTGAGTAGAAGGGGTAAAAGTGTATATTTTTCTATTGTTCCTGAACTTAGAAGGGAATGCATTCATCTCTTCACCAATAAACATGAGGTTAGCTGGGGTTTTTGTATCTATCCTATGTCAGCTTGAGGAAGTAGCATTCTATTCCTGTTTTGTTTAATTTTTTTTATCATGAAAAGATGTTGGATTTTGTAAAATTAGTTCACCTCTATTGAGATGGTCATACAGTTTTCATCCTTTATTCTGTCGATATGGTATGTTATAATTAACCTTTGGATATTAAGCCAACCTCACATTCCTGGAGTAAATCTCAAATGATCATGAAACAATCATTTTTATATGTGGCTCAATTTGAATTGCTAGTATTTTATTGAGGATGTTTGTGTATATTCATGAGATACTGGTTTTCTTTTCTTGTGATATCTTTGGTTTTTGCAGCTGGGTAATGCTATCTTCATGGAATGAGTTGGGGATTATTTCCTCCATTTCTATTTTTAAAAAAATTTGTGAAGGATTGGTATTAATTGTTCTTTGAATATGAAGTAGAATTCCCTTATGCATTCATGGGCTTTACTCTGCATGAATCTTTTTTCTTACAAATTCTATGTCTTGTTATAGACCTGTTCTGAAATTTTATTTCTTCTTGAGTCATTTTTTGGTAGTTTATATCTTTACCTGCATTTGTCCATTTTTTAGATTATCTAATTTGCTGTCATAATTTGTTTATAATATCTCTTATATACTTTTACTTCTGTAGGATCAGTAGTAATATCCTGTCTCATTTCTTTTTGTAATTTGAGTCTTTTCTTTTTGGTTAATCTAGCTAAGGGTTTTATTACTTTTGTTGAGTTTTTTCAAAGAAGTAGGCTTTGATTTTTAAATTTTTTATATTATTTTAGTGTTAATCCCTGTTTTCTTCCAAATTTTGCTTGCATTTGTTTTAGTGTGTTATTGGGTCCTCTACTGCTTGTGCCACACCTTCAGTCCATTTTGCTTTGCTTATTTTTGAAGATGGGGGTTTTATGAACTATTTGCCCAGGCTTGCCTTAAACTGTGATCCTCAGGATCTTGGTTTCCCAAGGATTATAGGCACAAGCCACCAGCATCTGACTGCTTTTGTTTATTTATTTATTTGTTTTAGTTTCTTAAGGTGGAAAGTTAGACTATTGATTTAAGCTCTTTCTTATATTTTCTCCTCTTTTAAGTAATTTATTTCACACCTATTTTAATACACATACTATTTTAAATGCTGACATATAACTCCCTAGTAAGATAAAGCAAAGACAAAAGCACTTACCTTATCAGAAACATGATATGTCATTATTTATATTCCTATCATTATATTTTAATTTTTCATAATTTAGTAATCCATTCATGAAACAATCTGTTAGTAACTAGTTTTCTTTTAACAAAGAGCACTTCTGAGAAACATGACTGTCCTAAATTATTTATTAGGTTTTAATTAAAAATTACTATTGTGGTAAAATATAAATAACATAAAATTTATTATCTCATCAATTTTTAATTTCCAGTTCGGTAGTGTTAAATACATTCATAATGCTATATAATTATCAGTACTTCTATCCCTTTCCTTAACTCTTTGCATCTTCTAAAATGGAAACTCTATGTCCATCTGGCAATCACCAGTCTATTTTGTCTGCCTCTAATTTTGGTTATTCTACCTACCTCTGATCAGGAGAATCATACAGTATTCATGTTTTTGTGCTGTTTTATTTCATCTAGAATAATGTCCTTAAGAGTCATCCATGTCACGTCATGTCACAATTCCTTTCCTTTTCAAGGCTAAATATATCATTACATGTATATATCACATTTTGCTTATTCGTCTGTGGATGGAAACTTGTTTGATTCTCTGTTTTAGGTATTGTAAATAATAGTACTTTGAACATGGGGGTACAAATATTTTTTTCTAGGTCCTGCTTTCAGTTCTTTTTGGTATATAATCAGAAGTGGAATTGATATACCATATAGTAATTCTGTTTTTAGATTTTGAGAAACTACTATACTGGTATCCATAATGACTGTACCATTTGGAATCCTCACAACAGTACATAAGGGCTCTGGTTTTCCACATCCACTCTGTTTATTATTTCTTGCGTTTTTAAAATAGTAGTCATTAATGGATGTGAGGTGGTACCTCATTGTAGCTTTGACTGCATTTCTGTAAAGATTAGTGATGGTGGGCATCTTTTCTTACTCTTCTTGGTCATTTGTATATCTTCCTTGGGACAATGTTTATTCCAACACTTCGCCAGGTTTTGAATCAGTTGTTTGCTCTTTTGTTTTTGAGTTTTAGGAGTTCTCCATATATTCTGGATATCAGTCCCTTATCAGATGTATGATTTGCAAGTATTTTTCCCATTTTATGGGCTGACTTTTTTACTCTGCTGATACTGCCTTTTTAATTTTTAAATTTTCAAGAAGTCCAATTTATTTTTTCTTTTGTGCTTGTGTCTTTGGTGTCACATCCAAAGGATCACTGCTAAATCCAATGTTGTGAAGCTTTTGCCTCATGACTTCTTTAAGAGTTTTATAGTCTTAGCACTTACATTTAGGTCTTTGATCCATTGTCAACTAGTTTTTGTATATTGGGATTGGTAAAGGTTCTATTTTATTGAATTTTTAAAATTTGTTTGTGTTTGCAAATTGTTTTGAACTCAGGGCCTACATCTTGAGCCACTCCATCAATCCTTTTTTTGTGATAGGTTTTTTTGAGATAGGGTCTCAGAATTATTTGCCTGGGCTGGCTTTGAAGTGTGGTCCTCGTGATCTCTGCCTCCTGAGTAGCTAGTATTACAGGTGTGAGCCACTGGCACCAGCTTAGGTTTAATTTTATTATTTGCATGTAGTTATGTAATTTTTCTAGTATCATTTGTTGAAAGGATTGACCTTTTTCCATTGACTAGTCTTGGTACTCTTGTCAAAAATCATTTGACCATGTATGTGAGGATTTATTTTTGAGTTTTCTATTCTGTTCCATTGGTCTGTGTGTCTGTCTTTTTGCCACCTTAATACTTTTTTGATTACTACAGATTTGTAGTAAGTTTTGAAATCAGGAACTTTGTGTTCTTGCTTTATTCTTTTTCAAGATTCTACTATTTGAGGTCCCATGAACTTTGATGTGACTTTTATAATGGATTTTCTTGCTTCTGCAAGAAAACATCATTAGGATTCTAACAGGGATTGCATTGAATCTGTAGGCCACTTTGAGTAGGACTGCCATATTAATAATATTAAGTCTTCCAATCCATCAACTGGAGAGCTTGTCCATTTGTTTATGTCTTCTCTAGTTTCCTTCAGCAAAGTTTTATAGTTTTTGTTGCACTAGTCTTTTACCTTCTTGGTTAGGTTCAGGTGTTTTCTCATTTTTGGTGCTATTGTAAATGAAATCTTTTTAAAATTTTCCATTTTCCATTATTCATTATTAAATTAAGGAAAGAAACGGATTTTTGGATGTTGTCTTTGTATCCTGACACTTTGCTGAGGACATTTATTAATTATAGCAGTTCTGGGTGGACTTTGAAGATTTTATACATACAATATCATGTCATCTTAAAGATAATTTTACTTGTTTTCCTATATGGATTCCTTTTATTTCTGCTTGCTGCCTCATTGCTCTAGAGAGAACTACTAATAGTATGCTGAACAGAAGGGACAAAGGCAGGTGTTGTTGCTGTGTTCCTGATCTTGAAGAAAGAGCCTTCTGTCATTCATCATTGATGATGATATCCACTGTGGGTTTTTCCAGGTATGAGTTTTACTATGTTGAGGCAGTTTTCTTCCATTCTGGTTTGTTGAGTGTTTTACAAGAAATGTTGCTGAATTGTATAAATGCTTTTTCTGCATTGAGCTGATTCTGTGGTCTTTTTCCTTTGTGCTGATAATGTGATATATTTTGTTGACACTTGTTGAACCATCCTTGCTTTCTATGAATAAATCCCACTTAGTCATGGTGCATAATCCTGTTAATAGTCTGCTGAATTTGGCTTGTTAGTTTTTTGTTCAGGGTTATTGTATCAGTGCTCATAGGGATATTGATCTGCAGTTCCCTTTTTTTAAAATGTCTTTTTCTGGCTTGGTTATCAGAAATGTTTATTTCATGGCATGAATTAGGAGGTTTTGCTCCACTTCAACACTTTAGATTAGTTTAAAAAGGATTAGTATTAGTTCTTTAAATGTTTGATAATTTACCAGTGAATATATCAGGCTCAGAGAGTCTCCTACTTAGAAATTTTGATTACCGGCTCAGCTCTCACAAGTGATAGGTCTATTCAGACATTCTATTTTTCCATGGTTCAGTCTTGGAAGTTTTTATATTTCTATGAAATTGTTTCACTTCTCCATTTTTCTGGTATAACATTTTTCATTGTACTTACATAAATTGTTTTATTTCCATAGAATCAATAGTAATATATCCACTTTTATTTACAATTCTAGTAATTTGAATCTTCTCTCTTTTTTCATATTCATCTAGCTAAAAGTTTTCAGTTTTGTTAATCTTTAACCAACTTTAGGTTTTGCTGATTTTTCTTCATTACCTTTTTATTCTCTATTGCATTCATCTCTGCTGCAATCCTTATTATTTCCTTCCCTCTGCTAACTTTAGGTTTAGTTTGTTCTTATGGTTCCTCAAGTCTGTTGATTTGAGATCTTTTCTCTTGTGTGTATGTGTATTGCTAGATATCAAACCCAGGACCTAGCATGTACTAGGAAAGCACTCTGTCACTGAGCTTCAAGTATATAGACACTATTTAATTGTCTGTAGCAATGAATTTCCCAATTAGCACTGTTTTTGCTATGCTCCATAAGCTTTTTCTCTCTATTTCTTTCTTTCACTTTTCTCCTTTTGGAACTCTCATCATGCAATATAGATTTATTTGATGGTGTTTCAGGTACCTTCCTGAGCTCCATGCATTTTTCTTCAAGCTTCTTTCTTTCTGTTCCTCAGAGTTGCTGATTTCCATTATTTGTTTTAAAGTTAACTGATACTCTTTTTGCCTGCTCAAATCTGCCTTTAACACTCTCTACTGAATATTTCAGTTGTTTTACTTTTCAGCTCTAGAATATCTCCTCATGTCTCTCTTAATTGATACTGCCATTTTGTTCATACCTTGATTTCTTTATTTTCTCCACAGCTTTTTTTTAGTTCTTTGAATATCTTATAGAGAGCTATTTAGATCTTTGTTAAATAGATCTGCTATCAGGTTGTTTGAGGGGACAGTTTCTCTTAATTGTTTTCTTTGAGTGAACCACAGTTTCCCTTTTTATTGTATGACTTATGATTTTTTAAAACTGGGACTTTGAAACTAATAATGTAATTCTGGAAGTTAAGTTATTCTTCTTCCCCAGGGGTTACTATTGTTTGTTTCTCTCTGTATTTCTCTGACTCTCTCCCTTCATCCATCCCTCTCTTCTTCTCTTCTTCACTCCCTTCCCTTTTTCTTTCCCTCCATCTTTCCTTCTTTTCTCCCTCTTTCTTTTCCTCCTTTTTTTCTTTCCTTCCTTTCATATTGTTACAAGTTCTGTGCCAAGAATCAGCCTGAGCTGTAAATGTAAGGTATTCACAGATCTTTTCTAAACCTGAGCTTTTCCCTGAGCATGCATGCACAGTCACCTTCTGACTCTTCTTATATATGCAGTTGTTTTTGGAAGTTCTAGTCTTTCATGCCTAACTCCAAAAGGGAGGAAAAAAAGTGAAGAAGAGAAGGGCACTGGCCTTTTAAATCCCCTAGAAGTCACTTCAGCTGGTTGTGGTGGTGGAGTATTGGTGGGGGGTACACAACAATAGCTTCCACCTTGTTATGCCTCTGTAATCAGAAATACTGAAGCAATGGTCCAAGCACAGATTCTTGAATATTTGGGGGACAGGGTCCTTTCTGTCTGTCTTAGATTCTGCTAGCTGCTTCAGCAACATGTGCACAGCCTCCTGCTATAGTGCTGGGGGTCAGAGGTGGGAGATATTACTGTCTCAAACCTGAAAGTGAAATTAACCACAACCTACTGAGGAAGACTTCTGAAAATGGCAAGCCTTCAATACAGTTCCAAAAACAGTTACATCAGATAGATTCTGTCAGTACAATTGTTGTCTAGGTTGGAAGATTCTGCTATCTTCCCAGAATCTTTTTTTCCTATTATGCATGGATTTTATGATCATTACTTATAGTAGCAGTAATGATGGAATAACAAAGTCCTGGCATCTTCTCTAATCCACACAGCAAGAGCCACCAATAATGCTGTGGAGCATGTGATCTTTTTTAGGCATGATTTTTTTTGGTACTGAAAGTGATAGTAAAGTTAGTACACTTTCAATAGGCTGAAAACTGGTTTTCTCTAAAGAGAAAATGAGAATGTCTAAGGCGGGTTCCTTATGGCCTGAGCATGTTAGCCCACATATCCTCCCTGTAATTATAGACTGGTTTGGTGGTCCATTTGGGTGTCAGAATTTTTTTTTCTTACAGGTTATAGATAAGATTAATGAGGATAATCCCGAAGAATTTGTGCATAGAATCTTTAACAACTCAGTACAGATTCAGGACTCTCAGAGCCTCAGAGTGGGATCTACCTCACTCCTCAGCAACAGAAGGCTGTAAACAAACTTTAGCTGGTTAACACCATGAGAGGCCATTGCCATGGTGAGCACTGGGATGGAGCACACAGCACTGGGAATGGGTACAATCCTACACATGCTCATGGTTTTTTTCTATATTCACAGGATCACATCACAGCTTTGCAAAGCCCTTCTGGAAATTTCATTACCAAGCTTTTCCTTTTAAAGGTTTTAATTAGCCTATTGTTTTTCCCAACTGTTACATACCACCTTGGGCTGCTGCAAAGTTTAAAAAATTGTTTTGTTGTTGTTGTTTTAAACAAATACCCCTAGGTGAGCTGTGGATCAGGTTAAATAAATGTAGCTTTACAAGTGAGGTCTTTGGGGAAACTAGAAGACAAGTCAAATAATGACATTTCTCTTGGAGGGGAATGAAGCATTAAAGAAATTCTACCCCATTCTTCTCCCTCTAGAAACTTCTATGCTGCTGGCTTTCATGTGATTGTGGGATGTCAGTTCTCAGCAGTACCATGGAGCTGGAGACAGGGAAGGTTATGAGAAAAGAACAAATTAAAACACCACAAGCTTAATGTTCTTACTGAGATTTAGATGTTTTTCTTGAAAACAACAACAAAAATACCCAGATTGCTGTGATTTGGGTAATTTCTCAAATTCAGAAAATTTTGACTCAGACAATTTTTGTGAGTTTTCTCACAAAAATTTTTAGAGGTCCCAAGTCTGCAGTTTTTGCTGACATCACCTTGTCTGCCACTAAATCTTGAAATATGTTTTATATATCATGGAGTCCAATTAGAAGAGCATGGATTAAGTGCCAGTTCTCTTGTTCATGTGTAGGAGAAGAATGTGAAGGAGCGTTGAAGAGATCCATGTTCACTGCTTTCCAGAGTCTCCCACTTCATTTGGCTCAAGAGTCAGTACTGAGCAGGGCAACCAGGAAGCAGTTACCTTCTGGGATTTAGCAAGATTATCCTCACATTGCTTGTCTACCTCATCCTCCTGTATAGGTAAACCACATGCTCCTGTGGATTTGCATTCTTGTCTCTCCCTCTTCCTTTGTAGCTTCTCTGTGGTCAGTCTTTCCATGGCAGAGGCTGAATCATTCTCTTGAGATAGTCTGTTTTGGGACAGCTATGTCTGCAGGGCTTTCTCGCTAATATTCAAGGGGGAACGTTACTTGGAAGGAGGGGTAGGTTTAACTATTTGTATATGTGATAATGACCTTGATATTCTAATCCTTCTGTAAAATAGTTTATAGGTGAATAAAGATAAAAATGAATTTTATTTCTTTCTGTTATCCTTATCTCTGCAGTACTTTCAAATATAAGCACAGGACGGCCACTATGACCAAATAGGAATAGTAATTTTAGCATATTTAATTAATAAATTATGGGAAGAACCCAGTTATTTTAATTCTTTCAGCAAGAACACCACTATGGAGGTATGATGATTAATTTTTTTGCTTCCAGAATTTCAGAATTCTCCTATTTCTTCCATATCCCGACTGTGAACCATGGATTACAGAATTAGCTTTAACTGTACCATCTCTTATTTCATCCACAAACACAGAAAAAGTGATCCACTTGTTACAAAAAAACTCAGTATTGTTCTTCCTCTCTCTTTTTGTCTTCATTGCTCTCACAAATGCATAGAGTAAAAATTACATGATAAAACAAGGAATGTTAAGTGAAAACAAATTAAGCTCATATCACTTTCTAGTACTTGACAGGGCACACTAGAGAATTGCCATCATAGTTTCTCTCTCTCCTTCACCTTCACTGGCTTCTGCCAATGATGCAGAGAATGCTCAAATATTAATTTGAGATATTGAGATTGTGGGTACATTTTCTTCTTGAAAGTCCCTTCTTCCAAATCTAATACATGCATGGTATCATTTTCAGAAATATTCCACAAATTTACTTTGTAGAGTTCAGAATTTGCTAGTTTAGTACTGGAGGTAAAGAGAGTGACAGGTTTGCCTATTTACTGTTTGTTGCCTTATGTCCTCTTTGTATATAAGCAGGCATATTCAGTATGTAGCTTGATACTCTGAACTGTGTGGGAAAGGGTGGGAACAGTGACAGCTGCCCAGAACTGCTACAGTGGTGGACGGCTGGATGCAGGTGCAGGGACTGTCTCAATTTGACAGGCTTTAAGGTTTGCATTATCTCTAGTGATATCCAGTATCCTGTCCAATGAGGTCCTTAAGAATGGCAGAAGCAACACTGTTATATATATTTACCATGGCACCCCGATCATAACCTTCACTCAGATCTACATGGAGGAAAACATCTGTAATGTGTTATTTTTCTGATCTTTATGATTACAGTGTCTCAGCAGCTTAGAAATAAATTATACACCTGACATTGTAATACTTTCTTAGTTCATGATTTTCTTTTTGCCTATACCTACTCTGTATACTACGTGGAGATTAGAACTCTTAAATTTCTATGATTTCTTGTGTGAGGGGCAGAAAGGGTAGATAGTAACTGTTGGATTAATTACTCTTCTGGCTATATTTTGAAGCTGTAGCATGTTGATGTGTGGCTGATTTTGAGATTCTATCCTTAGTGTCCAATGATCGAGCACACAGTCCCACTTTACTACTAAGTAACTGGATTGTGGAAAAATCTGGAGGAACTGGAACACAGAGAAAAGACCAAGCTTCTCCAGTGAATGGAATAACCCTCCCCAATGGATTAGTATTCAGTGACAGGAAGTGCAAGGGTGTGCTCTAGGGTAAGGAGAGAAACTCCTGCATGAGCACAGGACCATCAAAGAGAGCTAGCTATCAAGGGCCTAGTGGAAGTGAGGCCCTTGCCAAATGGATTTGACCTCCCCTTCTTATGGAGAGGAAAGTAGAAGGAGAAAGTGTTGACTTCCTCACTGTCCGTATTGAGGAAGAGGTTAAAAGTTTCCCCTTCTATGTATGGATTTATGAGGGAGAGCAAGAGTTGCTTCTCTCACCCAACAGTGTCAGTGAGGTATACAAATGGGTTAGGGTTTGCTTTTATAGGGTTTGTCTCAATGGAAAGTGCAAGGAAACTGGCTACATGAGATGGGCTAAATAGTCCCTCATTTTATAGGAAAGGGAGCCTGGCTCAGTTAGTTAATTTCAATTCTCAGAGGGAGGAGTAGGTCCAAAAGTAGATAATCATCAGGGAGTCTTTAGTGGGGGTACCTGGTTACCAAAGAGTAGTATAAGAGCATCAGGTACCCTAGGGAACAGAAGAGAGTAGGATAGATGTTGAGGAAACTATTATAATTTAGTTTACCATCATTTTCTATAAATGCTAAATTTATAACTATAATTTACATAATCAAGGTAGAATCAAATAGTGAGTATGATTTTCATTGCATAAAGAAAGGATAAGTATTTCTTTTTTTGAAGTCCTTTGAAGGTTCATTTTCTTCTCTGTTTTATTAACTTTTCAGGGTTTTTTTGGTAGGAATCCAGTACTCTGGGTTCCACTTGGGAACCACCACTCTCAGTCCACATATTAAAGATGTAGCTGACCCACTCCAAAGACTTTGGACTTGTTCTGGCCGAAACCTGGCCAGAACATTTCATTTCCCTGTTCACAGGAACTGACTAAGGGAAAGGCATATGACCCAACCCAAGCAAATGACACTCTTCCTTGAACCTGTTGGAACTGAAAATTTCATTTACTGGAGAAGTTGCAGCTGAGATGGCCTAGAACTGCAGTTGGTCATCTTGTCAATCACAAGGAAGAAGCTGATTTAAGAACAAAACCAACCCAGAGGAAAGTGAAGATAACAGAAAGAAACATTACTTATGATATTATTTGTTTCTTAATCAGTCATGGCCAAGGTGAATATCCCATTTTCACTTATATGGGCCAATAAATTCTATGCTCTTTTCCGGTTTGTATAAAGCAGTTTAATAAGATTTCCATAAGTTGAAGTTAACAGAATCCTGACTAATATACATTCTTTTTTTCTTTGTTACTTTTCAGACATGTTACCAGTGAGTATCATTTCTCTTTTCACCCTAGGATAGTAATTTAGTACATTGTTCTCTGTCTCTGTGTCCTCTCCCTTTCCTTTCCTTTCTTTCCCTCCCCAACCCTTTCTCATTGCCATGAAGCCCAGGCTGGCCTCCAACTCAACTATCCTCCTGCTTCTGCTTCCTAAGTGCTAGGATTACAGGGGTGTACCACCATGCCCAGCTCAAGTTATTTGGTCTCTAGAGAGAGTTGTCCTTTGATTATGTAAATTCCCTTTCTGCCAAGAGTAGAGTTCCTCTCAATTGTAACACATCATTAAGTGTGCTAAGATTTTTGTATACTGTTAACTCTCACATTTGGAAGCTTTTTGGGTAGTCAAAAGATAATTCATGAACTCAAGCTACCTCATCTTAGTTTCAGGGCTAACATTATTGCTGTTAATAGGTTTTAGATTGTTACATATCATATCAACCTACCTGGGACCAGAATAATTGGTTCTGTAGAATAGTGTCATCAAAAAGTAATAAATTGAGCACTTTCTACAAGGCTGCAGTTCTCTTTCAGCCTGGGGTTTCTCAGTGCACCCTTGCCTTTGCCACCAAGTAGGCACAATTCAGGTATGAGTTCTCATCGAAGAACATTAGAATATCCAGTTGAGAGATAAACAACTCACCTGTGTTGAAATCTCATCGATGACATCTGGGATTGCCAGTCACCCTTAAAATTTCCTTGGTATCAACATCTGTGCAAACAGGTTGTTCGACATTTGTGAGGCCCCTTCCTCTTGAGTCACAAACCCTCCTCCTTTTATGTCATTGTAATCATAACAAATTGGCAGTAATTCCTGGCTGCCTGTAATGGAAATAAATTTTATGGTTATAGCATAATGGGAAAAAGAGGAGTCATGCATAATACTCATACTTGGAATTACTAGACTCTGGAAATCATTATTGTTATTTCCACAGCCAAGTCTGTGGGTTTACACTTGGCATATTAATTCCTAAATGCTAGTTCTGGAAGTATGTGCAGGGGGCATTGTTAATAAATTATGAATCTTCAACAGTATAAGGCTTAATATTTTGGTGTGCAGTATATGGGTCTTTCTATCATCTTTCAGTTGCTTGAGAAAAAAAGTCACTTTTAAATGTTCCTTATTCAAAGTTTTGTAAAATAGTCATCCTTTTCTTTGATTGTTATGATATTTCTGTTTTACTTTTTAGGTCATCTCATGTTGCAATATTGAGGCAATCTGGAATGTGGGTTTGCAAATTCTGTTCTGAGCAGTTGGCCAGCTGGAAGCCCTGCACAGATATCATGCTCTACTGCTGTGGGAAAATAGAAACTCCTCACACCACTAATGACCCTATACATTCAATAAATTCTAAGAAAAAAAGATTCCTTAATTATAGATATTGAAAGCCCACTCCAGAATGCTTACTTCTTTTAACAAAGGTTTTAAAGAAGCTGTTTAAGCACAAGTATTTGGAAGAAACGAGAAAGATGGAAAATTATTATTCAAAAGTGGGCTAATATCAATTCTATCCAAAATAGATTTTTAAACAAGGCAATATGTGCATTTCAAATTTTAAGATTAATTTAATTAAGGATATAGATTTGAGAAAGCATGCACTAGGTTGAAAATTAGTCATTTACCAATTGATAGATTAGCACATTGTTTTTCTTACAATTCAGGAGTTAAACTAAATTTCTAGGAAGGGAAAAAAAAAAACCTAGATTTTGTTTTACTTCACCAAGTGTTTCATATTCACTATCAAACCAAATGAACTATGCTTACTCCATGGATCTGTGGGCCTAAGCCTTCCTCTTACTCGTACATGGAAATGTCCATTGGATATTATTTGCGTAGTACCTTAAATTCCTGTGAAACATACACATTGCTCCCCAAATTCAAGTATATGAGTAAGTATGTCTCATAGTGTATATATAATAAAATAATTTTCACTTGTAATTATTTTAAGACTACACAACTGTTGAATATATGACCAGCCCTGCTAACCAAAATACCTCTCCCCCCTCCAGTTCATCAACATTCCCACTTATTTTCTCTGTTTAAGTAAGTTTAATCACACAGATGTAATAAGTATTTATGCATTAATGAGAAATAGTGATTGTGAACCAATTAAAGAAAGAAAGAATTGGCTGAGAAAAATCCATGACACTTTATGGATGAGATGACATATCCGATATCATGCCTCCCGTTATCATAACTTATAGACTTCTTACTTTTTAAATGATTGACAGTAGCAAATCTGGAAAACATCTGTCTTGAAAAAGAACCCTAACTGCTCTCAACTTAAAAAAATGTTGCTTGGCGATTACTGTCAAGCAGCCATGCGTATCATATTGTGGTATGAGATGTCTTGGTTGTGAGAAATTAATATTCTCATGTTTGATTTCAAATCATCTAGAACAGGATCCCAGCATAATTCACATCATCATAAAGCCTCAGTTGGAATAAAGAATATGATTTACTGGTAGCAATATTCAATGCTGTTTTTCAGTTCCCTGCAATCATTCTGACTTGGGTGAAAGAAATACAGCATGCAATTGTGTGATTTTTGTGCCACCTAAAAAGAAAATCTGAAAACAACTACCCATTTGTAAAGCTGACCTTTTCAATTCACAAGCATATTTTGGCTACACAATTAAAATATGCTCTTTAAATCTCATTAGCACCATAAGAGCAGGTACAGTCAGAATAAATTTGTCAACATTTGCATCTGAATGGACAAGCATAATCTTCCTTTCTTATTAAAAGTTGATAGCTGTTTGGAAGATGAAAGGATGACATTTTTAGAAGGAACAAGAAACAGTTCCAGAATCAACTTATGTGTTGCATTCATCTCCCTGCCTTTTTCAAGTTATTGTTGAGTAGGTCTGAAAGTTAAAAGATGCCACTCATTCATTTTTATTTTTTCTTAAACAGGGTGGAGAGAACACAGGTAGATAAACTGCTCTTGCACTTTAATACGTGTTCCCATTTTAGTAGTGCTGTATTTTTAATTCCTAAACAGTTGCAAAAGCAAGATAGTACTTTCTCTCCTGACTTGGAAGATAAATTTAGTCATGGATTTCAGTATGTGCCAACAATATATATATATATATATATATTTACATGTAGAATATATTATTGATATGTATATAGATAAATGAAATATAGATAGAATTAATTTACAGGTTACCTCATATTTGTCATTTTCTTTTTGTAAGTGGATGGAACTGGAGAACATCATCTTAAGTGAAGTTAGTCAGGCTCAGAAGGCCAAAAATTGTATGTTCTCCTTCGTATACAGACTTTAGACCTAAAACAAATGCAGAAATGTTATTGGACATGGGTCACACGCTAAGGGAAGAACACATAAAGAAGGAATAGCGAAAGGTAGGAAACCCAAAACTTGAAAGTGCTTGATGTGCCCACTGTAGAGCAGCTAATATAATAATTTTAAACTGACAGAGGTCACTATGGGAAGGTGACTGGAAGTAGTGAAGATGTCTGGTAGAGATGAATCAATTCGGGTTGTAATACACTTGTACATGGAAACAATGCTAGGAATCTCTCTGTATAGCTATCTTTATCTCAAACTAGCAAAATGCTGTCTTTCTTATTATTGCTTATGTCTTCTCTTCAACAAAATTGGAGAAGAGGGCAGAACAGGTTCTGCCTGGAAGTGAGGGGGGTGGGGGAGGGGGAAGGGGGCAGGGGGGAGAAATGCCCCAAACAATGTTTGCACATGTAAATAAATGAATAAATAAACAAACAAAAAAGTCTGTCCTAGTGAATGGAGAGAAGACACCCCTTGTAAGTGAGCCTTTGAATTGTAGCATTATGAACCTACTGATTTTATTGGTGTCGAGTGTTGCACACTCAGTCCTAAAACAAAATTTAAAAAATAACTTAAGAATTGAATGCTTTATTGTTACAGTATGAAAATTTTCATTCCAGAGTGACTGTCCAAGACGTTATCTAATAGAGCAGCTGGTACCCTTGTTCAGATTAACCCTGAGCCACAGAAACGTCTGCAATCCTCACAGACCCTTGACCTGCCATTTTTATAAACAGAGCTCACTCTGAATTATTTATTGTAACAATTTGACTCATGTATTACTACATTTGATGAAATGTTTCACATGAAGTGATGATAGTTTCTCCATATATCAACTAAGTTTTAACCTCAAACATTTTCTAACTACCCAAGATGCTTTCAAATTATACAGTTCATAATTTCATTTATAAATATCTCTGCTGAGATAATTCTGCTTAGCCCAAAGCATAAACAGATTTGAATTTTAATCTTTTTAGTTCCACAATACAAACCTAGCAGGGTATAAAAAGGTCTGAGCCAAATCTGATGGTAGCTTGTGAGTTCTGACTCTGAACAGAACCATATACAGTTGTCTTTCCCCTGCAGGTGCATTGTGGGAAAGTAACCTATCACTGAAATCACAAAGTCCCTTGCTTAAAGTCTTTCGGTCACATAGTAAGAAATTGACAATGCTGTATTTGTTTTTTTTTTTAATATTTCTCATATTTCTTATTCTCATTCTGTAGGAATGCATTCTAATCCAGGGACACATTCTCATGCATTCATTAATCCTTGTACTCCAAAATGATTCACATGAAAACTCAAAATCAGATGGTTTCATGTGTTCCAACTTAGCTTTCGCTAAAACAGGCGTCATCCTTGTACTTGTCATCTGTGGAGGGATTGAATTTCCTATTTCACTCAATTACATGATCTTAAGAATGTGGCCATTTGCCATTTCTGTCTCAACTTTGAGCACATGTTTTTGTATCTAACTGTTCAGCCTAAAGCAGGATCCCCTCAATAATAAATCACCCACAGGAGGAAAGACTAAATCATTTAAGGAGCTATCTAAGTAAAGCACAAAACGTTTGTTTACAAATAAGGTATTATTAGTACAATCTTCCTGGCAGTGATATGTTTTAATTCTCTAAATTAGCAGGCAACTGCAATAACTGAGATGAGAGACAGTGTTTAAAGAGTAAACTATTCTTTTAGTTTTAAGAAGAATTTTTATCTCTTTACTGAAGTTGTAGTCAGAGTGACATTTTGATAGATGATGTTGTTTTGTCAATTTAAAACAGAATCCTGATGTGCAATACCATAATTGTACAAAGTATGTATATTGTGTTACTCAATTTTCTTCTAAAAATGAAGCAGATATTAGTTTCAGAGATTTATAATTAAATGATTTAATCAAATTAAACATATATTTGTCTCCTCATTTAGACTAACACCTCATTAAAAGTCAGGCTGTGTCCTATTTATTCCTCAGGTGTGGAAGTGAATGGGAGAGGTTTTGCAAGCAGTAGGTGATCAGTATATGTTACTGGCCTGACCTAAATTTTATTTTTCCATATGTAGGACTTCTGTTTGGGGCCCATATAATTTTTGACTGAAGAATAAAATATAAGGTTATGTCTGCATTGATCTCATAAATTTTCCAGTTTTCAGATTACTGTCACATGGTTCTATCATTTGATTCTTTTTGAGATGGTATACTAAGTCTTAGGAGTCCAATTCCCTCTCTTGAAGTCATACTCCTGGTTAGATAATTTCACAGCAAGAACTGTAAAATACATTTTTATTGTTTAATTTGTATGCCCTTTAACTTATACCTGTGAAAAATACAATGTGTGATAGGCTAGACTGCATTTTTGTAGAAAAAGTCTCCTGATTTCAACTTTGTTCTGGTTTGAATGTGTCCCCTGACTTCATGTGTTGGAAACTTTATCCTCAATGCCACAGTGTGAAGAGGTGGGGACAGTAGAGGTGATTAGGCAGTGAGGGCATGGATTCATGTCCTCACTGTAGGAGGAGTGGGTTTGTTATGAAAGTGAATGTGGCTTTCTGTTGTTTTCTTGAGTTCTCTTGCTTTTTGCTACAAGATGTCACAGCAAGAAGACCTTTGTAAGATGCAGCAGGCCTTTTGAACTTGGACTTCCCGAACTCCAGAACTGCAAGAAATACATCTCTGTTCTTTTTAAATTAATTACCCAGTCTTAGGTATTCCATTTTAGCAACACAAGAGAAACTAAGACGAGTTTGGAGATGAAGAAATCTGAAAAGACCATCACTCCTACCTTAATACAAGTAAAAAGTATGACAAGTTAGAAATTAACAATTTTTCTTGAATTCTTGAGAGAACTGAGGTGGTATGGAAAACCACTTAAAATCTAGGGATAGACAAGGCCTACAAAGAAGATGTTGCAAAACTCCATACAACCCAGTAATAAGATGTGGCTTAAAATTTCTAATGAATTGCTAAAGACTGTGTGTGACTTTGAAGTCCCTGAGGGGTGTGTGTGTGTGTGTGTGTGTGTGTGTGTGTGTGTGTGTATAGGGGTTTAAATCTTCTTGCAGGATGTTCCTATAGGAAGTCAAGCAGGTACTGACAGGGAAAACTGGGAAAAGCCCAAGGAAACTTACCAGGGAACACTGGCTACAGCAGGAGCACAGCATTCATCTCCATAACTGCCAGATTTATCTCTGTCCCATCTTAAAGAAACAAAAAGCCTTAATATGCAGGAAGAATGGAATAAAACTATAGACTGAGGCCCTTTGGGGAGTAGCAGATATATATTAGGTCAAGCATTGCCTTAGAGAAAGAGCAAGCATACTTGTGAATGTTACAGCCCCAAGACTCAGATTCACAATGCTGCCTAAACCTAAGGGGTTAATAAGAACATGAGAGATCATTTCCTTCCTCTACTCCTTCATCTTGATCACCTGCCAAGTATCAAGAATACAACTAGGAGAGGTGGAAGCGGTAGGTTCTCTGTTCCACAAAGGAAAAACTTAAGCCAAGTGGAGTTGTCCAAAGATAAACAGAAAGTAACCTTCAAACCAGCTCTATCCCTGACCAGAGTAACACACACCTCTGCTCTAAAGGCCCAGCAGAAGAAAAAGGGTCCTCATGTCCAAGCATAAAAAATATCTGCCTTGGGTCAGATTACTATAGCTAAATATCATAGACTGTATGACTTAAGCAACAGACATTTACTTCCCACAGTTCTAGAGGTTAAAAGTCTGAGATCGGGGTGCCAGCTTTGTTGAGTGTTCCCTGGGAACCTTTTTTCTGGCTGTGGACAGCTATCTTCTTCCTATAAATCTCAAGTGTAAGGGAGAGAAAGTGTGCAGGAGGGCAGTCATTGTAAGGATACAAATCCTATCGTGAGCACTCCACCCTTATGACCTCATCTAAACTAACTACCCCCCCAAAGCTCCCTCTGCTAACACTGTCACATTGCGGACGAGGCTTTAAACATGAATTGGGAGGACATATTCAGTCCCATAATATTTTTCTCAATATCTATTGTACAACATGTCCAAATTGTAACAAAAATTGTAGAGACATATAAAGAGGCAAGAAAAAGCAATAAAGGAGTCCAAAGGGCAAGATTAATGATGGAACCATCACACAGGGAACTTACTTATGGTTGATGGATTAAAGGCTTTAATAAAAGGTAAGCAGCATGCAAACTATGTACATACATTGAGCAGACACATGGAAACTTCTTTTCCTAGAAAAGAATTCAGTAACAGACATGAAGAATACTTTGAAAAGTTTCATTGGTAGAGTTGAATTTGCCTGAGTTGAAGGAACAGCCTGTGAGCTTGCAAATGAGAATAAATGCATAGTAATTACCCAAAATAAAACAGAGAGAAAGAATTGATAAAACGAAAAAAGAGAATAAAAGCCAGGTATGGTGCTGCATGGCTTGTAATCCCAAAACTCAGGAGGCTGAGGCAAGAGGATACTGAGTTCAAGACCAGCCAAAGCTACAGAGTGAGTTTGAGGCCAGCCTGGACTACATAGTGAGAGTCTCAACAAAACAAAACAAAAATTAGAATGTACTATCCAAGAGCTACAAGACAGTACCAGATTATCTAATACACAAATAAACAAAGAAAGGGAGAAAAGGACAGAAAAAAATATTTGAAGAAATAATGAATAAGAACTTTCCTAAAACTCAGTACCTATGAACATTATATTCAAACTTCTATAACAAAAGGCAAAAAGTAAATCTTGAAGGCAGCCAGAGGTAGAAAATGACATATTTTAAGTTTAAGATGTCTAAGAGTTATAACCGACTTCTCACTAAAGATCATGTAAACAAGAAAACATTGGAGAGATATCTTGTAAGTGCCGAAAGGAAAACACCCCAATCTGACTTCCACACAGTGAAAATATCCTTTGAAGGTGAAGCAGAAATAGATACTGTCAGAGAGATGAAGATAGGGGTTACTATTGCCAGAGACCTCTGTAAGAAATGTTAAAGGAAGTTCTTTAGGCAGAGTAAATATGATACAGTTAGAAAACTGGGTTTATACACAGAATGAACAGCAAATATGAAGTCGAATCTTCTTGCATTTAGTTGCTCTAAAATATAACAGACAAAATCAAGAATTTTATCAACACGCTGTGCCATTAATGAAAGCGAGAACTATGACAATGTTGCAATGGTACCAGAGGGGAGGACTGGGAACAGACACTGCAACAGTGTCTGAAGTGCTATAATATTATTTGAGAGTAGACTTATCACCATTATAAATTGAATGTTAGCATAAGAGTATAAATTCTCTTTGAGGAAGACACTGTCACTGCTGTGGTCTGCCTTTCCTGCTCCAGATTGGCCACCGCTTGCTCTCACTCAGCTCAGTCAGGAAGTTGTGTTGCCATCAAGCTTTAGACAAGGCTCTTAAAGATTCAAAAAGACCCCAAAGGACCCAGGGGGCAGTGCATTGAATTTACATTACCCTCAGCAGCTACAGTGCAAATCCCTGGAGAAGGAGTGTGCTGACTTCAAGAGTGGGTGGAAAGGAAAGAACCTCAAAGTGGAAGGACTGGTTTAGATGCCCACCAGGACTTTGATAAACTTCACCTCGGAGTGGTGGAGTGGTGAGGGTTCTAAAACTTGGGTTGTTTCCAGACAAGAATCTACCAATGACTCACTGATTTATATAGTCATTCTGGGATTATTAAGCAGATGATTTCCATAGGTATTACATCAGGAGTAGGGATTGAAGTCACCATTGCAAATGCTTAAATCAGTTATTTCACTACAGCTGTATTAAAATAGAGGTATAAATAACTAATTGGAAGTGTTAGGATTATAAAAATGATCAATTAAATACAGAAAAGGCAGAAAGCAAAAAGGCAAGAAGGAGCAAATGAAGCAAAAGGAAAGCATGGTAAACATTAATCCAAACATAATAATTATCTCTAAAGTTAACTTTAGAGATACTAGGGAGATGGGATGAATGAGAAGGAGAAAGAGGGTAAAAAAGAGTAGCAGAGGCAATGATTGAAGTGTATTGTATGCATGTAGGAAATGTCAGGATTAAGCCCTTACTTCATGCAACTTAATATTTGCCAATTTAAAAAGCAAAGCAAACAAACTCATGAACTTAAAAATATCTAAATACATGAGTTAAAGGGCAGAGATTGTTAGACTAGATATAAAAAAAGACTTAGTTACATACTGTTTCTAAAAGAACTAGGTTAAATACAAAGACATGAATACATAAAAAGTAAAAGTGTGGATAAAGATATACTGTGTTAATATTATTCATTACTCTCTTTCCCTCCTCCCAGAAATCTGGAGTAACTACATTAAGTTCAGTCAAAGTAGGCTTCAGAATAAGAATTGTTATCAGAAATGGAGACATTGCACAACGATGAGGGATTAAGTTTTTAAGTAGGTGTGTAGTCTTAAAGGTGTATACTTAATAGCAGAATTTCAAAATACATAAAGTAACAGAAACCTACATTTATCATTGACTTCAGAACTCCTTTACTAGAGAACAAATAGGTGAAAAATTAGTAAGCATTTGAATGATTTGAACAATAGTAAAAGCAAACTTGACCTATCATTCCACCATGGAATTTAAAATACCCATTCTTTTCAAGTGTATAAGGAACTTTCACAGAGATCATATTGTGGGCCCCAAAGCAAATGTTAACAAATCTAAGTGAACAGACATATCAAGTGAGTTCTGAAATTATTACAGAATTATACTTGAAATCAATAAGGAAAAGACATCTGCAAGATCCCCAAATATTGGAAGTTAAACAATACATTTCTAAGTAAGTCATGAATCCAAGAGGAAGTTTCAACAATTTGGAAATAGCAATCCAATTAAAATAGGACAAAAGATTTTAACAGGCACCTAATCAAAGAAAACACAGAGATAAAAATGAGCAAATGAAAAACATTCAACACGTTTTTGATAAAGAATTTCAAATTAAACAATGAGATGACACTATATACCTGTTAGAATAGCTAAACAACAAATAACCAACCCCCCAAATTCTGACAATGCTAATTGCTGGCAAGAAGACATGGTACCAGAAACTGTGGTTGCTTATGCAAATGCAAAGTGACACAGCATAGTCTCACAGACCATTTGCTAGTTTTTTACAAAGCTGGCATAGTCTTATCATACAACCTCACATTTATACAACCTATTTAAAAACATAAAAACCTACATGTGAATGTGCATAGCTTTGTTATTCATAATCACCCAAGCAGGCAACCAATAGGTCCTTCAATGGGTACAATTGTGTATATCCATTCAGTGGCATATTACTCAGCAATAAAAAATAAACTATGAAGCCATGAAAAGATTCAAAGAACCCTTAAATGCATAGTGATAATTAAAAGAAACCTCTCTGAAAGGCTTCAAATTAAATGAGTACAATTATATAACATTCTGGAAAAGTAAAAGCTATAATGACAGATCAGTGTTTGCCAGGGATTCACAGTCAGGAATGGTTAGGTCTGGGAATTTTGGGAGCTGTGAGATTATTCTGGATGCCCTTACAATGGTAGGTACAGAATAATATGCACTTGTCAAATACATAGAACTATAGCTTCACAAAGAATGAAACTCAGTGAATGAGAAATTCAGTGAATGCAAAACTCTTTTGGGAGGCTGAGGAATCCCAGAATGATATGCAAAACAATCTAACTATTACAAATGTGTGAATGTCCTCACTAAAAGGGATGTGAGATAGTTACTAAAATAAGCAGCTTTAGAAATGAGTGGAATCTGTGAGACTTTCATCCATTAGTGTCCATGGGCATATGTTTAACACATCTGTGCCACTATAGCTGTGTGCTGTAACTGAACGTTCAAGTAAGTGGACAGCAGTGGCAGATGTTTCTCACGGTTGAAGATGAGAAGTTTAGTGACAGGTGGGTGAAGGAGGCTAGAACGATTCACGTAGTAACTGCGGAGACTCGTGAACATCAGTATGAACCTATGTTCTGCTTAGTACAGATGATGCCATATGTGAAGATTTGTATAAATGCACACGTACACAGGTTAGTTCACACACATTTATTTCCTTGCTTTGTTAGCTAAGAACCTGAAGCAATGACACTCCAGTAGGATAAGTATATCTTCTACCCAGAACTTGGCTTCTAGTATTATCTCCAATAAGAGGAAATGGGACTTCATAAAGAAATGGCTGATTGTAGGGCTAGGGCAGGAAATATACAAGATGAGTTTGGAGCACTTAGTCTCTTAGATCCATAACCTAGCAACTGTAAAACCAACAATGATGGGATGTGTGTAAGAGCCAATTGAAAAAAATCTCAATGGCCAAAGCCTGAATAATTTAGCAACAAAATAATAAAATAATATTAGATAATAACTCAAAGTATAAAATAAATATTCATGAATTCACACTTAAGAAAATGATTTAATAAGTAAATTAATAGTGAAGGACAGACAAATATTGCTTGCAGAAGAATTTAATTTGTGACCTCCACCAAGTCAATTAAATCAGAATCACTTAGGGACAAGAGAGCAGGAGTAGTATAGATATAAGTATTTATTTTAAAACTTGCCAGGTGATTATAACTCACAGTTGAGACACTGTTTTCAGCAAAGAAAGGATATATAATATAATTATCTAAAATTAGAAGTTTATATTCCCTTCTTTTCTATATTTTTAGGCTTTCTTGCATTATCTAACAGATCTCAGAGTGAAATTGTTTTATGCATCCAATTTTAAACAAGTAAATACCAAACAGTGCTGTTAGGAAAAGGAGATACTGTGGTATCATCTTTTGACTGTTGTAACTTATGAAAAAAGTTATGTCTTATTGATTTAGACAGTAAATACATATACATGGAAGTATATGTGGATGTTTGTGTGTGTACATGTGTTTGTTTAATGGTCAATCTAGGAAAATAAGATAGAGTTTTTGGTGGTACTAGGGAGAAGTAAGATATCTTGAACATATGTCCCTGCAGTTTAGAAATAGCAAAATAGGTAAATCACAAACTCTATGACAAATTTCATTAGTTGTAATAGAAACTGGTTATAGAGGATTATTGCCAGAATTTTTTCTTTTCTATATAGAATCAACAAATTGAGTAAATTTATCACATGGGCTATAAATGGTGAATTAACATAGAAAATAAAGTTATAAACCAGCTAGGGTAAATGCCAAGTTGGTGACCACCCCTATTCTCTTACTCCTTATGAATTTCTCCCTTCAAATTCCTGGATTTTTGTGTTTTCATTTGGTGTGTGTGTTGGGCAGCTATGTTGAATGTATTAGGGGATTTTAATTAGAGAAAGAGCTGAAGGGTGATGACTAGGTGACATTATAAGACGTTGTTAACTATTCAGCTTCTCATCTTTGTACCTAAAGTGCCAGGCAGAATCAAAATCAATTACAAGTCCCTTTCCTTGAGACATGTTTTCCTTTTATTTTTTTAATGGAGTGACTTGGGGGGGAGTGGTCAGAGAGGCATATAAACTCCATTACTTACAGGGAGTGAGTTGTATAAAATTACGTATTACTGATGGTGAGCTGTTTTTATGGGTCACTTACCAAAACTTGGATATGATTTGCCTGGTGTAGTGAGAAGAGCATGGAGATTGTACAGACCATAATTTTGAACCTCAGTTCTCCCACTTGCTAGCTATATAATTTGTGTTAAATTTACCTCTTCAAATACCTGTTTTCCCTCGTATAGGAAGGGAATTATAATACTTGGCTTGTTAGAGCTGTTGTAAAGACTAAATGAGCTAGTGGATGTGAGGTACATGGTACATTCTAGCTTCCCTTCCTTTATCACATGTAATGCTTTCTGCAACAAGGCATTCCCCTTGCTTCATCTGGTTTGCAGGGGCTCTGCTCAGTGCCCACACTATGTTCCACTCCTTCTCTTTCACTGTGCTGTCCACAATTCACCAGTGCCCTATAGGGCAGCATGGTCACAGCATATTGACCGTTATACACCTTTCCACCCTCCCCCTCCTTGTACTGTAAGTTAATATTTATTGACTACAGTGTTAAACTCTTTAGATGTATGTCCACTTAATAATTAATAACATGTTATCCACTCAATCTTCACAACAATTTTATTCCTCTTTGAGGGATGAAGAAGACTGAGACTGAGACAAGATTCCTTTAGATTGCTCAGCTAGCTAATCTGACACATCCAGTTCACTTTTGTGGTTGGCTCCAGGTTGCCCGCAGGGCCTAATCTCATCTCCTGTCACTTGCTCCGTGCCTTTCCTCCTTACTACATAGTCATAGCACGGTGAGTAGGCCCCTGGGAGTCATGCAGCTCCCCACAACATAGTCAAATGTGTGCATTGGAAAATCGGCAAGAGGGAAAATGTTGAGTACTGACATTTTCAGTACTAAGTATAATTTTAGCTACAGGTTTATTGTGAATGTTCTTTATCAGATTGAAGAAGTTTCTTCTATTTCCATGTCTCTGAGAGTTCTTACTGTAATGGCTGTTGAATTTTGACAAGTCCTTCCTCAACTTCAATTGACAAGATCATATGATTTTTTTCTAATTTAGCTTGTTGATATAGTAGATTATATTCACTGACTTTTGAATGTTGAACCAGCCCTGAATATCTGGAGTAAACCCACATGGTCATGGGGTATAATTATTTTCATACATTGTTACTTTTGGTTTGATAATTTTTAAGAGAAATTTTACATCTACATTTATAAGAGATATTCATTTGTAGTTTTCTATTTTGTACTGCCTTTGTTTTAGCTGTCAGGGTGGGGTAGGCCTTAAAAACAAGTCTGGAAATGTTCCTCCCTCTTCTACTTTTCTGGAGGAGATTATGGAAAATCATGGAAATTTAATACTTTAAATGTTTAGTAGAATTCTCTAGTGAAGCTATCTAGGTCAGTAAAGGGTATGTGGAGATTTTAATTATAAATCAATTTACTTTATGGTTATAGGTTTATTTAAATTGTGTATTTCTTCTGGTTGAGTTTTGGCAGTTTGTGCTAAGTATAAAAGATAGGTGGGCCCAGAGGAAGAACAATTATACTTTCCTAGGAGAGGAAATCAGGAAAAGTTTTATGGAGAATACATAATTTGAATTAGTCCTTAAAAATAAATAGCCTTTGAACAAATTATAATCTAAAACAGTTGCCAAATTTTGATTTTTATGCTTCTCCAAATCATTTTTTGTGCACAATATCCATTGAGTATCTTTTCTGGCTTTTCATGACCTCTATGTCTACCCACACTAAATAAGTACAAAATAGATTCTATAGTCTAAAAAAATATGCTAGAATTTTCTGCCCTGAAAGAGAGTGATGGTAACTGAAGTCAGGGGCAGGGGAAGAGGATATAATTTGTTGTATTAGTAAGAGGGTTCTCTATAAGATGATACTGTTATTTTTTTTTAATTAATTTTTTTAGTTTTTTTGAAAACTATTTTGGGTTTTATCCAATTGTAAAACAATGCTGACATATAAATTTTCCAATGCACACATTTCACTATGTTGTGGGGAACTGCATGACTCCCAGGGGCCCTATCCTTCGTGCTATGACTATGGGTGGCAAGGAGCGGTGTCAATGAAAGGAGCATAAAGTAAACTTGTAAAGAACCTCTTCATGTGTTACAGACATAACTTAGCATGTTTATTATAACTACTGAAGTCAGAGAATGGATTCCTATGTGGAATGCTATGACCTCACTGAATATTGGATTTCACTCAGTTCTGGAAGTAATGAAATCTGTATTAAGTCATAAATTACACAAGAAAGGTAAAAGCAACATCTGAAATATAGCTAGTAGATCAAAGAGAACTGTATTTTAACTTATTAAGGAATTAAATTGTGACATTGTCAAGATGAGCAACAGGAGTCAAGAAGATGATTAATTCTGGAAATATTATCACAACACAGATTTTAAAATTATGACACATATCATTCCTATGAAAGAGTAAAAATAACATATGTGTATATCTTAGAAAATAGTAAAAGAAATAAGAAGATAGTCCCCATACTTAGCTTAAGAAATGGAATATTATCAATATCTTTCCAGTTCTCATTTTCTCAGATAGGTCTCTTCCTTTCCCTTCCTCTTGGAGATAGCTGGGAGCTTGAATTTTGTGTTTATCATCCATCTATCTCTCACTATGATTTTATTACATATATATGTATCTATACACAATAAATGTTTTAATTTTTCATATATAGAAATGGAAGCTATTCTATATGTTCCTCTGTAATTTGCTTTTTTCCTCAACAAATGTTCAAGATTTAACCATATTAATGACTAACCTATAGTTGTTCAGATATCCTTCTATGTAAGGTTCATTCATAATGCCTACTCTGAGTGGATGCAAATACATCCATTATGAAATAATTTAGAAATAGTGTTTTCCTATTTTAAATGCCAATAGCTACAGGTTTCTGTAGAGTAGTATTTTATATACTTTTTCTGATCATGGCCTCAGTAAGATTATATTAGCTTTGAAAAATTTTCACAAACCAATACTTTGATTACAGGGGAAGATGTCCTTGGTATTTTCTATTCTATTCCATTCCACTTCATTTCATTTTATTAAAAAATCCTGGTTTTGCTCCTCTATATTGACTTGTTGATTTATTGAAGTCAGTATAAGCCAAACAGCAGTTTTAGCTGGGTTGCAGCACAGGCAGCCCTCAGCTTGCTGGAAAGTGTCAAACTGATTTTCAATCAGCTATGCTAAGTTATTCTCCCAACAACACAGTCTTTTTTCTTACATAGCTTTGCTCATGTCTTGTATTGTTAGAATTTTACATTGTCTGGTTTACTACATTCTGTTTTTAATAAAAGCTCACTATGGATCATTAAAATTAGAGAAAATCTACTCAGTCTATCAGAAAAAATTACACATTAAGAAGAAATCAGAAGTTTCCATTTGGAGAGGAGTTTAGTAAGTGCATTTTTAAAGAAAAAAATTGGATTATTCTTAGTGTATATATTACAAAGTGAACTGGAATCAGAAGGTCAGATCCAAGTGAAACTTCTGGGGTCTCCAGCTGCCTAGCTCAGTAGTCAACCATGGAAAGGATAAACTTATAAGCATAACAAATCTAGAATTTTAATATGAATTAACAAAAATTTTAGTAATACCAGTAAGCAAATGAAATGTGTGGTTTGGGGCTTTCAGAGCCCAAGCCTACAGTATATTGAAGGAATTCCTGGTGTTGTCCTTCTGCTGTTTCTGTTTAAAAGTGGGCAAAACAGTAATCCTTCCATTTTCTCACTGTCTTCATTAAAGAATGATGAATGATGGGAAGAGATTAGAATAATCTGTTTCTTTTTGTTTTTTTACAGTACTGGTGCTTAAACTCAAGGCCTACACCTTAAGCCACTCCACCAGCCCTTTTTTTATGACAGGTTTTTTTAAGATAGGATCTCACGAATTATTTACTTGGGATGGCCTTGAACTTCGATCCTCCTGATTTCTGCCTTCTGAGTAGCTAGGATTACAGGTGTGAGCCACTGGTGCCCAGCCAATCTGTTTATTTTACTCTGAATTCTGACTCCTTGAGATAAATTTCTGATGTACATGCCGCTTTCTACTGGAAAATTAGGGACTGAATGCAGAGGAACTTGCGCCCTAAGACTTGTGCTTCTAACCAGCATGTGGAAGGTTCAGAAGTGCAGGATTTCTCAATTTGCATGCATACAATCCTTTAGAGGTTTGCAACATGCTACCCATTCCCAGTGCTGAGGCAAGTTAGCAAGGCCACGGGAGCCAGTTAAGTTATCTTCTTGTAGACAGGGAGCAGATTTATTTATGGCAAATTCTTTCTTTGGCCACTTGCCAACATCAAGCCCTGTTCACACAAAACTGGTTGGGGAGGGGAGGCCGGGAAAGGAGGACAGTGTGTCTGAATCCTGAGTCAGAGCATTGTTTGGTCCCCCTAGCCAGCTTCCTGCAGTTACTTTCGAAGGGCCAGGTGAGTGAAGGTTTCCTAACCCAGCTTAAAAAGAGAGACGCTGCTATCAATAGGTGGGTTTTCCTGCTGCTTGGGAAATGATGCTACTGCATTTCAGTAATACCAGCTCATTTTGCAGAGCAGCACTTAGGTCCCAGAAAGCAGGAGAAGTAACACTGGGAGCAGTTAAGACAATTTTTTGTTCCTCCCTGTTGGCAGTTAGGCAACTAAACACACACACACGCACAAAAATCAAAAGACAGCTTGTATTTAGAACTGGTCAAGAGTCATAAAAGTTCCACCTATATTCACAGGTTAAATGCAAGCTACAATACTTTTTGTCATTTGACTCCCAGATTGTGTTTCCTTATTGAAAGAAAAGAGAGAAAGAAAGAAAAACTTTCATGAGTCCCTGTGTGTGATCCCCACCACTACAAAACAAACAAAAACAGAAAACAAACAAAACTAATCACTGATAGAACTCGTATGTATTTTCTAATAGATGACTTTGAGTTCCTTAAAATTTATGGCTTGGATATAATTATTTTCATATTCTCATTTATGTTTTTTAAAAAAATCATTTATTTATTTAATTTTATTAGCATACATTAATTATATAAAGGGGTTTCATTGTGATATTTCCATACATGCTTATAATGTTTTTTGGTCAAATTCATTCCCTCTGTTACTTTCTTACTTCCCCTTTCTCCTTCCCTCTTTTAACAATTTTTAGTGGTTTTTATTATATTAAAAGAATAACATCATTTAAATGTAAGTCTAAAGGCTGGAAAAGAAAGCCCCAACAAATTGTAGGTTATAGTCATTCTTAATTCTAATATGGATTAATATTTAAGAAATAACAGTAGTCCATTCATTTATCCAACATCACACCAGACACATACCTGACATTTACAAAGGGCTTTATAATTTGCAGAGTACTCACATTCATCATTTCACTAAAGCCCAACAGAAAGCTGACAGTGTCTTACTGGATCCACTCAGATCAGGAGCAATGACAGGGCAGTGTGGCTAGAGATCTGCTCAACTGGGAAGAACCTTGAGGGTCTGGTCTGCAGCCAGCTGGGCAGGCAAAGGTGGTGTCTGTAGGCTTTGTTGTTTATAATTCATCCGTCTCTCCCATCACCCTATCTTGAGGTAGTCCCTGTGTTTGGACAACAAAGCACAGAGAAAAACAGCGCTGAAGTGACTTACTTTGCCATCCCTCCCAGGAACATCTAGTTGGAATGCTGCAGCTCAGCCAGAGGAGTCTCCAGGCATTTCTAATGGTAGAGCTTCACATACGGTGAAAGCTAGGCAATGGAAACACTTTTGTGTGACTCTTCCTAATACCACTAAAATAGCAATGCCAGTTCTATGTGCAAAAATGGAACTCCAGAACTGTCTGGTTTTGATGGCCAGGTCTTACCAAAGTGGGGATTTATCATGAACTGGGAGCTCAGGAAAGAGTTCCCTGTGATGAGATTTTAAAAAACTCTCCAAGCATTGCCTGCAAGAAAGAGCTGAAATTTGGACACTCACCACCCACAGTCCCAGTAATTGTAAGCACATAGGAGTTGGTCCTTTTTCTATAATCCCCAGGGACATTGATTTGACAGAAATTTTACCCAAGGTAGTGAAAAATGATTTGATAGCATGCCATGCATAGAAAGATGGTGATGTTTTTAAAAGTTATTTTCATAATTTTGTTATTAATGAGTTCAACTCCTTAACAAACTGATTACCTGTGTGTGTGTGTGTGTGTGTGTGTGTGCCTCTGCAGTCATGTTTCCATTACTCTTCTATCATTTTCTATACACATGGAGAAATAAAAGACCCTGGCTTTCACAGATAACTCAGCAGATAAGTCATCAGTTGGCAGAAAATACTATCTTTGGTCACTTTAGGATTAATGTTGAATTCAGATCCCTATAGTGATGTCCCCTATTCCCTAGTGCAGGAAAATGTAGGTGATAAGTTTTGTTATTGACCAAACTGCTTCATTAGTGTTATTTTTTCCTCTGCAATAACTGCAAGACTTCAGATATTTTTGTGGCTACTTTAGCTTCTGCATTTTGTAAATATTTTCCCAATTGGCTGATAACAAGTTGAAAACACTCTCAAGCACTGGAGGGAGTAACTCTCAAATCTACTCAGGAAGCATCCAGAACAGCTGGACCTGTGTCTGAACCCTGGAAGTTGATAAGATAACCTACAGGCAAACCAATCAGGTACTGAGGCACACTGTAGAATTGCACATTATAAATTTTCCAGCCTGTTATGGTGATAAGCTAGCTTTCTGCCGCCTCTACCTTTCTTCCACATGCATACAATTTGATAACATTCTGCATATATTAACAGGCTCCATGGAAACAGTTGCCAAATCTTTCACACCCTATCCCCTTGGTGGCACAAATACTCTGCCAAAGCCAGGAAGGAAAAGAAGGAGAGGAACAGAGGAAAAACTGACCATGATTGCAAAAGGCAATGGAACTTAGGTCCTTCTGGGGAAGTTTTAATGGCAGATGTACTTCAGGTTAAGAAGACAACTTAAGTTTTAGTAGCTTAGGGGTCATCATATTTCTACAAGCTTGGA